>NC_044977.1:141454547-141814547 GCF_008728515.1 Papio anubis
ACTACTGCTAGGAAATAGAAATATGGATTATTAAGAGGCTTGAAGCAGAAGGAGGTGGGAGAAAAGGTCTAGTTTTGGATAAGCAGGAGACTTAGAAAAAAGAAGCCTGCAGGACTGACCTATGCCAAAGAATAAAAGGCTAAAGCCTAGCAAAACCTATTCTGCCTTGGGTTGTCAGTACCTACAGTGGGGGCCAGAACCAATATTATCCTTTCCAGGGAGCAAGGAATAGATTTTAGGGAGACTTTGGAATCATCCTAATCCTAGTCACTATAAAAGGATTACATTTAGTTTACCTTTAGGGTAGAATTGACACAGAGGCATAGTGACAGCAAAGGTTCCATTCCCCCGACCCTTTTGTTAAATTCTTGAAATTCCTTTAAGGAAACAAAGACTTTCATTTCACAGATTTATGACTGTTGGAAGGAAAAGACTGAGTCAAACTTTCAAGTATGAGTTGGGACTCTTTAATCTTTTTTTGGAGGGACAAGAAAATAGGCAGCTGGGTGTGGTGGCTCACGCCTGTAATCAACACTCTAGGAGGCCCGGGCGGGCGGGGGAGATCATTTGAGGTCAGGAGTTCAAGACCAGCCTGGCCAACATGGTGAAACCCCGTCTCTACTGAAAATACAAAAATTAGCCCGGCATGGTGGCACACACCTGTAACACCAGCTACTCAGGAGGTTGAGGCAGGAGAATCGCTTGAACCTGGGAGGCAGAGGTTGCAGTGAGCCAAGATCTTGCCACTGTACTCCAGCCTGAGCAACAGCGAGACTATCTCAAAAAAAAAAAAAAAAAAAAGGAAATAGGCACCTGATACCTGATACTGGGAATGGGATGTTCATTGTGCAGAGGAAAATGGTACAGACAAACTTCCTTCATGAGCTTCACAAAATTGCCTTTGTAATTTTGCCTTTTCATCGTTTATTTTCTGGATTATCATCCCTCCTAAATTATTTCTCAGCTTCCAGTTTCAGCTACTCTAATCTACCTCCTATCTGCCACTGGAATTGTGCACATCCAGCAGAATTTGAGCACAGTATCCCATTACTTAAAACCATTCAATAAATCATTCTTGCTTTCTGAATAGATGCCAAACTACTAGGTCGGGGGGAAGTCACTGCCTGCCTGTCTCCAGTGCAATTCTGTGGCTGCTCTAGGAGCCTTGTTTATGCTCTTAAGCCATTAAGTTCTCTTTTCTTGTGCTTGGAATGCCCTTCCCTCTGGCTCTTATGACCTTCAAGACTCAGGTGTCATGTTTTTGAGGAAACCTATCCTGAAAAAAACCATCCCTGACTGTATAGTAACAAGTATTTCTCGCTGCATTATTAGTTGGCTTATTATGTCCTCAAATTGTCAATCTTGAGGGCTGGGTTTTGTCCTTTTCCTAGGATTATTTAAGAAAATTGAGCCATGTCACAAAGTGCTTGTCACTGAGCCATAAAGTTTCTTTTAAAAATGTGACTTCAAATCTTAAAAGTTGTTTCCAGACAATTAGCTATTTCTGGTTCTGCAAAGATAAATTTTCAAGAACAGAGATATTCTGGTACTATTAAGACTTTTTTTTTTTTTTTGTTAAGGTCCATGAATTACCGGAGTTTGCAACTTGGAGAAACATAATCATTCACCTGTGAAAATTCTTGTGAATAATGGCAGTTGTGATCCCCAATCACTGGAGGCTTGATTATAAAACGTTATCTCAAGACTTCTAAATTAGTATAGGATATTATAAATAGAATTTGAAAAATTCAGCTATTTTGGACAATCAGGAGTTAAGGAAACTGTACATTTAACGCCTCCTAACCCCTACTATTTGTTTTTGGTGTGGCAAGCTGTGAGATCACATTGGAACAACCTAAAATAAATTTTATTTGGGGAAAGTTAGGTTTGAACTGTAGACAATTACCGTATCAGAAAAATTTTTACTTATGATTTATTGGCTAAAACAGAAAAGCTTATGTGGGACCTTGCTCTATGGGCATTACACTGACAGAATTAGATAGATGGCATTCCTGTAAGACTCCAAATAGCTGGAGACTCAAATAGCTGAACTGGAAGTTACTTAAGATCCTAAACAATCAGCTGGGGGAAGGGTTGACAGTAGGGATAGTTTGGATTTTGACAGCAGGCGGGGATGATGGGAAAGCAGAGGGCAGGCACGACAATAATTTTGCATTTTTGAACAATGCACCATGAGTTGAGTATCTTCTGTCGTTACACTGAAAAGCTTATTATTTAAGGCTCTTGAAACATATTGCCAAATTACTTTCTAAAAGTACACAGGAAAGCCTGTCTTTCTATGTTAAGTCCTGCTACTTTGGACACTTATTACAATTCGCTAAAAATATTAATTTGCATTTTTTAGGTTACTAGAAGTTGAACCTTTAGAAACTGCTCTATCTCTTCTGTGAACTACCCATGTTTTCTCTCCTTTTCTATTTTTTTTCTTAATATAAAAGTAGTAATAACTGCTGTTACCATTTTAAACCTTAACATATTATTCATTTCCTTGGAGACTATTACTTTGTTTATAAAGTGTTTTTCCAGCCCCAGAATCAAAATGGAATCCATTTTCACAAAAATCCCACCTCTTTTTCTAAGACTAGTTTTTCTCCACCTGTATTAAATATCACATATCACAGTTAGCACTGGAGGGGCACAGCCAGCAAACCTCTCTGGTTAACAGTCCAACAGCGAAGTTTCACATTCCATTAAGTATCTCACCTGTAGCAGCTCTACTTGGAATCTTACTACACATCCTTAGGGTTGCTTACTCAAGCCTATGTACTTAGTTCCTTTATTTATAATGTTATTCATTAACATTTTGTTCAATGTCTTACAGCGCAACTAGAATAGAAAATATTTGGCAATCTCATGTACATCCCAATTTTATGCCTCGTTTGTGGCTAATCTGATTAAATTTTTACTTCAAATAAACACGTCTTTTAACAGGGAGAACTAACTACTGGTTCTCATTGACTCTGATTAGCTAGCTGGCTACAGATGCAGCGCATATTAATTTCTACAGGCACCTTTCTGAATTCAAGTAAAAGTTTTGGTAGACAAGGATTTCCTACTTCAGTATCACTAACATAATATGAATATTGAGTACAAATATTGCTCACTATTCTTGCATTCTTTAAATTGTTTTAATTTGAAAATTTAAGAACTATCAGTAAGTCATTATTAACAGGTCTTTAAGGAGTATTTTGAATTGTGAAAATACAAATCTAGTCAAATTTTGAACACATATAGAGCCAAATATTTCAACAAAACTGCAGTTTAATTTCAGAAAATGTGTTAAAATATATATTTATACATCAATTTCTGACATACACTTAATGTGTTAGTATACACAAAATGATGCTTTCTTTTGAAACTGTATTTATGAAATGTACATTTTAATTTAAATACTCAGTATACACTGCACTTAATCTGCATGTTGCATTTATTAAATACATTAAAATCTGCAATGTAACAAAACGTTTTCTGCATACGAAATTCAAAACACCATTTTAAATGAACAAAAGATGGCTCACTTTTTTTTTTTTTTTTACAACTAGTGTATTGTACACTAGCTCAGCTCCACCAAACTACCTGTTCGTTCTCTTTTATTTGACATTGTTCACAGACTAGTACATATTACAATAAGAGTGCTGGATAAAAACATGAGGTACGAAAGTGGTTCAAAGATTATAGGTCATGCAGATCATGCTAGACAGCAAAGAAAATTGTGACTGAGAAAACACTAAATAAAAATACATAAAGAATGTGCATTATAAAAAAAAAGACAAAAAAAACAAAACAAAACAAAAAAACCCCCAAAAAACTCCATTACACAGCTTTGCTTCTTTGGTTACAAAGTAGGTTGAACAATTTCACAGCTTTTTATTCCCACCCGAAAAAAAAGTCATACGAAATGTTGAAAAGCAGAGGAATCGTGGCAATTTCTCTTAGAAAGTAGAAACAAATGAACAAAGTTTTCTTCATCAAAATAGCCCAATTATTTATTATATCACAATAACTGGTGACTACCTGTACAGTTGCACTATGTTCTTCATACTTACACTATACAAAATTTACATTCAAGCTGGGTCTTTACTACTGAAAATAAATACCAAAAGTAAATTGCCATTAGTGTTAGAAATATGCCAGGATTCTTTTGTTCAATTATTGCCTAAACGTTTTATCTGTTAAATGCAATCCTGTCTTTCACTTCCTTTACTGATACTTATAATTATTCAAAAAAATTAAAAAAGTTCTGTGACATTGTTCATGTACATTATGAAAATAGCAGCCCTGTAATAAATAAAACACAAATAAATGAAAACTTACGTAGGCAAATGTTACTGATATTGAAAGAAAAGTGGCTCTTTAGATGAACTGTTATTTATAATGTGATAGGAAGGCTCAGGGTAAATCCAAGGGTAATAGGAAACATGGGAGAGCCACCAAAACTCTTAAAGACCCCACTCATGCGCACCAGGTAAAATGCAGACTTTGCTCGCTTTAATAAACCCCATTATTCTCCTTGTGTACTGATGACATAGAACTGGACATCAACAGCGCTGCATGACATTTCAGAGAGAGGAAAAGCTCTTGTAGAATGATTGTCTAATACTGAAAAGGCCAAACACACAACCAAAGCATGGCTACTTGCTTTCGTATAAAGTGGAAAGAACACCAGTGGCACACAAGGATAGATTGCTTTCAGTTTTTTTCTTAATGAGGCTTAAGAAAGCTTTATGCTGAGGAGACATTCGGCTGCTGTGGAGGTTGCGTTGGCTGCGGAGGCTGTGCTATCACTGCTTGCTGTTGAGAAGTGCTACCAGGATTGGCCTGTTGGGTTGGGAGTTGGGATAATTGATCATTGTTTGAAAGAGATTTTAACAGTGCATTTTCTCGTTCAAGTAAAGAGTTTCTTTCAACTAATTCTTTTATTTGTTCCTTTAAAACTTCCACTTCTTCTCTTACTGCATACATCAAATGGCTTTTCACCAGATCCTGTGAAAAACAAAATTAGGAATGTCAAAGAGTGAAAAGGTAAAGGTGGTGCTATCCGGTTCTAGCCTACTTGGTGCCGTTTAAGTTTTTATATTAGTTTTCCTGCTCTTGCTTTTAAGATTTCTGCTTTATCTTGACCGAGCCTATGGAAGATGGGTTGGAAAAAACCCAGTTCCCAACTAGAGCAGTAAGCTCAGAATTTTCTTTTCAAAGTTTGGGACAATTTCCAAAAAATACCAGCTTCTTAAACTGTCAACTCTTTAAGCTTGGAATAAAAAAAAAAAAAAAAAGGTTAAAATCACATGCTTAAAATGGTAGATCAAGAGAACAAAGGAACAATATTCCAACGGAAAGGTGTTTGATGTTAAACTAGTCATAGTACTGCTTTAAAGATAACATTTTGGACTTTAAAATTTTAGGATTAAAAAAATAGTTTGAGACTAACAGTCCTGTAAGGTCTCACACCTGTAATCCCAGCACATTGGGAGGCTGAGGCGGGTAGATCACCTGAGGTCAGGAGTTTGAGACCACCTTGCCCAACATGGTGAAACCCCGTCTCTAAAAATACAAAAATTAGCCAGATGTGGTGGTGTGCACCTGTGGTTCCAACTACTTAGGAGGCTGAGGCAGGAGAATCGCTTGAATCTGGGAGGTGGAGGTTGCAGTGAGCCAAAATCGTGCCACTGTACTTCAGCCTGGGTGACAGAGCGAGACTATCTCAAAACAAACAAAAATACCAACTTTTTTTTGTAGAGACAAGGTCTTGCTATGTTGCCGAGGTTGGTCTCAAACTCCTGGCCTCAACTGATCCTCCCACCTCAGCTCAAGTGCTGGGATTACAGATACTGTGCCTGGCCTACTTACACAGCTTACTTATAGTCTACTTCCATCAGACCTCTAGCTGTTTTTGCTTTAATACTCTTTTTCGCTCTAAAGTATTTTCAGTGCTGAAATATTTGGGGAACATGTTGTCTTTAAATATGTATGCCCCCTCACCAATGGTCCTTACCAATGATAATGCATGAAATGTGAGATATTCAAGTGGGAGAAATATTTACTCAATTAGTATTTCTAGACTAAAAATTCTCAATGTTCTAGCATCTACAACGAAATCTCATTGTCAAAAAACATGATTTGGTCATCTTTGGTTTAAATAAATTATTTGTTTTCTAAAATTGAGAAAAGCTAAGTGTTCCATACAACCAACAATCTATGAAATGGGAGAACTGTAAACTTTTACTTACCATTGCTTGTTCTATTTTGTTGTCAATGGCTACAACACCTCCCCCAGATGCACTGGAAAAAATTAGAATATGTCATTAAATTATTCTAAAAAAGTTAACCTCCCTTCCAACTCTTAAAAGAATGTAAAAGACATTCGTGCTTCACTTAAAACCAAATATATAGTAATTTAAAATAGCTTATTCTGTTCTAACAATTTCAGTACTCAAAGCTCTCATTTCTAAAATGAGAGTCTCAGTAAATTGAAGACTTCTACAGGTCCTTCGTAGTGCCAACATTTCTAATTTGCCTGTGATATATGTATGCTACTTTAACTCTCAATTGTATTAAGAATTTCTCTGTTCAGTGGTTTTAAAAGGATACATTTTAAATGGGCAGTGCCTTCTCTGTATCTCTTAAATTTCTTCATTAACCAACTATATATTCTAATTGCCTTTCATGTAGAAATTCCAATAATTACTTATTGTAGTAAAATTCAGATGATGGCTTGACTTTTTTTTTTTTCTAGTCCTTCCTCTTAGTAAGACTTTTCTGCTATAAGTTTTATAAACATCTAGTTTTTTAAAAAAGTTTTAATGGCTTCTAAAAATGATTCAGAAAGCCTTTGGGCAGGATTGGTTAACAAGAAACTCAACATTCAGCCGGTGCGGTGGCTCATGCTTGTAACCCCAGCACTTTGGGAGGCCGAGGTGGGAGGATCACTTGAGGCCAAGAGTTCCAGACCAGCCTGGCTAACATGGTGAAACCCCGTCTCTACTAAAAATACAAAAAAAATTAACCAGGTATGGTGGCGGGCGCCTGTAATCCCAGCTACTCAGGAGGCTGAGGCAGGAGAACTGCTTGAACCCAGGAGGCAGAGGCTGCAGTGAACCGAGATCATGCCATTTATTGCAATCCAGCCTGGGCAACAAGAGCAAAACTCCATCTCAAAAAAAAAAAAAAAAAAAAAGAAAGAAAAGAAACTTAACATTCTGGCAGACCTATATGTCTTTGTAGGTTACTTGCTGGCAAGAATAACTTACAAGGTTAGAATCACCTATAAGGTATGTGGTTTCGATCAGTTTTCCCTGGGAATAACTGAAAAGTTATCCAGCCTGTTAAGCACATTCCAAGTTCAAATATCACCTTAGCAACTGTACGATAATAACACACAAGGCTGAATAATTGTTCTCTTTGGTGGTTTATATTCTACCATGTATTAAGTAGTAAGAATAGCTGGAATTTATACCCTTTTCTTTTTTTTTTTTTAATTTTATTTCAAAAAACAGTTATTAGGTTTTTAAAAATTACTCTTGTAAAGAAAAATCTGATACTTTAGCTTACTGTACCAATACAAAAAGATAATTTTTATATATTACTAAATACTCTTCATAAAGTATACTCCACCTAAGATTTTAGTGCTAAGATACGTGGAAACTACTTTACTTTGATGGTGTGGACCCACAATGTCATATCAGATTGAGGCTCAGAAATATCCTGTCCTATGATTTCCTGCTATTCATTTCCTATGTGACCATCAGCAAATCACCTATTTAACTTCCCTGGATCTCCGTTTCCCCATCTGTAAAACAAAGGGGTTGATGTCAATGCCTCAAGGGATTTTCCACTTCTAAATCCTTGAAACCTTAAATCATTAGATGGAAAACTAAGTTTATTTGAGCATTAACCACATTAATTACAGCATACTACCTTCACTTCTTGCTGCTACTATTTCTAAGATGAAAAGAGGTTTTGTGTATCTAGTATCTAGAAAGGATTTATGGATCATTAACAAATACTTTATACGTGCTGGGCTTTAAATGCTTTTAGTGAGCTGTGCAAAGTGTGACTATATGTAACTATAAACTACAGAATCACTAAGTAAACCATAAGGCTTTAATATGTACTTCAGTGCCAGATACCATGCAGATATATTTACCACAAATACTGAACACATTTTGGCAAAAAAGACAGTGACAGGCATTTAGATTAGCTTGCTTGGGAATCCCAGATTATAGGTTCTATATTTTTATTGACATGGCAAGGAAAGATTGAATTACTTTTAAGTCATTTCATGACTTAAATCATTTGATTCCTTCAACACATTTGGTTTAAATAGCACACCTTAAATACTAACTACAACGTCAGTTTTATGTATTAATAAGCAGTAAAACAACAAAAAACCCCAAAACCTTTAAAAAAGGGTTTACTGTTTTGTTTTGTTTTTTTTGATAATTAAAATCAGTCAGCAAGTTTTAAAATGATTCCCATAGCTAAGGAAGAATAATTAGCATGCTATTCTTTGAATGCGGATCTAACAAACTCTTTTCCTAAGATCTCTTTTGACAACAGAAGAAACAGGTTTGCAAGATATAAATAGATAATGATGAAGATGTATCCCTTAACAGGTATTAATATTTCAACTATTAGGTGTTATACTCTAATAGAATAAATCAGTGTCAAATATAATTACTACCACTATAGTGACCTTTAACTATCTTGAAGGCTATTATTCAAGAATTCTATAACCTACTGCAGGGGTCTCAAACTTTAGCACGCACCAGAATCATCTGGAGGTCTTGTTAAAACGCAGGTTGCTGGGCTTCCCCCTCAGAGTTTCTGATTTAGTAGGCATGGAACCAGGATTCTGCATTTCTAACAAGTTCCCGGATGATGTGGAATCTGCTGTCTGACTATGCTTTGAGAACTGCAGGCTTACAAATGAAAGTTATAGGAGGAAAAATTAAGAAGCCTAATTCTATTTTTAAAACTTTTTAGCCTGGTACATAAAATTCTTTATGACTTTGACCTCTGCCTTATACAATCTGTTTTCCTCTTATATCCCATCTGCCTATTGTGTTATGGTCTTATATAACTATTTGCAGTCTGTTGAAATATGTTCTCTCAGGTTTCCTTGGCTTTGCAGAAACTGCTCCCTCAGCTGGAAGTGCTCACAGTTCCAATTCATCTGGCTATCTTACACCTGTCCCTTAAGATGCTCCAGTGCCATCTCTTCTGTGATGCTGTTTGATTTTCTAAGGTAGAGCCAATTACTCCATCCCTTCTGGGGTCTACCAATCTTCGCAAACTTTTTGTAGTGCAAAAAGGCAGAATAGCAAATTCTGGCTCCTCCATATACTCACTATATGGAAATTATTTAACCTTTCTAGACTTCAGTTTTTTCATTTAAAATAAGGATTATATGCCAATTGTGAGGATTAAATGAGTTTAAATAATGCTCAGCATAGTAGTTGGCACACTGAGCACTCAATACAGACAGTGATTACTTTGAGTATTATAATACTACCACTGTTGATCCTATTAGATTGAGCTCCTTGAGAAAGGTTCCATAACTTCTTTACCTTTGTGAGTAAGTGAATTCAGTGCTTAGCACACAGCAACTCAATGCATACTGACAGTAATTAGATATGATAGACTTGAAACAATTATTGGTTCTTATGAGGAAGGCATTAAAATTCTTTAAGTTCAGATAAATCAGTTCTCAAAGTGTAGTCCCTGAACTAGAAGTATCAGCATCACCTGGAAACTTGTTAGAAAGGTAAACATTTGGACCCACCCAGACCTTGTTAGAAATGTAAATATTTGGACCCACCCCAGATTTACTCTTGAGGCGGGGCCCCGTAATCTACTTTAAAAAACTCTCCAGGCGATTCAGATAGAAACTAAAGTTTGAGAACCACTGCTTTAAACAGCCAGATTTATAATGAAGACACCAATATGGTAGTCTTAAGCAAATAAGAGACTATTTTATTTCAAGATCCCAGAGTATGGTTTAAAAATACTGTTTCAATGAGGGTATCAAGATGTTTTCTATTATGTTCAAAGTTATCATAGTGAGATTTGACTCTCTTTTAAAATGAGAAAGATCAACTGAAGCAGAATCAATAATTTCCTTCCTTCACCTAATATTGTAATACTATATACCTTGTTTTCCTTTTAATTATCACATTCAGCACATTATATTTTAATGGTTAACCAGTTTCCAAACTTAAGCTCCCTAAGAAAACGTTTTCTGTCTTTATTCCCAGCACAAAGTATATATACCCAGTAACCTATAATGGTGGTAGTATAAACAAATATTTCAGATTAGTGTGTATGTGTATATACACACTCAAACTGAAATACGTCAATTTTAAACCAAGTGTTACAATTACTGCCACAGAAGCATGAGGGAAAAATGAGTTCAGAATTTTCTTTTTTAAACTATTATGGTAAACTGGAAGTGCTAAATAAAGTCAAAAGATAATTTTTAAAAATAAACTTTCTATTTACTATGAATTATTCTTAGAATAAAAATCAAGCATTTATTAGCATTTATAGATGCATTAAAACTTGTGGATATGGAGAGAATGAACAGAAATATAGAGCTGTGGAAAGTAAGAAAGACCTATAAGAAAGTATTTATTTACCGGAATTGCTGCTCCAAAATAAATAAATAAGCTTGAATTCAGTGTTTAAAGCTAATTATACTTACACTCACAGAAAAAGTAAAACTCAAAGTATCAATGCTACAGTAAGACAGGTTGGCTTTCCATGCTGTTCATCTTTTAATTGATCCTAACTGGTTCCCCACCACAGCTTTTCCTCCTAGGTTTCCTTACTCTTACCATGAGATTACTTGCAACATCACTGAGAAAGCAAGAGGACGGATGAAGAATTTCCAACTTCACAAGTTAAAATCACTAAAGAAACAGGTAATCTAATTTAATTTTTTGTTTTGAGACAGTTTCACTCGTTGCCCAGGCTGGAGTGCAATGGCACAATCTCGGCTCACCGCAACCTCCTCCTCCCAGGTTCAAGCGATTCTCCTGCCTCGGCCTCCTGAGTAGGTGGGATTACAGGTATGTGCCACCACGCCCGGCTAATTTTGTATTTTTAGTGGAGATGGGGATTCTCTAATGTTAGTCAGGCTGGTCTCGAACTCCCAACCTCAGGTGATCTGCCTGCCTCGGCGTCCCAAAGTGCTGGGATTATAGGCGTGAGCTACACGCCCGGCCTTGATCTCTATTTTTAAAAAACTATGAGAAACCAACTTTTTTTTTTATCTGTAGTAATGTGGACACAGACATCATGACTACTTATTTAAAATAAAAAAATTCAGCCTGGGCAACATAGTGAGAACCCACGAAAGAAAAGAAAGAAGAAAAGAAAAGAAAAAAGAAAAGAGAAAAGAAAGCAAGCCCATGGTCCCAGTTACTCAGAAGGCTGTGTGGGAAGCTTGCTTGAGCCCAGGAGTTCAGGGTTCATCACTGCACTCCAGCCTGGGTGAGAGAGCCAGACCTGTCTCTAAGAAAAGTAACTACTTCTCTTTTTCCCAAAATGGACATATTTTGACTACTTTGTCTTTCCATCTTCCCCTAGATATAAATGTTAATTAACAAATTAACAAGATAGAGGAAAAGAAAACTTAATGATTGTCTACTTTAGGGCAGGCACACCTTATCTTAATGAGTCCTTACAACAAGCCTGAGCAACATTCTCATTTTACAGTTGAGGAAACTGAGGTCAAGTAACTTGCTCAAAGACACAACACTAGGAACAGGATTCAAACCTGGACCTAATGTCAAAACACATGTATTTTCTTCCATAATAGTAAGACTGTGAAAAAATAATCTCTAGTGACCTGAAATAAATCCAGAATTATGTATATTATTAAGAATGCTTTAATGAAGTACCAAATGTTAAGTTGTGAAACCATAAGCATGGATCCAAAGATTAAACCATGCTCAGAATATGCCATTTATCTTATCTGGCATATTCCTAGAAGAGGTTCAGCTCTGAGAATAAGGGAGGGAACCTCTTAGAAAAGGCACTTGCTTAGTGATCTTTTCATAGCCAATATAGTTTACCTAATTGCCAAGAACGAAAATGTTCTTCTGGTTTGTTAGAAAGCTGAAGATGTCTTAAAAATATTATGTATCTTTAATTAGAATACTGCAATAAATAAATAAATAAAATAAATGCCTTGTTTTACTCAGACTCCTCTAACTTTGCATTGAGTTACAACCACAACTATAAATGCACTACAGGAACTCTCCAAATTACACAAATTTTTTGTAATACAAACTCCTTTGAGTTGGCAAATCTGGCGTACTTCATGCTCACCCCCCCTTGCCCAAACCAACTAAAACTGATTCTTCAGAAACGCACAAGCAGAAGGAGGCTATACCTTTCTTTGGGGGCAGTCCTCAGGAATCATATACTGTTTCCAGTAAATCATCTATAACCTTTATTCCACCCACTCCCATCTCCCAAAATAAGCACTGTAATAACATCATTACTACTAAAATGCATTACTTCTAACCTGGGTAACATTTTGCCTATTCTCTAACAAATGCATGTTTTGTTTTTTAGAAAGAAAATTAAGAAAATGCAAGTCACTGATTACAAAGGAATAAATCGAATAAATCTACAGTTCAGCAAGCTTGTGAGGTTATATATAATTTTAAAAATCCACCACTCTTCTGTAAGAGGGAACTAAAAACATATTTATAGCTTACTCAAGAACAAATAACAATTTTCCTTTCAAAAGGGCCTAAATAAATAAAATTCATGTAGACAATCTCTAGCTGAATGCAAACCTCTATGGTGAAGAATAAAAATTGGGTGAAGTTAATAATAAACTAAGAACTCAAAATGTTATGTTATTCTAATTATTGACCATCAGTTCTACCAATATAAAACAAATAATGTTTAATTTCATGATTAAAAAAAAGAAACCCAAAATGCCCCATAGAGATTATTATTAGCAGTAACACAAAACAAGTTATTTTAAAGCTATTATTCATCCTGAGCAAGCAGGTAAAATTTCTACTTACAAAACTTAAGTGTTACTTTTTCTCAAGTAGCCAGTCCTGCAATGGTGTGATAAATGCTTTTACCAAGGAACTACTAAAAACCCAGTTAAATACTTATATAATGATTGATATTTATTGTCAGCATCTTCTACAAAAACCTTGTTCACCAATGCCCTCAGCATATTTTATATTTATATTGTTAATTTTATCAAATGGCTAGCCAGTAAAGCGTAGATGAAAGAGCATGCAATCTATACGAAGTCCATCTCCTACCTTAGACTCCCTTTGTCTAGAATCAGTCTTATCATCTGTACTAAGAACTTTAAATAAAGCCATTTAATTAGAATTTCTTTAATACTTTGGTGAGAGAGGACTATGTAACTGCATGCCTAATTTTTTTTTTAAAGTTAAAAAGTCTCTAATAATTTTCCTAAAATCTGTAAGACCAGATGCCCAATAGAAAAATGGAGGGAATTCACACTGAACATTAACAAGAAAGACATGAAAAAAGACTCAACATCTGAATCATAAAATAAAAATACAAATTAAAACTATAATGTAATACTATTTTCCAAAACAGATTTCTCTCCTTTTCCCTCTCTTCTCTCCCGACCTCCCCTTAATTATTCACTCTTTAAGCCAGCAATCATTCATCTGGGAATTTATCCTCTAGATACTTTATATACATAGCAAATAATGTATTTAACAAGGCTACTCATTACAACACTGTTTATAACAGCAACACTTCTGGTTAAATGAATCATGGCATAGCCATCCATTCAATTAAATAGTATGCATCTATTAAAGAACCATGAAGATACTTTTCTAAGTACTGAGATGGGAATAATGTATCCTGGAGATCTTTAAAAGTAAAGGTACAGATGTGTGTACAATACATTATAATTTACATTAAGGAAGATAATACACATTGGTTTTCTTATATACACATAAAGAAGGATATACACACATTAAGGAAGTGGCTATCTGTTTGGGAAGGCAGACGGATGCAGGACAGAGATAGAAGCAAGAGTACTTTTACATCTTGAAGAACAATGAAAACCGTGTTCCAAAATGAAAATGACTCATGAAGGAGCTATCTTGTACAGTGTAAACTCCAGACATGAACAAATGGCAGACAGGAAAAGTAATGATAGAAAATAGGAAAGGGAGAAAGGAGGGAAGAGGTGCCAACTCTATTTTCTCTAGGAACTATTTCATTCTGCAAGATAAGGTACTATATTCAACAAACAAAACAATGATCAACGTAAGTGATATCTGTGATTTGTAAAAATTCCGTTTCTTGGTTTAGAGTGAATTATAACCATCTGCAAATATGATGTAAATTATGATTATAGCTCCCAGTACAGTGATTTCTGTTTATTCGAAGTAAATCTGGTAAGCAAATGATAAAAATTTGCGGTAAAGATCTATACTACAAAAAGTTATGTAAACTTACACAATAAAAACTACATTAAAAATTTATCCCCCAATATATATACAAGATTAAAATTAACATTATCTTCTTTATCCAGATCTCTTTCACATTTCCAAGTTATGATATTTTGGGGGGATCATTTTAATATTTGGTAGTAAAATTCTGATAAAATTACATTTCTCTTGTAGAGCCATTTTAAAGAAACTTCATATTAAAACTAGCTGAACTAAAAATCGACGAAAATATTCAAAATCGAAGAGATAAGAATTTAGTCTGGAAAAATTGAAGACTGGCACAAAAGTAAAATTTGCACAGCAGTTTCACTATTTATGCAGTCCAAATATTCCAAACAAAGTTAAATATCCTATTTCAAGTTAACACTTAAATGTTATAATAATATAGAGTTACATTTATTTAAGATACTTGACTTTGTGTGCTAGCTAGTTGTTTTTTAGAGATGGGGTCTTGATCTGATGCCCAGGCTGGAGTGCTGTGGCATGATCTTGGTTCACTGCAGCCTCAAACTCCTGGGCTCAAGCAATCCTCCTACTTCAGTCTCAGTCAACCGAGCAGCTGGAACTACAGGTGTGCGCCACCATTCCCAGCTGATTTTTAAAATCTGTTGTTTAGAAACAGGGCCTCATCCTGTTGCCCAGGGTGGTCTCTAACTCCTGGGCTAAAGCAATCCTCCCACCTCAGCCTCCTGAGTAGCTACGATTACAGGAACCAGTCATCCTACCTAGCATTATTTCTTATTAGATGAAATCATTACTTCTTAATAGACTAACAATAGGCAAGGTTTAACAGGTTGAAAAGATTATTTCCTTCCTCTAAGATCTAAGAAAGGACAGGATAAAGGGATATGAGGAGGGTGGCATTTTCCTTGATATTGAAGTACTTAACATTTAGAGCAGGCTCTCTTGAAAGAAATTTCATTTTACTGTTTACATGGCAGCAACTACCTAATCTGATGACAGTATATTATTGAG
This sequence comes from Papio anubis, assembly GCF_008728515.1. NCBI lineage: Eukaryota > Metazoa > Chordata > Mammalia > Primates > Cercopithecidae > Papio > Papio anubis. The sequence continues at coordinate 141,470,015 of NC_044977.1, forward strand.
GAGTGAATAATACATACCAAGTAATTGGTAATACATACCAATAATAAGCTCAAATTAAAAACTTGACACTATAATACCTGCTACTTTAAATTATTTCTTGGGGACTGGAAAAATAGTATAAGACTGACAGTTACCTAGACTTAGATGTACACTGGTACCTCAGAGGAAAAAAAGGGTGAGAGGAATCAGAAAATATTTCAAGTTTCAATTGAAGCACACCGAATCTTGAGAGATCAGTGAGATGATAAGGGAAAGAGACTATCTATGACAAAGAAAATGCTAAGGATGCCTAGGGCTTTATTCTTGGAGCAACTAGGAGTTGGCTGGTGTATTACAGAAGGTGGCTACATTTTGGGGAGGATGAAGTGGGGTGAGGAGTAGGTGGTGCAAATAAAGATGTGCAAATAAAGCGCTGCAAATAAAGATGAGAAAAGAAATTTAAGTTTCACTTGGGACTACTGAATTTGGAGACATGGAAATGTAGAATCCTGTTGGAGAAATACAGAGAGAAGGCTGCTGGAAATAGGTATTGAGAATTCCAGAGTAGTCTCTGGCCTAGAAATCTAGATTTGAAAGCTGTAAGAATGCAGTACACGGCTCAAACCATAGGAGAAGACAAACCTGCACAAACAATGAAAAGACAAGTGGGGCCAAAACACTGGAGAACACTAACATGTAAAGAGTCATGGAAAAAGATGGGCTTGGGAAGAAACTATTCTTATGAATGCTACTTATTCATCTAATGGCCTCACATTTGCCTCCTCATTCTCAACATATTATTTCTTTTTATTAAAGTCATTCTTATTTAGATACCTTGTTTAAATATCTTCTCAATCCCATTTCTACAATGAGACTTGACTAAAGTAAAAATGAGACTATCCCCTTTGGTATATGTATATACCAAAAGCCAAATACCAGTGAAAAGTACGTAAGTTTTGCTCATCTTTTCATTTTGTCTCTTTCTTTTCTTTATGACTATTTCTTGAAAGTGCAGAAATGTTAGTTAAAATAGCTTTTTAGAAAAAGTATAATTCTATGAACAATGTATTTGACAAAGTAAAATTATATTAGGCTAGTCACTAGGATTTCGTGACTACAATTTGCTCCGAAGTTATTAACTAATTTTTCTTTGCTACTTTAAGTCTCCTTCCTAATCTGTCCCCCAAAGTCCAAGTACAGTAATAAATAAAGGTTGTCACGGAACCGTTTCAAAATAGGGCGAAACTCAGAAGAATATCATCAGGTTTTTAAAGAGACAGTTGCTTGATTCTGATTTAGACTAAAGGGAGAGCACCAAGCATGGTCATCATTCCTTAGGGAAATGAACAGAATATATCATATTGGGGGTGGGGGGGAAGCCTAGTCTTTATTTTTAATAAACCAATGAATGTTTTCCATTTGGAATATTTTCTAAAATTATAGTGGATTGGGTTCAAGCAAGGAATTACATCTTTCTTTTTAAAAATGTTTTTTTGTTGTTTGTAGAGACAGATCTCACTCTGTTGCCCATGCTAGTTTCAAACTACTGGGCTCAAGCGATCCTCCTGCCCTGGCCTCCCAAAGTGTTGGGATTATAAGCGTGTGCCACTGTACCCAGCCATGGATTACACTTTTCACTTTCAACAAATATAAAGGCAACGCTCTAAATATAGGCCTTGAAGAATTAAAGTTGACTACGTTTCAGTTTACTATCTCTTGTCTAAAGTATTTTCTGTTCTCTACTTCATTCTGGGGTCAGACATTGAGGGGTAAGACAACCTCTCACTCAGCAGTTGCCTAGCCTAAGCAAAAAGTTGAATTCAGAAAGAATAATAAAATGGTTTAAAAGCATAGGCTTTAGAATTAGACTAGGTTTTTTTTTTTTTTTTTGGAGACGGAGTCTTGATATGTTGCCTAGGCTGGAGTGCAGTGGCACGATCTCAGCTCACCACAACCTCCACCTCCCGGGTTCAAGTGATTCCCCTGCCTCAGCCTCCGAAGTAGTTGGGACTACAAATGCACACCACCATGCCCAGTTATTTTTGTATTTTCAGTAGGAATGGGGTTTCACTATGTTGGCCAGGCTGGTCTCAAACTCCTGACCTCGTGATCCACCTGTCTCCGCCTCCCAAAGTGCTGGAATTACAAGTGTGAGGCTAGCTGACTTTTAATCCAAACTCCACCCACTTACTGGTGGGGTGATCCTAGCAAGTTAACATACTGAAACTAGTTACCTCAACTATAAAATGGGATACAGTTGTACATATATTAAAGGACTGCTATAAGGATTATGTGAGACTGTTTACAACAGTACACACAACAACCCAATTAGTTCCTTTTATCATTTGGATCAATTTGGATTTTGACACTTTATAAGGTCTACTTTCCCAGTGTATCTTGGGAAAATTAAATAAGAGTTAATCTCCCAATGCAGTGAAACATGAATAAAAATCAATTATGATTAGTATTAAGAAACAGGTTTTATATTTATGTTTCACCCAAAATAAAATCCTAGTTATTCCTTAACAAATTGATTTTTTTGTATTCAATTAGATGTTAAAGATTTAATGCAGCCACAAAATACATGTTAACAAAAATTGTTTGACTTGAGATTTACATTTACAAAGCTTATTATTATTATTATTATTAGTATTATTTGAGACAGAGTCTTCCTTTTGTCACCCAGGCTGGAGTGCAATGGCATGATCTCTGCTCACTGCAACCTCTGCCTCCTGGGTTCAAGTGATTCTCCTGTACAAGGCTTATTAAACACAGGATCCCTGTGGATTGGACGTCAATAACGTTCTTATGGATCTTCTTTGGGATCTTGGTGTTTCATTATTTAGAGTAAAATAAACTTATCTTACTGTGGGAAATTTTTCCAAAAGCCACTGAAATATAACCAATTTAATTCAAATAAAAATTTCCAAAAAAGGGTATTTAAAAATATCCCAGGTCTTCCCTTAGTACTGTTATATGAAAATTCAACACTAAATATTACTAAAAGCAAGTAAGAAAAGTGGTATAAAGTGTTGTTTGCTTTTAAACAAATTATTACCTTAGCTAAGAATCACTGCTTTAGAATTACCTTATTCAAAAAGGGATTCTGATGTAAAGCAGAAAACAGCACTACTATAAAATCTAAAGGGTCATTAGGTTTTTTTCACTCAAGCAAAACTGTACTCAAGTAGGCACATTTTCAGAGACAAAAAGTTTGACATCCAAGTTTTTATCATTTCAGTCTAGATTCATGTCCTTGAATTCTTTTAGGCAATAACAATTCTAATAATTAAGACATGGTGAATGATAGAATTTTACAACTGTTTGTGTGAAATCTTTTATGATGAATTCTACACTTACATCATGACCTGAAATTTGTTAAATCGATTTAGATTCCAGAGATAAGACTGTCACTTGAGATGGAATGCTCCACCTACATTTTCCTTAGCCTTCTTCCTTTCTTGCCAACAGGCTCCACTTCTCTGATTCATCCATGATTTTTTGTCTTTATCAAATGTTCCTTTCTCTTGAATTAAACCTTAAAAGCAGAAACTGTCCATCTCCAGGATCTACTTATTACAACACTACTCTGCATATAATTGATAGTAAACATATTACTTGAAGAAAAAGACAGAATACAACCTACAATATATTATCTAATATATATTTTTATAAATTTGGTATAAACAGATGTTATATTGGGCTCATCATGCCAGGACAAAGATCTAAGAAATTAACCAACTATTTAAACTATTAGAAACTAATTAAGAGTATCGCTGGAACAGAGTAAAATATGGGCAGACCTCAAGACTTTTTTTCTCGCTAATAAAGGTAAGTTTTTGATGTTCCTTGAATCTGGTTGTTACCCACTGAGAAAGAAGAAAAGTGTGCCAGTTTCTATACAGTATAGGCAAGTGATGTAAATAGAAAAACGGTTTTAAGTTTGAGTAACAGAAAAGGGCTAGGCTCTATGAATTTCCAGGTTACTGTTGCCATGGCCAGTGAAACTTGGTAACTCCATATACTGATCATGATGATGACTAAATCACAGAAGACTTCATGGACAATAAAGTGGATGTTAAAAACTCTTAATGATCTTAAGATAAAAACCTTGACAGAGACTTTTTTACATTAGAATCATGGATTTAAGGAGAAACCATTTGTAAATCTAGTGAAAAGATTGGTTGTAAAATCATGCCTCATAGTATCTATTTATGGGTTCTCTCAGCTGACTAATCTTACTTTCTATTCAATCAAAATTAGGTCTACAGGGAGAATTAAAAATCCTAAAGGCTTTTGGTCAGATAAAAAAGACAATTCAAACTACCATGCCTTTAAGCATGACTCATGAATAAGTGCAAGTTCTATGTAAACTAGACCAAGGAGTCTGAAGATATTCACATTTATTTCACTCTTTTTACATTGAGGATCACGTCACACATAAAGGTTTCCCACGAAGTCCTTGTATCATCACCACAATCAATAAGTAGAGAAACGTCCTTGTGATCTCTAAGGTATTAAGCAATGTCTCCTTATCCATTTTTGAAAAAGAACTTTAGGACTATGTACTAAAACCAGTGACTTACGGCCATGAACTGGAAACCACATTCTTGATTATAGCAGCTATGAAAATACAGAAATAACTAGAGGATGTATCCAGTTCAATATCTCCACAGACTTTTTAGTGCTGCTTATATACGCTTTAAGTGATGGCAATCATTTGATTTCTCTGCTTCACATTTCAAGATTCTGTTTTACAGAAAGGGTTTATGGGAGGTTTATAAATACAAAAATAGACCAGGATGCAAAGTAAGATATCACTGGAGGTGTTGAGAGACTAGATGACAACTTGGAAGGAACACTAGACATGATCCAAGTACAGGATAGGTGGTTAGAATAAATGACCACTAAATTCCCTTCTAACTCAGCTTTATAATTCAAAACTCAGAAGATAAATTCGGAGAGGTGGTATTAAATAAAAGGGCATTCGGCCGGGCGCGGTGGCTCAACCCTGTAATCCCAGCACTTTGGGAGGCCGAGGCGGGTGGATCACGAGGTCAGGAGATCGAGACCATCCTGGCTAACATGGTGAAACCCCGTCTCTACTAAAAATACAAAAAACTAGCCGGGCGTGGTGGCGGGCGCCTGTAGTCCCAGCTACTCGGAGGCTGAGGCAGGAGAATGGCGTAAACCCGGGAGGCGGAGCTTGCAGTGAGCTGAGATCTCGCCACTGCACTCCAGCCTGGGTGACACAGCGAGACTCCGTCTCAAAAAAAATAAATAAATAAATAAAAAATAAATAAAAGGGCATTGGTTCTGGAGTTATATCCACTTTGGAATCCCATCTCTCATCTTAGTTTATAACACAGTCTTGCTGTCTCCCAGGTTGGAATGCAATGGCGCCATTATAGCTCTCTGCTGCCTTAAACTCCTGGGCTCAAGTGATCCTTCTGCCTCAGTGGGATTACAGGCATGTGCCATGATGTCTAGCTAATTTTTCTTTTTTGCGGGTAGGGACAAGGTTACTCAAGCTGCTCCTGAACTCCTGGCTTTAAGCAGTCCTCCTGCCTTGGACTCTCAAAGTGCTGGGATTAAAGGCTTGAGCCACTGCACCAAAACTGAGATATGACTTTAGACAAGCTAATATTTAGCCTCCCCAAAGGACAATAATAGGACCGGGTACTGGGATTCAGAGATAATGCATTAGTATCTGGCACATGGTAAACACTTACCATGTTACCTAATAACTTGCAGTAATAATTTATAGTGGTCAAAATCTAAATGTCATGAAATACACAAGAAACACTGACTTAGGAGTTAGGTAATGTGGTTTCTACATTTGAGTCTTGTCTCTAATTCCATACAATAATCTCTAACATTATTTTCAAATACCAAATTTTGTGATGCTACATTCCAAAGGGGTTGTAATGAACTTAAAACATTTATCAGACACGGGGGATACGTCAAATAAACATAATTCCAGAGTTTGTGAGTTTACAATTAGTGCAGGAGATATACAAGATGTTAAGGGTGATAAGTGCTAAGACAGAGCAAGATCTGAGAGGGTGTTCTGGGGCCACATAATCAAGCTCTTGGATCAGGAAAGAGGAAGTGACACAGTTGGGTGGAGAAAAAAAAGACAGGTACAAAAAAATGTTCCAAGTAAGAACAGTAGGTGCAGTTGGCCACATTAGAAAACTCAAACGACAAGGACCAGTCAGAAGGTTGTTGCATTTTCACATAAGAAAGGATAGTGCACTGAATGGGGACAAGAGATGGATAGGCTGGCAAAACACTCAGGAGGCAGACATGGCAGTACTTTGTGATTAACTGGCTATGAGAGATCAGGGAAGTTTGAATGTAAGGAGAGATACCTAGGCTGGAAGTAATGGGTTTGAGCACCTTAGAGCACAAAGGTGACTTCCTATAGCATAAAGATGGTATGTGCCTGGAAGCCATCTATAAGCTCTTATTACGATGAAGAATGTAAGAAGAAGATAGCATTCTGATGACTCCTTTATTTATTTATTTATTGAGACCAAGTCTCACTCTGTTGCCCAGGCAGGAGTGGAGTGGTGTGATCATGGCTCAATTGCAGCCTTGACTTCTCAGGCCCAAGCAATCCTCCCACCTCAGCCTCCCAAGTAGCTGAGACCACAGGTGTGCATCACCATGCCCAGCAAATTATTTCTGTAGAGATAACTCCCTATGTTGTCCAGGCTGGTCTTGAACTCCTGGGCTCAAGTGATCCTCCCACCTCAGTCTCCTAAAGAGCTGGGATTATAGACATGAGCCACCATGCCCGGCCTCCAATAATATTTAAAAGAACAGACAGAAGGGAAAGTCTGCCAACTGGTCTGAGAAGCAACAACCAGCAAGGCAGAAGGAAAAACAGGAGGGAATGGTATCACAGATAACAAATATCAGTTAAAAATTAAAACCTATCACGTATCAGTATTAGCTTTAGTTTTAACTAAATAGTTTAAAAACTATTGAAAATCTACTTATCTACCATGATTGCAACTATTAATATATATGTATTCCAAGTCTGGGAATATGCAAACAGTAAGATGGTAATTGTTAAAAACTTGGATTAAGTATGATTATTCTTATTCTATTTTCCAAATTTCCCAGTTTGAATTTTGAAAAGGCAAACATATTACTACTACAGAAGTTGGGGTACAAATGTATTATTTAAAAAAAAAAAAAAAGACTTTTAGATAGAATTCTCATATTCTGATGACCTATCAAGTTGTGCATTTTTAACCATGGTGCTAAAGAAACAGTTTATACTAGATCTGCAGACTGTTTCAACATCACTCAGAAGCAAACAAATTTTAAGCAGTACTATTTATTGTAGATTCAACCTTTTATTATTAACACTTAAAAATAGGGAAAAGGTTATAAGGCATGGAGCTCATCTGAGAGTAAAATTAAACCAACAAAAAGGATATGACAAAGTACAAGAGAAAACAAAACCAAAAAATCTCATGTATCCCCCAAAATTAATTTTGCCTGATAAATGCTTTAAAAGTGGGCCAAAAAAAGAGGTTTCTCAATAGAATTATTCACAACTAAAGGCAAATGGAAAACTCTCACATAGCATTTAATAAGGGTTTTACATGCAATATATCCCACTATCCCAAGAAATATCTGCAGTTCAAAGCTGCTTTTTAAATCAATGCTTCCTAGTGTTTGCTGTTTATAAATCCTAAATATGAAAGGATGAGTTCCTTAATAACACTATTCTAATAAGTACTAAGACTTTTCTTTAAAAAAACACACATATATTTGCATATATTCATAAGCATTAAATCTGAAAAGAATTTATTTTTTAATGCAATTAATACTTAACTTTTAGATAGTAAGCAACCTCCAACATTTATTTTTTGGCAAATACTTTAAAAGATAGTTTTGTAATGGAGGATGACCCATTGCTACTTAAGTTCAAGATAAATCAAATTTATGAATTCACATCTTCATACAATATAAAATTCTCCTTTATCTTATCCTTCAAGTTTTCAGAGGATATCAGCATACCAGCATACTGATACCCAGGTTCCAGTTAGTAATAAGATTTGAATTCTAGCTCCAGAACTCAACGGCTATGTGGCTTGAGCAAGTTACTTAACTTCCCTAAGCTTTCAATTTTCTTCTCTGTAAACTGAGGATATTGATAATGTCTATTAATATATGACTTTGTGAAAATTAAATGAGATAACGTGCCAAAAATATTCAGCACAGTGCCTGACACTCAGTGGCCAAAATACAACTACTTTGCAGAAAAATCCAATTGACCCTTGAGCACAGAGACTGACAGTACGAAATTCCTAAACTAAATGTGGCTTGGCTCTGATTTGTCCCATCAGTCTAATGGGCATTTATAGTAACCCAGCACTGAATAAACATCAGTAAGAGTCATAGGATCAATGTTCTTGCTAGAAATTTTTCACGAGTCATACTTAGGTGTCTAACAAGGATTGTCCTTTTGACACAAAACATTCACTAGCAATGTTTCCTAACTGTTTTTGACAGACAAAAATCTGACAAACGCCCTGAAAAAAAAATCTGACAAATGCTCTGAACCTTTCACAGAAAAGTGAACATAAAAAAATTCTACCCAAAATTCCACATGGTTCATGATCTCCTGAATCCCAACCACTGACTACTAAATATGGATATCCTGTACTAGAGAAATTAGAAATTATTTTCCTGATTATCAAAGTTATGTAGATTATAGAAAATAAAGAAAATACAAAAGTATATGGAATAAGAGATAACTTAATTAGTTTGTTGTATTTCCCTCCAGACTACTATTGATTGTAATTACTAGCTTAAGGGACTTAAGCTTACAGAATGTAATGAAATCATGGAATACTATATCAGAAACAATTCAGAATATTATTCAAAAGGCAGAATGGGCAAGGGATAAAATAACATGTCTCTGGTTAAGGATAAAGTTGGAATATATATATAGTGGCCTGTTTAGCTGATATCAACCCATACCTTCTGGCTTTTTTGGAAAATAATTAATTTCAAATAATTATTGACTGACATGCAGGATATGTATACCACACTTCAATGAAAACATGAATTCTACGATTATATGACCTTGGACAAATAATCCAGACTCCTTTTCTTCATCTACAAAATATTATGATCTTCAGATTAAAAGGTATAAGGTCTTATCCTGAGCTAAACTCTACCCTTCCAATGGTCACCCTACAAAATACGGCTGTATAAAACAAAGCAAAATAAGAAAGTGCACAAAACAAAGTAGTTTTTTTCTAAGCAGAATACAATTCTGAGAGAAAATTAATTTTCAGGGAATATAAAAAATGTGCAATGACTTCTAATGTATCATTTTCATATGATATCAGCATCTTAGGTATTCTCAATGTAAGAACTGAAAAAATTTTCTTGGCTTTATTTTAGACATTTAGAGGAAACATGTCTTTTATTAAGAAATAAAATCCCCCAAAGCAATACAATGAAGCTATATATTATTAAGAAAAATTGATTTTTTTTTTAAAGAAAAGATGAATATATTATTTCTCAAATATCTCCTGGTATAACACCTAGAAAGTATTTGGGTTCTTCACTATATTGTAGGCATCTACAGCAGATGCAATAGCAGTATTTTAATAATCTTACTATAATACAGGATTTCACTTTCTTTTTTTAAACTGATGTATTTAGTAAACACCACTGCAAAGATACGGTCTTCAGCCTCAAGAGACTTTGAAAGGCTTACATACTCCAAATATTTAAAATTCCAAGTTTTAACTTATATTTAATATTGTAATCTTACACAATGTGCTCATTTTGTTCATAAATATTCATCTCAATACAATAACATCAGGTATAATACATAAAATCTAAGCCATTAAGTCTTACCAATTTATGACCTGATGACACTCTTGTGGACAACATTCAGTCCTTAGAAGCTAGAATAACCCTCCAACCATGTGAGGGCATCACAACTTTTAAACTTTCGGCTTTCGATCATTATTATGTCACATTCCTCCTCCGATGCTGAATTCTAAAAAAAATTCTAGCAAAGAGTTTAAGTAAATAAGTGTTTTAATCAAATAGCCTTTAAAAATCTTTTATAGCAAAATTTTATGTTTTACCATGATTATACAACTGATATTTTGTACTTTAAAAAATGAAAATAAATTTCATATTTGATCTGGAAAATTCAAACTTTAAATTTCAACATGGATTTTCAGGCCATCAGGATACTTGTTAGTAAAGAGTAAAGTAGAAATGGAACCAATTAAAGGTTTAAGATCATGATCCAGAAATTATGATTTAACACCATAACCTGATACAAACAGCTTTGTAGTCCTGTAGAACGGCATTTGAGTTCTATTGTTTGGTCCACATCCATGTATATGAGTTTCTTATTTTATTTTATTTATTTATTTATTTATTTATTTAGAGACGGAGTCTCACTCTGTCGCCCAGGCTGGAGTGCAGTGGCGCGATCTCGGCTCACTGCAACCTCCACCTCCTGGGTTCAAGCAATTCTCCTGTCTCAGCCTCCTGAGTAGGTGGGATTACAGGCACGTGCCACCACACCCGGAGAATTTTCTTTTTTTGTATTTTTAGTAGAGACAGGGTTTCACTATGTTAGCCAGGATGGTCTCGATCTCTGACCTCGTGATCTGCCCACCTCGGCCTCCCAAAGTGCTAGGATTACAGGCATGAGCCACCATGCTGGGCCGAGTTTCTAGATTTACAGCATGGGTGGCTGGATCAGTAACAATCCATACCGATCATTTAAGTGCTTAAGAAAGAATTCCATTTTTATATCTAAATCTTCATCTGTCTCTACTATCCCCGATTTTGAAAACAGACAACATAATGGCAAGAATTAAAATTTTATTATGTGCTTTATGTAATTGACATAACAATGTATCCTATGCAGCAGTGGTCACTATTGCTCATCTGTATATGGGCAGGGAAGAAAACTGGAGGAAGGATGATTTAATAATGGCAAAAATCACTTCATTAAAAATATCGTGTTAAATTTATTAAATTTTACCAGAAGGTTTTCAATTGGGCATCTATGCCAATCACTGAAGAATAGTATCATTAATAACATTTTCTATCTGATAAGAATGTACATTTATATTTTTGGTTGCCAGTAATCCACAGAAAAGGAAATCCATAGATTTGTGGGCATAGTTTTGCCTAAATTAACTCCCTAAATAAAACACTATAAAGGGGCAGAGGGGATGGGAGAAAGAAAAGGGCCCTTACTGAGGATGATCAATACGCATAAAGCTATAGAAAACTGAAAGACAGCATTGCTCTGCAGCTATCTAAAAAGATACTTGACCCGAATGTACAGGTTGGCTCATGCTGTTGCAGATTTTAACTTTCAATGGAACTTTTCTATTACACATGGTCACTTAAGTCTCTCACATAGCCTGAAAAATTATTAGAATTTTTCCAATATAATCTTTCCAAATGTAATCTCACAACACATTTGACTTCAATATAAATCATACAACTTTATTTTGTCTTCTATGAAAGCACAGCCTTATAATGTAATCACCTGGTGAAGGCAAAAATCCGTATTTATGAGGATAAGTAGTTTAAAGTTGTGGTCATTTCATTAACATATTACCAAACGTTTCTAGAAAGTGTTAATAAAACTCTTATCTCCTATCAACTAATATACTAAAAATTTTTAAATCTTTTGAAGATTTACTTTTTATAGGACAAACATACAGTCATATTTAGTAAAGTAAATACTTCCTGAAATACTTATCTATAATGCTGGTAAATCTGCTTGTCTGCAAGGCTTTGATTTAAGGTCATTTAAAGGGCCGACTGCTTGACCCTTTGTTAAAGGGCCTGCCAACAAAAAAGCCTTGTTATGGTAAATGCTTAGAAAGTATTTTTGGAAGATACAATTAAACCAGTCATGTGAAGCAGTTATTTTACTGCGAAAACGTACAAAAAAAAATTTTTTTAAGAGTGTGTACATTACACAAATGTATGGTTAAATCAGGACTTTAGAACTGTATACATTTTAAAAGATACAAAACTTATGTATCAAAATTTTCCTAAGCATATAATTTCAAAACTAGTTGTTACCAAGTCCAGGGTCATATTTCAAGAGTTTAAATCATTAAATTCCAACATACAGGACATCCTTATTAACAACCTGAAATGAAACTGGGTAAAGTGGTTACAGATGAACAGCATTCAGATTAACCAGATACCCTTTAAAATTTAAAATTAGAATTATTCCTAAAAATGAGTATTTAATGAGAAAACTGTACTAATATTATCAATCATAATCTTGACTCTCTGGCAAGACTGCTACCAAAACCAAATCCCACGTATTCCCTATAGTTTTTTATCATTTCCTTTTGTGAGAAGGTGAATCTATATTAAAAGAAAAAAACAGTGAAAGGGGAGGAAGGTGGATGATTTATAATTTCCAAGTAATTACTTGAAAATGGATATGCTAAATCAAACAGGTCTACAAGAGTTCCTAAAGGAACCTGGTTTCCTAATGAATGTGCTTATCTTAGTTTGACAGAAAATTTTGTTTTCAGGTTTAAACCACATTTCCTTAAAAGATTCCGAAAATTCTACAAGATTATCCATTAATATAGCCATATTTTCACCCTGCTGTTCAAAAAAGTTCACTACATTGTTTGGAGAAATCCTAGCCATGATAAACCAATGCTTGGTCAGAAATACTTATTTTTAAATGGAAAAAGGGGGCAAACAGGGCAATCCTTTATGTCCTCCAATAAATTACACAGAGTCATTCCATAGGTTATATATTGAAAAAAAAATAAACTTTAAAATATCAAAGATAAATTTACTTTAAAAATTAGTACAAATGTACCTAAATAAAAATAAAACTGCTGGGAAGACAGTATGTTCCAAAAAATTAACATATAAAAAGACGGGCCAGGTGCAGTGGCTCACGCCTGTAAGCCCAGCACTTTGGGACACCAAGGTGGTGGATCATTTGAGGTCAGGAGTTCAAGACCAGTCTGACCAACATGGAGAAACCCCATCTCTACTAAAAAATACAAAAATTAGGCAGGCATGGTGGTGGGCACCCATAATCCCAGCTACTCAGGAGGCTGAGGTAGGAGAATCGCTTGAACCCGGGAGGTGGAGGTTGCAGTGAGCCAAGATCGCACCACTGCACTCCAGCTTGGGTGACAGAGCAAGACTCCATCTCAAAAAAATAATAATAAAATAAAAAAGACACACATAAAAAGACACACAACACACAACGACAAGAAACTTCATCTATCTGTGGTTGATCCAAGATATCATTTAAGACACAATTAGCTATACCAGAAACTAAATATATATAAGCATATATACACATATATAAGCATATGTACATATATACACATACATATATAAGCGTAAGTACATGTATATACATATATAAAGTGTTGGGTATTTATGCATTAAATCAAATGCACCTATTGGTAGAAGAAACACAAAATACACAACTTAAAAAATTTCATTAATACAGCTTTGAAAAACAGCTCTAAGAAGATAGGCTATTGGTATTTTTAACACGCTTATTCTCAAATGATTTATACACTCGATCCTTTCAAAAGGAGTAGAAACAGCTGATAAAGAAGGCAAAGGAAAAAGATATTGAAATTAAAGGTAGAGCTCCCTCTAAAAACGGAAAATCAAAGTAAGTATAAGCCAGTTACATAACACTCAAATATATGTATAATAAGGAACTGCATGTTTTGTTAACAGAAAGCTGAATATTTGGGTTGGACACAGTGGCTCACACCTGTAATCCCAGAACTTTGAGAGGCTAGGGCAGGGCGGATCACTTGAAGACAGGAGTTTGAGACCAGCCTGGCCAGCGTGCTGAAACCCCGTCTTTATGAAAAGTACAAAAATTAGTAGGGCGTGGTAGTGGCGCCTGTAATCCCAGCTATTCGGGAAGCAAGAGAATCACTTAAACCCGGAAGGCAGAGGTTGCAGTGAGCCAACATTGTGCCACTGCACTCCAGCCTGGGTGGCAGAGCAAAATTCTGTCTCAAAAAGAAAAAAAAAAAGCCTCCTATTTTTTGACTCTGAGCTTAATAGCGGCTAACACAAAAGAAACGGAACATTTATTTATATATTTATTGAGACAGAGTCTCACTCTGTGGCCCTGGAGTGCAGTGGTGCAATCTCGGCTCACTGCAACCTCTACCTTGTGAGTTCAAGCAATTCTTATGCCTCAGCCTCCCAATTAGCTGGGATTACAGGCATGCGCCATCACAACCGGCTAATTTTTGTATTTTTTGTAGAGACGAGGTTTTGCCATGTTGCCCAGGCTGGACGCAACTCCTGAGCTCAAGCAATCTGCCCACCTTGGCCTCCCAAAGCACTGGGATTACAGGCATGAGCCATCATGCTCGGGAGAAATAGAACTTGTAAAGAGACCATAATATATTATGCTTTTTGAAGAGATGGTATCTCTTATTTCTTGAAACAAAAGTAGTTATGACCACTCTAGAAAAATACATTTAGCAACATTTTCTGGATTAAGTACTATCTAAAATAAAAACAGCTACTACAAATAAATGCAGACATTTTCTGAAGACCAATGGTTAGCATCACTGTGAACAGGAGTGTTATTAGCCAGACACTGCAACTCTTTTTCCTCCTTGTTCCCCTTCCAATAGTGTGTAGGACTAGGGAAAATATACTTCTTTATTAGCAGGCAGATATGTAGAAAGATGTTTCTGTCTTCTATGACAAAGGTTACATATATTCTGAACATCTTGCTATTGGTAGAAAATATGTAGTTACTATGGATACCACCATTAGTATTGATACTGAAGTCACAAAGAAAATTCTCAGTATGTGGCCATATAAATAGCTGGGGACACTGACAGCCATGCTGCCTGCATACATACTTTAACTTAGTGAAGACACCACTATTTTTGGGCCAAATTATCACACAATTAAGTGAAAAATACAATAGCACCTTCCAAATCTTTTAGTATTTATAACCAACAATCTTCAAACTTTGAAACAATTGGGAGATAAACTGGCATAAAAATGTTATTTCTTAAGGATATTTACTAATGGATAAACTCTAAATTATTATCACTTATTTAAATTTATTTCTATCAAATATGAAAAATACTTTAGAAGTAGCCAACTAAAGCTTAAACACAGAAGCTAATTTTTGGTAAGCTAAGGCATTTAAAAGCTCTGTATCAATCACAAAAATTTAATATATTCCCTGATTTGAGTAACTTGGAATATTATGAGCATGTTTATACACACAAACTAAAAGAATGTCAGGCTAGAATACAAAGAGTCAGTCATCTCTTTCTTCTACCTCTACCTACCACCTCAAATCTTAATAAAAATAAAAAATTAAAATAATTCCATTAATATTTCTTTCTTCCCAAAAGGTTGCCCAACTGTGGACTTAAATACAACTGAAGAGGTGTGAATTTAAAATTTTAAATTGCTGAGGACGAGAATGGAAAAACAAAACAACAAGAACAACAAAACTCAAAAAGATGCTCTATGTTTATCTGGTTCAACAATTCCGGGTTCCTTAAATTTCCTTCTTGTCTGAACAAGTTCAGTTAGTTTTTTTTTTTTTTAAAGCTCTGCAATAGAATTTTAGATTCTGTAGAAAAAAATACATTGAGTTTGGCGAGTTAGTTCATATGTACACACATACATACACTTTTCTGTTCTATTCAAAGCCTTGGTTTACTTAAAATCTATTTGATTGAAAAGTTAAAAGAATTGAATAAATGAATAAATAAATAATAAAGAGACCTTAACCAGCTATTCCCACCTTTTTCAAAACTGTTTCTCAAATTTCACCTGAAAATAATTATCAAAACATCTCAAAATAGGCTGGGATGACTTAGGTTGAGAAATTTATTAAATAACATATTAAATTTACTAAAGAGGAAGGTGGTAGACATATTAGCAGAAAGCATATATAATGGTGGGTGAGCAGTTAAGAAATAATTTCTCTTTGCCAATTCTGAAATCTAGTAATGTGCTGAAAATAGATGTCAGAATGTCTAGTGTCCCACTTCAGCTAGCCATAGAAAAGTTTAGAGAAGAGATGTTTAGGGTCCAGTGAAACACCACTTCGAATAATGAGATTCGGATTTGTGGTTAAAAATCTCACAGCAGACAAGACACCTAACACAACTACTACCAGAATAAAACTAAGAGGATACAACAGAATATAAAGGATAGCAATACATAATTTGCAAACCCAAATGGTGATGTAAAATGTCTTTAAAATTATACTATTTTTTCCAACTCAAAATAATTAAAAGCCCAATTTAATATATACATACAAAAATCACAGTACGGAAAGGGAAGTATACAAATATACTTCAATTTCTATTGTAATGGACACATTAATATACAAATGTTCTCCTAGTCTTGCCACCCACCACCCCAACTTTGAGCAATAAAAGACCTCCCCTTATAAAACTTCACCAATTCTAGTAGTTGTTTCAGCTGGATTTTAGGCAGTACTCCCTTGCCTCCCAATACTTCCAATAACAGAAACTAGCTAAGCAAGTACATTTTTTTTCTAGTATTTTATCCAAAACATTAATACTGCCTTTTTTGTAAATATCTAAATTTTAAATAATCCTATAGGTGACTAATACAAGTACTCACATATTCAAACAAGACAGGAGGGGAAAAAGACAACATAATTGGTGAACCTATACTGGCTCTTCTAACAGATTAAAAAATGGTTATGAAGGATATTATTGTAATAACTGACAAAATCTGAATATGTACTATATATTCATATTTGATAACAGTACATTAATATAAGATACCCTGAATTTGGTAATTACATTGTTGTTAAGAGAATAATCTTCTTAGGAAACATACGCTGAAGTATCTGAAGTTAAATGGATATGGTACTTCCTATCTACTTTTTTTTTTTCTTGAGACGGAGTCTCACTCTGTCACCCAGGCTAGAGTGCAGTGGTGCAATCTCGGCTAACTGCCAGCTCCACCTCCTGGGTTCACACAATTCTCCTGCCTCAGCCTCCCGAGTACAGAGCACTACAGGTGTCTGCCACCATGCCTGGCTAATTTTTGTATTTTTAGTAGAGATGGGGTTTCACCTTGTTAGTGGTTCCTAAAATAATATGTTAGGATGATAAAGCAAATATGACAAAATGTTAACAAACATTGAATCTTGGTAAGAAGATTGAGTTCTCTGTACTATTGTAATTTTTCTGTAAATTTCAAATTATTTCAAAATAAAGATTCAGACATTTCTCTTCTTTTTGATTGGAAAATAATATCCTCAGAATGTTCTAATCTCTAAGACCAATCATCCTCTTCAGACTTCCTTCTGTTCTCTAAATACAGGTGATATTGCCCAAGGTCCTGGCTTGACCCTTTACCCTACTCTAATCCTTGGCAACCTTGGCCTTTCCTAAAGCTCGAACTCTAATAAAACATTCTTAAATCTCAACTAGCTTTAATGTCTATATCAAGCTGCAAGTCTGCAGCCTCAGCTGTACCCCAAATATTTTCACCTCGACTTTGTACCAGCCAGTTTTTTGGATGTACTTATCCAAAAAACAGCTAAAACCAAAAACCTCATCACTACTTTCTCCCTCCCAAACTAATTCTTTCACTAATACTTCCTAACAATACCAGCATTCCCTCAGTCAATTAGGTTTGGCACTTTGGAGTCAGAGGTTTGACTGCTCCCCTATCATGACCAATCAGTTGTAAAATCCTGTAATTCCTATCTCATCCCCATTGCCTAATTCAGGCCTCAGTACCTTTCTAGAATCACCGTCTCTAATCTAACTGCTCTCCTCTCCTGTCTTCAAATATGTTATACACCCACCAAATTTAATTTTATCCTTATCATATAAGCCCAGTACTTTCATAGTGGTGCACGGTATTTCCTCTAACTGGAATGTTCCCTTCCCCTCAGTTCTTTAATTCTGCGTGACCAAATTCTACCCACCTTTCAGTTTCCAACTCAAAAGCCACCTCTTGAAGAAACTTTGACCAATCCCTCCAGCTGTACTTGAGAGACATGAAGTGCTTACATTTTATATATTATCACTTTCAATCACGTGATAATGTCTTTACCATTTTCCATATTAAGACCAAGCTCATTGAAAGCAGTTACTAAATCTTACTGTTTCTTCTAGTATTTAATTATAGGAGAACAAGTCAAGGAATTGCAAACGTTCCTGATATTTTCCCTTAGATTCATTCAGAGCTACTCTAAAAAAGTGAGATTTTTAAGGTTTTAGAGTCTTTTGGTTGGAAAAGGTGATCTAAGACCACTTGAGATGGTAACAGAAAAATGCCTTAAACAGCAAGTATCTATAATTTGGGACAAACATGTATTGTTAAACAGACTACTTTATTAATATGACCAAGCATATAATACTTTACTGAGCTTCCCAAGTAGCTTTTCAGAACATTGTAGGCACGGGTTTCAAACAGTTTTAAGTGGCTTCTTTCATTAAAATTCCAATGACCTACATTCACTACGCTCTACATACAATTGTATTTCTTTCCTACATACTACTCTTATTTCCAGATCAACAAGAATTTGAATTGTATTTTTGAGAGCATCAATTTCATAACCAACCACGTGGCTTTTAAAAACTTGGAGGCCTGGTTTTCCCTATGGTCCTATGACTGTGACCTAGACTGATGATACCCATTTATATATATAGTCCATGATTTCTAAATGAAGTTAACCTTAAATTCTGCCAGTCAGTCTGTAATGTGTAGTTATTTCTCTCCATGAGTTACTCTACCTCCACTTGGCACCTGGGTATGAAGAATTCACTAGTTTTTAAGATGCTGCTGAAATGATCAGCATGGTGTTAACTGGTGCCTAGTTATTTGTGGGGCTTCATTTACCACCACTATCTACGGCAATTCTCATTTCCAAATAAGCTTACTGTCACTCATTTTCTTCTGAGGGAAGCTCCACTGGTTTCTCTATTCAGACCAACATTCTTTCCTAAAAGAGCAGAATAATTTGCTAGTCTTCCATTCCTTAAGCAAATACACAGCTCTTTAAGGTTTACTGATAATCACAGCCAATAATGACAAAACAAGTAAAAGAGTTCAATTCCAATGCTTGTACTTACCTCTTTTCTTTTCCATTTAGAAAAGTGGGGGAAATAAAACTCCAGCGTAGGCATTTTAAAGTAACTAAAACTAAATTTCACTTAAAATCAGCATCCTTGGTTAACAGACAGGAAGATAGTGATGGCAAGACCATTTCCCAAGGGATCTGTTTACTTTTAGTAAGCTTGCTCAGGTCTGCCTATTGCAATACCCCTGGATGTGCAAGTAGAGTATAAAGAAATCTGGTTTTCTAGTTAGTTTTGTATTTAGAACAACTATTCTGTAGAAACGGAGTACAACAGATTAGTCACCATCATTTCTTACTCTAGTTCTAGAAATATCACCTAAAATCACATTAGTTGTGGCAGCCCTGTCACTTGCTAACCAATACTACAAAATGCCATTAACACACATATCTAAGTATTTTTTTTTTTTGCTATAACTAGTCAACCTAGGTTTCAACCTCCCTGAATTTACATGTGAGTTCTTCCAATTTCTTGGTTTCTGTATTTGTTTCAGTTAAATTTATAAATGCTGTCAT
The DNA here is from genome assembly GCF_008728515.1 of Papio anubis. Lineage (NCBI taxonomy): Eukaryota > Metazoa > Chordata > Mammalia > Primates > Cercopithecidae > Papio > Papio anubis. The sequence continues at coordinate 141,489,669 of NC_044977.1, forward strand.
CCTCAATGGCTGTCACTTCCTTGATTTAACGTCATCTGAACATAACCACACCCTGAGGTTTCCATCTAAATCAGAGATTCAAAAATGAGTTTTAGAATGAATATATAAAGCTTTCATCCTCTAAGTACCACTGATTACCTGCCCCTCCTACCCTGGGCCTGTCCCATTCCCCACTTAAGAACTACAGATTAAACTACTGATGAAAACCTTACTTAACTGACTCTCCACACCAATAAGACCAGACTTGGTACTTACTATGTTCAATAAAGGAACAGTGCTATGTTACAAATTAAAATGGAAGACATAATGACTAAACACAATGTGGAATCCTGAATTGGATCCTGGAACAGAAAAAGGACACTTAAAATGTGGAAAACTTGGTAAAATTAAAATAAGATCTGTAGTTAATAGTATTCTATCAATGTTAACTTCCTAACTTTGATAATTGTACTAAGGCTGTACAACATGTTAACATTAAGGGAAGCTAGGTAAAGGACATACAAGAACCCTCAGCACTATTTTTGCAACTTTAAAATTATTTCAGATTAAAAAGTAAAATAAAAGGAAGGAAGGAGAGGAAGGGAAGAAGGAAGGAAGGAGGAAATGAAGGAAGGAAAGAGGGAGGGAGGGAGGAAGAATAAAAGGTGCAATCATTAAAAAGCTATACTCTATTAATTTTTAGCTTCCTGGACTATCCTCTACTAGACGTCTTTTAGTGGAATTGGTTGAAATTTAATCAGATAATAAATTATGTAAGTACTAGGTACAAATTAGTAAGGAATCTGTTGGGGTTGGTCACAAAATGGTTCAGGTACATATCCTCAAGATACTTACGCATAATCACTAGGAGAGAACATCTAACCAATACCAATCTCCAACAAATAACTTACTTGAGTGATTCTTTAAAATTACATAGTTCATATCTACAACTATGCAGAACCATACAGATAAATCTCAAATATAATACTGGGTGAAAGAGGTCAGACACAAAACACATAGTGTATAGTCCTACATATATAACACATTAGAAATTAGGATTGGGAGGGGAAGTGACTGATGGGGGGCACGAAGAGGAAATGAAAGGGGCTTATAATATTCTGTCTTGATCTGGGCGCTGGTTACACAGGTGTGTTCAATTAGAGCTATGTATTTATGAATGGTGCACTTTTCTGATACAAATTATACTTCAATAAAAAAATTTAACAAGTCCTATCACCAAGCATTCAAAAACTAGATCAGCTAAGTTGTACAACTTGAGTTTTACCATTTGAGATAACAAGTACTGGTGGATGTTCATGATGGAGCCAAGCTTCTTAGAGATGAGTAAAACAAAAGAAATTGTCTCATATGGTACCAAAGGTATTTATGATACAAGCAGCTTAGTTCTAATTTATTCCTAGCTTCAAAAACATCTCATAGAGAACAATGATAGGAAATACTGGAAGGCGTTCCCTACACAAAATACTCGAGGCTATTGAAATAAGAAGACTTTTTTTATCCAATAATTTTAAAATTAGAGGTAATAAATGTAAGTGAATAATCACTGTAGAAAACAATCTGAGAGATCATCAATTATCTAGTGAAAAAATTTAGGATAAACTTACTAGACTTTCATTTTAAGTTAATAACCCATGTCTACTACTTTCCTTATAAACTTCTCTCTAAATACTGATGTTATCATAAGGATAGACAAGCACACCTAGCAACTGTTCTCTCACTTGTTTTAACAACATTTATGCATTTCTTAATGAAGACAAAAGCTCTGCAAATGCTTATCGATAGGGTTAAAGCCTTACAAGCTACCTAATTTCTTCCTTTAGTCTAGCTGAAGTTTCTTCCCTTTAGTACTCCTTTACTTTAGTGACCTGGTATTTAGAAGAGGGTAAAATTGTTTGCTATAAATTCTTACGCTGAGCTTTTGTAAACAAAGGACTCCCAAAGACAACCTGCTCCCTGCACCCCAGTGATCATCAGGATAGGTTTCTAAACTAATTCTGCCAATTTAACAAAGCAATGCCAAGTATTAACTTCGGAAAACTGTTGTTTAGAAAATAGGAAGTCAAATTTTAAAGTTACTATTCTGAAATACCAATAGGCTAGGATCTCATGAAAAATTAACTCCTCCATAGTAAGATAATCTCCCAGAAAGCTACGGCAGTTATAGTATTTATTTTAGTAAAGAGTCAACTCAAAAACAGTTTGGGCTACTGAAGAAAGGGTTGGATTATTTTTGAGTTATCAGTATCTACTGTCCCTACATTTGAAGATGGTTTCAGCTTATTGATTCCCTGAGGACTCTGCAAATGGCAAACAGAGAAGACAGAAACCATGATGGCACCTACAGAAAAAGGGAAAGGAAGGCTTGAGGGTAGCTGCAATTTTAGTACAATAACTGAGTAAAGCACTGGATATAAATGCAAGGAGAAGTATCTAAATATAGGCAGAGGCAGGCTACTTGGTGAAAAGTCTATTAATTTGCCAATTATAATTTAAATATGGAAGGAAACAAAGGGGCCATTAGAGAATTTTAAGTCAATATGAGAAAGGTACATTAGTTACTTATATTTTAAAAGATATTCTGCTAAATTGAAAGATTTCCTGGGGAAAAAAGGAGATTCTTGTCTTTCGAGTTACGCAAAATCAAACTAGGGATATTCAGCTATTTAGGGCAGGTTTACTGAAAATGGGCACTTAAAAGCTGCCCCTACTGAAAATGATTTCCAACATTCACAAATAGGAGCCTAAAATTTGTTATCTAGCAATAGCGAGACAAATCTATGCCTCAAAATAAATAGATAATGTAGAAGATAACGTTAGGGACTTGCAGTCCCTTAAACTCCCAAACATCTCTCTTTTTCTTTTTGAGATGGAGTTTCGCTCTTGTCACCCAGGCTGGAGTGCGATGGCGCAATCTCAGCTCACTGCAACCTCCGCTTCCCAGGTTTAAGTAATTCTCCTGCCTTGGCCTTCTGAGTAGCTGGGATTATAGGCGCGTGCCACCATACCCAGCTAATTTTTGTATTTTTAGTAGAGATGGGGTTTTACCATGTTGACCAGGCTGGTTTCAAACTTCTGACCTCAGGTGATCCACCTGCCTCAGCCTCCCAAAGTGCTGATATTACAGGCGTGAGCCACTGCGCCCAGTCAATGTCTCTCTTTAATAGTAGAATCACCCCTGCCAAATACCTCTTGGACAAATTAGTAAAATAAAAAATCCTGAATTTATAAGAGTAAAAATGAACAATGTAATTTGGTGATGTCCAAAACAAACAAGGTCAGAAGTTATATTTAATATTTTTTAAAGCTTAACACACACAAATCTTCAACTCGTTTGCAAGGAATAAACGGTCTCACGATACTTTATCAGCTGATACACCTATCAGTAATTCTGTAGTTACCAATTGAAAGTGTAGATTATTAAAACTAACAAAGTTAGCCATGATTGCTTCTCTCAATGGAAAATTTAATAAGCTAGTTGAAAAGTTCAAAGAAAGCCACTAGCCAGTTTCTATTGGGTTGGGCTTGTCACCTTAGTACCAACAAGGCCAATTTACAGTGAAGAATGGCTGATCTGATTATATTTTGATTTTATTATATTTTGGCATTAACACACTACAGACACATTAATCCACTAACTTCTTTGGCTCTGAACAACAGGCTCCAAGGAGAAGATAAAATAAGTATTTTCAACCCATGAGAAACCATAGATACGCAACCTGCCTCATTTCCGATACTTAAAAGTTTCTGTTATCTAAAAAAGAAAACATATAAGGAGTATTTAGCTGTAACAACAAATGATGTACAGCCAACTTCTATGGTTGTTTTATTATGAAACAAAATAAACCTTTCAATATTAGATTCAAATTATTAAAAATATAGCTCAAACCTTTCTACACTGATAAAAATAATATATATCATTCATATCGACACCATGACAGCTCAAAGTTAGCTATTTGAAATAAATCATCAAACTTTTGAAAGCTACTCTTATTACATTTCTAAACAGAGTGCTATTTTTCCTTTTTCTAAGGGAAACTATAAAGCATACTCCAAAGTACTCACATTCTGGCTACATTTGGAAAACTATCTGAATGATTAAACCTTCATGTTTATTTCATCTCACAATTTACATTTATGTATTAATTTAAATGGCTACAGAACTATTTAAAAATTTATTTTATAAACACGGTACTACAAATTTTAAAACTTCCTGTTCTAAAAGTAACTATTTAAAAACATTTCTGGAACACAACATCAAAAAAAACCTGTTATTTCCCTAGAGTGACACACACAAGCAAATCAAGCCGAAGAATTAAGACTGTTTTAGCATTTCTAGGCAATGTGTATCATGTCTTAATATGACATGTACATGCACTTAGCAATACTCTTTTCTAATGAAAGAGATGGAGTTGAGTTCATGAGTGTTATCCAAAAACTATGGCAGAAGACACAAATGCGTTGCCAGGCAGAGTTAAAAGAATCTAATGAGCTTTGTGTGAATTTTAAAAACATTGTTTGAACTCAACTTTTATTAACTAAACACAAAATGATGGAGTGCTAATAAATATTCAGCAAAACGATTGAACAGAGCATACACTACTTAAAATGTGTGTTAAGCAGAAAGATAAACCAAAGTATCTTTTGCCATAAAAGAACTCCAAGACTTCATTCTGTATTTTTAAAAGTTAACAGTAAAATCTATATAGCATTTCTGTAAGAAAGCAAACTGTTTTAGGGGCTTACAAATCAGTAATGCAGACCTAGTGAATTCTAGCAAACAAACTTGAAGTTAAAGTTTCTTGCCAAAAATTAAATAACGATTACTTTGATACCTTGGTCTTGTTCCTCCTCCAATTTCATAATTTGAAATAACATTTTGCTTTGAATCACTATGGCTTTTACAGGAAAAAAAAAGAAAACATAAAATAGCACAAAAATTAAAATATAGTTTATTTTATAGAATATGTATTTGCATTAAAATACACTGGGGAAGTGACTATTTCATATCAAAAATTCAACACAATAGGAACCCTTCAGAAATATAGATATACTTAAAGTACACAGGATGCAGAAAAGTATGTTTATTTTCTATATAAAATATAGATTGTCCTTTTGGTTTATTTTGCTGCTTTGTCCCATGCTAGATACCATGTGATTTCCCCCCCATAAAATAACAAAGATCAGTTTTAATGATGAGAAACCAGTACAGTGCAAAGCAATTCATGCATACAGTTTTGCATGTATGCATTCCATATGTAAGTATTCATACCTATCCCAGAGGCTCTTTGATTCCTGTAACGTGTTCAAATGGAACGCTTGGTAGAAAGCAGTTGAAGGATTCCTGTGAGATCCGAGAATCAAATGGAAATGAAGTTGAGAACGTACAGTATAATCACTACTTTTCAAAAGAAGATGGAAGATTTTAGATTTCTAAAACAGTGTAACTTTTAATAATAAAAAGATTTAAAAACCACGTAAGTTTGCTTAAAACAACAGTTCGAAAGAAATTAAAAACTGGACAAAATCCAGCAGACTTCAACAATAATTCAGGATCACAGTTATAAAGAGGTAATGCAGATGAAACTAAATACTAAGTAGCATCCAATTTTGTGTGTGTGTGCATATAAATATGACTAATTCATAGCCTAATCAACACTGTTCTGTACCAAATGCCTTTATAAATATCCATCTTGTTTAACAGTTTAACAAGGCTATTCTCAGGTAGAGTATCCACATAAAGTAAGTTAAGCTATATCTTCACAATGTAAAAACTTTTCTTAGGCTCTGTTAAAAGTAGCAAAGGTTTGATAATTAACAATGAAGAGTTCTTTCCTGGGTTGGACTTGACACCTTTCCACCTTCAAAACCCATTTATTTATATGTGTTTTTTTTTTCTCGTATAGGGCAAAAAAAGGCGCTGCAATTGTTTGGCAGCTTTCTAGTTCTAGCATTGGTACTGTACCACTTTAAGGGGTAAAAGCCTATTTATCGTAATTATTTTTCATTTCTAACATTCCCTAGGGATACATTCCCTAGGGCTATCACCATAGACTCTTAACTGATGGGCTCTTCTGGACTGTCTCCCAGTAAGTATGATTCACCTCCTATCTAGGGACTGGTTCCACGGGGACCCAAACTTTTGACAAACCTGTTCCTTCCTCCTCAGCACGCTTTCATAGTCTTCCCCCACCTTCAACCTGTAAGTCTGGAAGCTAACAAAAACTTTGCCATATAACTTTGTAGCAGAACAGCAGTGGTTAAGAATGTATTTATTAGGTACCACACACTATTTTAACTGCTTTACACTCATTAACTACATTTTGACAATAGCCCTAAGAGGTAGGAACCACTATTCCCATCTCATAGATGAGAAAACTGGGTCAGATAGAAGTAACTTGGCTTACATCACTGAGCTAGTAGGTGGCAATCTAGTTCCAGAGTTTATGCTCTTAAACCACTACGCTAAACACACAGCAGCATTAGTTTGACCTCTTTAAGTCTGTCTCTTTATCTGTTAACTGGTTACATTACTACCTAGCTTTGCAGGATGGCTGAAGAACTGAGTCTAAATGTAAAGTTCCTGGCATACAGTGAATTCTTAATAGCTATTATTTTAATCTACAAAATGAGGTTTAGATACAACATGGCAATTCTGGAGTCCTATTAACAGCCTTAAACTCTGTGCAGAATTATTAGTACAATTAAAAAAAAAATGACTTCCAAGATGCCAGAGAATCACTAAAGTAACTGTTTGATTAATTAGGAGACTAATACGTGTATTTCTCATTGCTTGCCCTACTTCAACTCCTTTCTATTCTTTTAACCCCTTCACCGCTTTTCTCCTAACTAGGTCTAAGGCAATCAAAGACACTGATTAGACCTGCTAATAACAAGAAAAGCTTAAGAGGTTTCTAACTACTGTTTGTTTAACGGCTTACATCCTCTTAAGATGTATTTGTCAGGCCACTTTTTTCGCTGTACTTAGAAGTCAGTCTGCCAAATCAAATGAAAACTGAACCAACTGAACATTCAAATTTGGGTTTTTTTGGTTGTTGTTTCCTTTTTTGTTTTTGTTTTTTGTTTTTTTTAAAAAAACAGGCTTGCCCAGGAACATATGGGAACTAGTTTGCTCTCCTCAAACGTCTGTTTGGAAACCTCCAGTTTAAATGGAGTGACTCAGAGAGGAAGGTAGTATACACAAAAGAATAAGAAAGAGTATACTTGGAAGTTATTCTTCAAGTCTACAATTCAAAATTCATTAAAGAGTACTCACAATATATTTATAGGGATGATATTCTTTAAAATAACTGTTATTTATTTATTTTTTGGAGACAGAGTTTCACTCTTCTCACCCAGGCTGGAGTGCAATGGCACAATCGTGGCTGTACTGCAAACTCTGCCTCCTGGGTTCAAACAGTCTTCCCACCTCAGCCTCCCGAGTAGCTGGGATTACAGGTGCCCACCACCACACTCAGCTAATTTTTAGTATTTTTGGTAGAGATGGGGTTTCACCATGTTGGCCAGGCTGGTCTCAAACTCCTGACCTCAGGTGATCTGCCCGCCTTGGCCTCCCCAAGTGCTGGGATTACAGGCATGAGCCACCACACCTGGCCTCTTTAAAAGAACTTTAGATCCTCTGACTTTGGAAATATAAATATTTAATTTGAATCAAATTCATATTCCAGGTAAGTTAGTTCCAAATGAAGTCATATGACTTGTTATAAAATTCCAGCAGTTTTACAGAATAGTGAAATATCTCTTAAGTCAAATGTAAAAGTGAAAAACAAACATATTTGTAGTTAGTAGTAAATACTGGGATATGTAAAGAACCTGTGAAATAAAATACTGTATAAATGGATCAAAAGTTTTTAGAACATATTAGAATACACTTAATTAGAAAAAAGCTAACAATTAATAATCACTCTACATATATTCAAAGTGAAGAAGCCACAGTACATGGCTTTCTATAGTACATAGTTATACAATCTATGTACTACATAAAACTTTAAACAGTCTAGATTTTAAAGGTAAAAATTCAGACAGTCTTATAAGCTATGAAATTTTGTTTCTGGGATACTTCAACTGGGATGTTATCCATAAACTGAGGGATTTCTTGCAAACAGCAACAATAATTGGTCTCCAAACACTGATTAACAGGTATAGATTAAAGGAGTTAAGTCTGTGAAATTACTGATCAAGAAAGTAGAAGGGAAAAGAGCCATTTGTAAAGACTGAAGGGCTTGATTATCAGAGAGACTTCTATTTTGGAATGGCATAAAATTGAGGAGATTAAGAGCCCAAGGAAAAGGCTGTTAATGGGATCATTTCAAGGTTACAGTCTATGAAACCTGAAAGCATGAAGAGGCAACTGAAATTAAATATTTTATTAGAACGAAATACTGATTTTTTATGCAGCTGTGGTCACAAATTCTCTTCCACTCAGGAAGTAAAATTTGAAACCAGCTTTCTAACAATTTATTTGACATTAATATAAACTACCACTCTAAATATAGAGACAACGAAGCAATTCTAGGACGACTGAGATGTGGTTTACACTGTACTTCAGCCACCTAAACAAAAATGCTGTTTTCCTATTTGTAAACATTCTTCAACACCACTGAACAAAATATATTCTTTTCTCCCTGACTTTACATACTCAATAGTCCATCACATTAATTTCCAAGTAAGTCAAAATACTATATCAGAAAATGACTCAAAGCATGTGGCACGTCTACCCGTTTTTGCAAGATACTACTTTGTAGGGTAACTGACTACAACAGGGAGAAAAACACAAACATTCCATACCTCAAAACTAAGCTACAAAAATTGTCAAAGCTTAAAGCATAAGGTACTTGAGCACTCAACAAACACCTCTTTCTCTTATCTATGCCAAAATATGACTTCAGAGATCTCTAAATAGAAACCAAGGAAATACGATATGAAGAAGATCAACAAGCACCATCTCCAGTATTATTATCTGGGGAATTTAAATGATTAAAAATATCCTTTAAGTAAAGGGTTACAACACAACAAATCAGTGGCTATGGTAGCTCTTCCTTCCTCCTAACTTACTGTCTGCCAAGTAATAAAACAAATTTGTAACTCGGAATATTCAAAAGCACTGGCTTTGGGTTAAAGGTCTGAATATGAGTCTATGCTTTGTCACCTAATACCTAGGTGACTCAAATTCTAAGAGTTTGTTTCCTTAAACCATAAGAAAGGAGGAAGGGAAGAAACCACTTTCTTACAAATTGTTGAAAAGATCAAATGAAAGTCTATATACATAGGACCTGACACAAGTAAGTTTGCTTTTTGTTTAATATAGGGTTAGTTTCCAAATTACGCTGCCTATAAATCAAATTTTGGTAGAGTATCTCAACATGTACCAAATGTTCTGACATTATCAAGGTAATATTGAGGGAAACAAAATACTTAAACTTAGAGCTAGGTGTACCAAAATATTTGGCATATTTCATTAGATAAGAATTCTGATTTTTGGGACTCAGCACTCCGAAGGTATTCCCTTAACACAACTTTATCATAAGATTATAATTTAAAATGCAATAATCACTGAAAGGATACTGAAATCATTTCAAGATATACATTATTTTAACAATAAAAGCTTCAATAAACACCTTTAACAGCAACTTACTATAAAAATCTAAATTTCTGGCCAGCCGCGGTGGCTCACGCCTGTAATCCCAGCACTCTGGGAGGCCGAGACAGGCGGATCACGAGGTCAGGAGATCAAGACCATCCTGGCTAACACAGTGAAACCCCGCCTCTACTTAAAAAAAAAAAAAAAAAAAAAAATTAGCCAGGCGTGGTGGCGGGCCCCTGTGGTCCCAGCTACACGGGAGGCTGAGGCAGGAGAATGGCATGAACCCAGGAGGCGAAGCTTGCAGTCAGCTGAGATCTGGCCACTGCACTCCAGCCTGGGCGCCAGAGCGAGACTCCGTCTCAAAAAAAAAAAAAAAAAAATCTAAATTTCTTACCATGACATTTAAGTCCTTCACTCTGGTTCCTCTCAAATTAATAATACCATTTTCCAAACGATAGATTCTCACTCTTTCACAAATCATTATACAAACTACCTTTTATCTCTGCTTGGAAAACTATCCCCTTCTTTTCTTAGTGACCTAATCTGAATGACCATTTTAAGATTTAGTTCAAGAGTTAGCCTCAAAAGAATGTACAAGTAATAATGGGTACTTCTAAGGACAAACTGGGTGGCTAGAGGACAGAGAAAGCAGAGAGGCTTTCGATTTTACTCTTTTATATATTTTGAGTTTTGAACTATATAAATACCTATGCAGAGAATAATTTTTAAATAGAAGTCAGTCTACTACCCTACCAATCCCAACCTGATCTGATGTCTCAAATTGTTCCCATTAGCACCTTATATTACTCCATCACCACCTACAATGTATGTCAAAGTATACATCTGATCATCATTTTCATGATGATGAAAATGCCTGAGATCTAGGAGGGCAGGATAGTCTCATATTTGTATTCCAGTGCTCACTACTCGCAAAGCATCATGAAAGCTGAATGACTGATATGCTGTTTTAAATGTTTTCTTGGGCCATTAACCTACTTAATGAGTATTTGCAAACTTCATTTATTGCCACACAACAGTCAAGTGGCAGGAAAGGGGTGACAAGTTTTAAGTTTGCTGTTCTCTCATGAAGCACACCTGAATGTATGGTCTCATATACATAAGGCTAGAAGAAATCTTAAAATTTGACAAAGTCTCAAAAAAGAAAAACAGACAAGTGAAATGACTTGACCAAAGAAACCAGCTAAATGATAGAAGAGCCATGACTGGAACACAATTCCCTATACTTCTTACAATATCATGACTCCTCTGCAATAAAACATCATCTCCTTTTTTCTGACTACAACCATACCATACAATTATGCTTTCATACTAAAATGGAAGATTCTTGGTATGATTTACAGCATGTGAAGGGGTGATCTGGGAGAACAGTTTGGAAACTGAAATATTAACATTTCTGTGACATACGTTTGCCACATATATTATGTTACAGACTGTTCAAATTACTTGCATACATCATTTAATCCTTTAAAACTCTCCCAGGTAGGTACAATCCCCATTTTTCATAAGAGGAAACAAGGCATCTACGCCAACTAGCTCAAGGTCAAATACAGCAGTTAGATTTTAGCCCAGGTATGTCTGACTCCACTGTCTCTGTAATGGTCATTCACATATGTTAACACATAATTAAACATGCTATTGGTTTTATTTGACCAAAACAGCTCCTTTCTCCTTTGTTTTGTCTTCAAAGACTAGGTAGACAGTATACCAAGCAAAGATTTGTTTTGCTTTAACATACAAAACCACTTGATAAAAACTAAATACTAACTCTACTTTAGAAACTAGTGGGCTTTACACTTAGCTTTGGGAATCCTTTATTCAGGTTAAATGATATACTTGTATAATAATGAAGATGAACAGCCTAACACTAACATTTAAAACTATGCCATCGTTATTTATAATAATTGACACGTTAATCACAAACTCCATCTTCTACAAGGCAATATTCTTTAGACAAATTTTAGTAAAGGCTTATGGGAAAAGAAGCTTTAAGTAATTTAACATTTAGACTTTACTTATTTGTCCTGCCTACCCTAATAATAGGTATATGTCCCAGGCAAACACTAATAAAATTAACTCAATTATCTGCAGAATTTTCACTTAACATCACAAATAAATGTACAATTTAAAAGGATGGAAGCACTTTTTCTTCTTAAACAAAAATTAGCTTGGGTACAAAGAAATCAAACTAAATACTAAATACTAATTATTTAAGTCTGATTTGTGGCTTTACATTTGAGACAAGCAATCTAGATGAAATTTAATTCACCTGATTTAAGAGCAGAACTCGCCGGGCGCGGTGGCTCAAGCCTGTAATCCCAGCACTTTGGGAGGCCGAGACGGGCGGATCACGAGGTCAGGAGATCGAGACCATCCTGGCGAACATGGTGAAACCCCGTCTCTACTAAAAAAATACAAAAAAACTAGCCGGGCGAGGTGGTGGGCGCCTGTAGTCCCAGCTACTCAGGAGGCTGAGGCAGGAGAATGGCGTAAACCTGGGAGGTGGAGCTTGCAGTGAGCTGAGATACAGCCACTGCACTCCACCCTGGACGACACAGCAAGACTCTGTCTCAAAAAAAAAAAAAAAAAAAAAAGAGAGCAGAACTCATGCAACACTTTCATATAAGAAACAATCCATCAATACACCTTTAATATTACTAAGCCAAATTTGAAGAGTATACATCAAAGTATGCTTATTAAAGTCATGGAACGATGTATAGGAATGATGCAAACTGGCTACTGTTCCTACCTTTTTATGAGGGAGACCCAGTTTTTGCCCTAAGCAATGCCAGATTAAGAATATAACAAATATTGAGTAATTTGATACGTTCAAGAATTGCTGTGGGAAAGACATTATACCAATGATTCAGGTATACATATTCTTTGTGGACTCAATAATTCACACAATACCGTTGAAAATAGTAGCCTCAAATCACAAGCCCATTGGTTTAGTATAAAGAAAAACCATACACTTAAATATCAGGAGTTTTGCTACACATACCCCTTAAATATGATTAATATTTCTTACTAAAAATCTGCTTTTCCAATTAAGGAATTACTTATGGAATATCATTCAGGCTATGTTTAGCCAGACAGACCTGCTTTTGTAAGGCCTCTCCTTCCTCATACTTTAAGTATTTAAAGAGTAATGCAATTAAGAAATAAACAGAATCTTCAGAAAAGGAAATACACACTGGACTAAAACAATTCTTCAAAGAAAGAATTAGAACACCGTTCCTCAATATTCACAAGTGTTCCTATTTCTTTTGAGACTATATTTCATGCTATTCCACTGTATTTTCTTCCACCTTGGTAATCTGCTATCATTCTACACTTCCCCGCCCCCAACTCCTGCCATTTTAGGAAAGGAAGGTCAGAATCCTTTTACACTTTCCTAACTACTATTCCTCTATTAGGAAACAGATTTATTTGGGTTTCTTTACTACTTGATTGGTGGGGCTGCCATTTGTTCATAACTGCTTCTGATCTTTTCTGGTGCAGAGACAGATAGACTCCCATTCCTAATTGGGAAGTACCAGATTCACAGATCCAGTACTATATTTCACTATTTCCAAATTAGTGCTATCAGAATTATTTTTTCTTTTTCTTTTTACAGACAGGGTCTTGCTGTGTGGCCCAGGCTTCAGTGCAATATTATAACACAGCTCACTGTAGTCTCCAGCTCCTGGGCTCAAGTGATCCTCCTGCTTCAGCCTCCCCAAGTAGCTAAAACTATAGGTGTGGGCCTCCAGACCTGGCTAAGTTTTAAATGTTTTGTAGAGACAAGGCCTCACTATGTTGCCTAGGCTGGTCTCAAACTCAAACATCAAGCAATCCCGACCTTGGTCTCCCAAAGTGCTGGGATTACAAGGCATGAGCCACCACCCCTGGCCCAGGATTCTTAAATAACAAATGAATTGGCATTATATTTATTCTCAGGAAGTAGAGAACATATATACCCCTACCACCAGTCCTATATAAAATGACTTCTCATAAAGGTGATTTAGTTCAGGGGTTGTGATCTCCTAAAGAGAAAAAACAAGTGTTACTAAAATAGTTGGAATCTGTATTATTCACACACATATAAGCCATTATGTTTTCTAAAAATATTTAACAATGTTTGGCCTATATGATTTAGTTCACATAAAATTTTATACAATATGTGTCACTGTGAATATAAAAGGCCACACTCCTACAGATATAGCTCACGGTTTAGGAATTTCAGGTACTTCGGAAAACCGTAAGCCTTTTTGGAAAACTGTCATTTCCTTTTACTTCGAGCCACGTTTATGAATAAAGTATGTTTTAGTAATCCATGTGGCGCTCCTGATGAATACATCAATATCAGTTTTTATACTAAACAATAATATCACATATATATGATCTGATATTTTTATCACTAACTCCTCAGTAAGAACACTCTTAAACATGTAGATAGGCCTAAGATAGTATCTAGTATGTAATTCACACATCAACTGTAAACCTACAAGAGCAAAATTACCTTCACAATTTAACAGATAAATGTCAGCTTCCAAGAAACATATTCAAGACAGAAATGTCCATCTTTAGAGACTTCAATTCAGTGAGACTTTCATATAACAGAGGTCTAAGATTGAGACAGTTCTGCCTCCTGGTATACATTTACTTAATCCTCTCACTTAAACTTCAAGTAAAAAAAAAAAGCAGAATTTTGTTTAAAATATATATAAATGTACAAACAAAATGTGTATTTATGGCACATACCAGGACACACCACTTAACTTTCACAATGTATAATACTTTATCAGCGGTCACTAGCAAACCACACAAACAAAACCATTAACAAGACATAGAAATATCTGCCACCAAAGGATCCTTAGAATCAGGTTTTCAACAGTCTTTTGGCCACAGATGACAGCTCACAATTGCAGCCATTCATAAGAGTTCCTGGAATGCGGCCTACAGAGTTCACACTGGTCGGCTATCTATGGAAAGTGATCAGTACTGTGATCCTTTTCCAAAAGGGCCAGTAATACTTTGCACCTCCTCTCATTTATAGGAGACTGTTAAGTGTGTATGCAGTTTAAACAAGTTTTGTAAAGTTCACTATAAAAGTAGCTACACATTTAAGAATTATATTTTCAACCATCACATCCACCAGTTTACACAAAATCAATTTGAAAAGTCTCAACAACTGACCATAAACCTTTCTAATGAAAATGGCCAGAAAGATAAACTTTATGGTAATTAATGTAGAGTCAATAGGCAATGCTAATTGAGAACCTTCTGCATATACAACCATCAGCCTTTTAAAGGTGTGATAATATTAAGATGTATTACTACAAGGCCCAGTTCTTTAATTCTAAATGATCTCAAAATTAAGCCAATATAGAGCTTTGTATTAGGTAGTGGAATCAAAATCTCAAGATAGAGTTTTCAATGTATCAACCTAAACCACCTCAATCTTTTTGTTAATTTCCCATTTTCCTTCCTTTTCTCAAAGAAATAGACTTTACTAAAGTCCTAATTTTTTTTTTGTTTTTAAAAAGCATACATCTTATTTACAAATATTTCCTTAGGATCTGAAATTTGTCAAACTACTTGCAAAGTTTAAATCGTAATTACTCAAGACCTCTCACTCCAGTTGGTTTTATTTCAAATTTGAATGACTGCATATAAAACTGTATGCAGATTTTAAGGCGGTAACCCAAAATCACATTAAAATTAAAATTTTCAGTTAAGATAGTAGCCTCCTCAAAAGTACTCATCTCAGTAATTTAAACATATGCCTGGAAAACTGTTATTTAATTTCAAACACAAAATTTTAAAATGCCCTGTTTTTTACTAAGGCTTTCTATTAAAACAAAACCAAAAAAACCCAACTATTTCTACTTAATGGATTTATTCCTTCACCAGGTATGTTGGACCAGTGACAAAACAGTCAAATGTGTAAGATTACATCTTGGAAACTAACATGTCAAGTTAAAAACCAATGAAAGACTATAACAAAAATTAGAAATGAACATTTGGTAAGCGATGTAGATTTTAAATGATTGGGGTGAGGGAGGTAAGTGTCATGTTTAAAATAGGACTGCACATACATCAAAACCCCTGCACTGAATTAACTGTTGCAATTGATAAGAACACTGATACAGTAGTATCTGTAGTTCAAACATTCACAAATTTGGAAATGAGATTCTTCAGATTACCAACTGTTAACACAGTAAGAGGAGAAATAAATGCATTTTTGATGTCATATCCTAAATACATTTCAATTTCCATCTATCAACAGAACTATCTGCTTCATGCCTTATCATCATACTAAAGTTCTGAGGAATCTAAGTATGTATGCTGTGAACTGAGAGGTGTGAAGAGGAGAGAGAATGTAATCTGCATTCTTGGGTGGAGGGGT
This sequence comes from Papio anubis, assembly GCF_008728515.1. Classification (NCBI taxonomy): domain Eukaryota; kingdom Metazoa; phylum Chordata; class Mammalia; order Primates; family Cercopithecidae; genus Papio; species Papio anubis. The sequence goes on from NC_044977.1 coordinate 141,505,679, forward strand.
TTGTGTGTATAGAAAGCGGGGTAGGTCAGGAAACCAGTCATCATTTCTTGAAGAGATATGGGGCAGTATGGGCAGTATACAGGAACAGAGGAAAGAAAAGGTTATTTGCCAACTTATCAGGAAAAAATTGGCTTGTGGCAGCTAGAAAAGAGAAGATGCCTGCTGATTATTACCAAAAGTGAAAAAATAAAGCTCAATCTGTGTTACAGGTGTGTCCCTGTGTGTGACAATGGGAGCAACTATAAAAAGTAGACAGATTTTTCTGAGTGGCTCGTGGAATCAGTTTACTTGGTAGTCCCATCCACACAAAATTTCTCAATGACTAGCTAGCTGAGCGCACTTATGGACACGTGGTGTTCTCTAAGCGTTCTCAAGTGAAGAAAGATTCCCCATAAGTAAGTCACCTACAAAAAAAGATGAACTTTAAATTACAAAAAGCAGAGAAGATGAATGAATTTCAGTGAGTATTTTTCAAACCAACAGAAGTATATAACAAAAATACAAGGCTAATTAGAAATGGGAGGTTAAGAAACGTGAAGGAACTCAGAAGAAACCATAGAAAGAGAAAGCTTTAACATATATGTCACTGTATTCTTCCACACACTAATTATTCTGGAAATCCATAATACCACTTTTCATCTTTTAAAAACACCTAAAATTAGCCTCTCGCTAAACAAAAACCCCAGCAAAGAAATGTCTGTGAAATTCGTGAAACTTTTTCTATAATTTTAAAATATAATTTTAAAACATTGCAACGAGTCAGCTTTTAAAAATTTGCAATATATATGTCAAATTTACATGTGACACTTCCTCAAAACCACAAAAATCCTCATTAAACCATAACCAAATATCAGCTCTTGTGGCATTGGTGTAGCAATACACCAATTCTTATTTAGGCCATTAAAAAAGCATCCCTAAATACAGGGAGCCAGTTATTAACATTTACACTTTTATTTAAAAATTACTCTTAAATTTCAAGAACTATAGCTTTCACTACAGTTAAAGGATCGATCTCAACCTCCCTTTCCTATAGTAAATAGACTGATGGAAGGTAAGAACATCTTTCCAGTACAGTTTTGCTTAACAACAAAAAAAGTATCTTAGAGAAGTCTCTGGGTGTACCTTCTTTAATCAAAAGGCTGAACTAAGTATGATCTTCAAAGCCGGGTTTGACATTTCACCATTACGTCTCCAGCCTTTCCAGATACACTGGAGGAGATTCTTCACATGGATTTTTTTTTTTTTTTTCACTAGAGGGCCTTCTGGTTTTCCAGAAAGGAACATTTGTAAGTAATATTATGTCTCAGCCTCAAAACTCACACTGACAAATCTCTCTGCCTTAAGTGTTCAAGTGTGACTGATATGTAAGAAAAGAACAAATCTATGGGAGCATAACATACTAGCTACCACCATTAAATGGTAAGGATTAAGCTTAAATTCACCTTTTTTTGAGTAAACAATGTTGCATCCTGACCCATTTTAGTGCTTTTAAACAACTGTGACATGACCAATTCGCTCATTACACCCTTTGACATCAGCAATCTAAATCAATTTTAGCAAACACTAAATTTTGTATTTAAAAATGCTAAGGGCCTCAGTTGACAACAAATCTCCCAAAGTTGCATCCTAAGCTACAATGTTGGCCAAGCATTTCTATCAAATATTTAAAATAGATATTTCCATACCTGTCTTCATCACCATCAACAGGAATAGCTATGCTGAATACAGAGGTGGCCAGACTGTTCATAGGTGTTAACTGAAGGGGGTTTGCCAGGGCATCTGCAACAGGCGGCTTCACAACAGGCTTATTTTCAGCAATGAGAGAAAGTGGTGGTTGAGGTAGGGGTTCTGATTTTCTTCTAGTATCGTCGACTTGCCCGACTAAAGGTTGGGTCTGAGTCTGAAACTGGCTTAGGTCAGACTGTGGTAGACTTGTTGGTGCACTGTGTGTGCCTGGCGCTAAGGGCAGCCCAACGTGCTGGATTATGCTGCTGCTCCTGCTGACTGGCGTATGGCTGCTCAGCTGTTGAGACTGGGCCAGAGGCGCGGGTACATTTGGCATAGTAACAGAAGTGGTAGACACACTAGGCACGCTTGGAGCGGGCACGGCTGCAGGCACGTTTGGAACTCCGGGCACCACGGCGTGAGGGCCACCAGGTACGGCTGACAGCGGACCACTGCCACCCATCTGCGGTGGAGGCACGGACTGGGGCTGCCCAGCCCCGGCAGGACCCATGCACGGCTGCACCACGCCTCCCACAGTAGCCGGCGGCACTCCAGCCGGCTGACATGGCGCGGCCTGCCCACCTTGCGCTGGTCCCGTCCGGGGGGCCATGGCTTCGCTGGGCTGGGAAGACGCGCCCAAGAGCTGCGCGCCCACCGAGGAGACATTCTGGCCGGTGCCCACGGGAAGGCTAGCCGCCGTGGCGGGGCTCGCTGCGGCGCCGGTGGACGACGGCTGCGCGGGGCTTGGCGGCTGCAGGCCGGCCACGTGCTGCTGCAGGTACTCACTCTGGCCGGAGGGCTGGACGGGCAGCAAATGTCCGGGCGGTATCTGAGGCTGAGGATACGCGAACTGCTGGGGCTGCTGCGCAGCAGAAGCGCCGACTGCAGGGCCCGGCTGCGGAGGCAGGGACATAGCCGGCTGCGCCAGGGTTACATTCGTCGGCGGCAGAGTCTGTCCCCCGGGCCCCGTTCCCTGGGGCTGACTGGGCTGCGCGGCTGCCATCATTGGCGACGGCCCGGTCGCGGCTCCAGGGAACGGCGGCAGCGGAGCCGAGGTTTGAGCCACAGCCCCACCTACGGGTGGCGGCGGCGGCTGTGGCTGCCCAACGCTAAAACTCTGCGGCTGGGCCGGAGTGGGCTGGCTCATTTTCTCCGACGGGGGTAGCTGTGACACAGCAGTCAAGGAGCTGTCAGTTCCCGACTCGGGCCCGTGCGCCCCCTGCATGGAGGCCACTACTACCACCACCGACCCTCCGGTGGCGCCCAGGCCGCTGTCCCGCTCCGCAGTCTGGTCAAAAGTATTGCTGTGTCTAATGCAATCCCCGGATCTAGTCAGGACGCTGCTGTCTGAATCCCGCTCATAGTATTCCATACACGTCCATCGGCCGCGTCGATAGGGCTCTCCGCTCCCGTGGTCCAGCTTGATCACGCGAAAACGGGAACTACAAGTGGTGGGAGGCTGAGATGGGGCTGCAGTCACTGGCCCGGCGGATGAGCCCGCGACCGGAGGGCCGCCGGGTGCTCCTGAGGCGGGGGCCGAAGTGGCGGCCGCCGCCAGGGTACTGGCGAGCGCCCCAGACACGCTCCGGGCCGAAACGACTCCTCCTCCGTTGGCGGGAGCAGCAGCCGCCGCTGCCAGCTGCCCATCCAGAAGGAGGTTTGGGGAGACGGTCCCAGGAGTCTCCGCATCCCCAACATTGTTAAGCGTCTCTTCGGAAGAGCTGCGCTCGCAGACCTCCTCAGGGCCATAATCCGTGGCCCGAGAGACGTCGAAAATCTCGGAGGAGACGTCCTCTGTACGTGACTCGTCCGGGTCGTCCAAGCTCTCAGTGTCCTCGGTGATGCTAGTGGCCACCTGGGCCGTGGTGACACTGGTGATCTGGAAGCAGCTCTTCTTTTTGGCCGGCATCTTGGACATGGTGAAGAAGGCTGGAGGGCAGAGAGGCACGCCGGCTCCTCCGGGTCCTGCGGGAAACCAGGGAGGGCAGAGCACGGGCCCCCAAAGACAAAAGTCCGAGTCTGCGCTGGGGTCCGAGGCCCGCCGCTGTAAGTCACGAGCTGATCCAGGCGCTGGTCGCCCGGTGAGACATCCTCCTCCTCGTTTCCTTCTCTGTGTCTGTCTCTTCGGCTCTGCCCCCGTCTCAGTCCCGCGGCGGCTCCTCCTTCCTTTTCAGCTCCCGCAGCCGCGGCGCCTCAATTCAATTCCCTCAGAGGCGGCGAGAGCGCGAACCCAGGGGCGGGCCGGCTGCTTCCTCTCCCGTCTCCGGGCAGCCGTGGTCAGTCCAGCTCGGCGCTCGGCGCGGTCAGCAGGCCTTGGCTGGGGGTGGGAGTGGGAGGGCGAAGAGGAGGAGGAGGAGGCGGCGGTGGCGGCGTGAGGGGCGGTGCTGCCCCGCTCGGGCTCCTCAGGCCGGTGCCGGCGTCAGCGCTGGGCTCTCCGACTGAGGGAAGGAGCGGCGAGTCCGGAGTCGGAGATGCCTGATTCAGCCGGGAGCCGCGGGCCGGGGCTGGCTGAAGGTCCGCCGGCGGGCGGTGGGGCTGCGGCGCGGGCAGGCGGCCCTCCCTCCCCGGCTCTAGCCGGAGCTCAACCCCAGGGACATGTCGACTGTCTCTGGCGGAAACCCGCTCTGGGGGAGGGGAAAGCCGGCTCGGTCCTCCCCTTACAGGGGGAACCACCCCTGCGCGCGGGCGGCGACGGCGGTCTCGGCCTCCCCTCGCGGCTTCTCTCACAGAGGGGCGGCGGCGGCGGCAGACCGCTGGCACGGGAGCGGAGGCACCCCGGCTGTGTGAGGTAGCGGTGGTGGCTTCTTCGGCTCCTTCTCGGTGCGCCCAATTCCTAAACCCCGGAGAAACTGAAATTCAAACTGCTGAAGCGGCGGCTGCAGCTCCCTCCGCTGGGCCAAGATGGGGCTGAAATGGCCGCGCCAGGGATGCTGGGAGAAGCAGCAGCCCCGCTGCCGCCGCCGCTGCCGACTAAAATGCCGCCGCTGCCGCAGCTACCGCCAGCGCCGCAGCCGCCGCCGTTCCGTGACGCACCGGCGTCGTGACGTCACCGCTCCGCCCCCTCCGGTTTCCTGCAGTATCGCGTGGAACCTGGGGGGGGCAATGGGCGGAGCTAAAGGTTAAAAAAGGGAGCGGTTTCTTTATTGAAAATTTTTTAAATTTAAATTTTGTGTTGAAGGTTCTTTAAGAATTGACGAGCTAAAGACAATTTTTAAATTCCAAGCCTAGGGAAGCTTACAATGGAACTAATCAGATGTTTTTACGTCTGTTTGTTCCGAGACATTGGAAGACTGGAGGTCATGTGCTTGTGTCTAATGTTTAGCAAAATCTTAGTGAAACGAGGCGATAGGAATGGGGGCTGGGGAAAACTTAGATGGGATAAAGAGAGATGCGGCTGGAAGAACTAAATCACTTTAAAACTTCTGAAAATAAATGTTGACCATTGTCGTCAGAGGAGTAAAATGTTCAGAGAAATGGGGATGATTAAACAAGAACAGCAAGCCAGATTGAGTCAGAAAATTATCTTCCTGCCAGAAATTCTGTCTCCAACAACGGCATCAGGGGATGGTTACTTGCCCAGGGTGAAGTCAGTTTTTAAAAAGCTTAAGGGTTACCAACGTATTCCTAAATTTCCTGAATTTGCTGTGATTCCAGGATTCATTTAAACTGCTGACACTGTTTTTACTTTCGGCACGAAATCAGCTTATAGGCTTTATAAATGTAGAACCTACTGCATTATAGTTCTTTTTGTTTATTCTAAAACTGTTAGTAGCAGCCAGGGTGTTATATGATTTGGATTGGGCCACAAACAACCAAAACGAGTGATAAAGCACCCTTTCCTGTTGCAGTACAAAGCATAACTATGAAAAGAAAGTACTGGCAAATTTATCATCTTGTAGCTAGTTCCTGGCCAAAGAAAATGGTAAGGCCATTCTTTTAAGCAGTTAAAAAAAAATGGGGATGGGCTCCTAAACTTTGACATACTAAAGCAGTCATCATTTAGGTAAAATCTAAGTCTTAATGGAAATCGAGATTTCATATCTACTGCAGCGTTAGCAATCACATTATGATAACTTAAATCAGTAAATCGTTGAACTCGGTTCTCTAATCTTTGAAGAATAGAAATACTTTTTAATCCCAAAAGGTGTTTTGAGAATTAAATTTGCAGAGAATTTTTTAGGTCTTTAGTTGTAATTTATACAACTAGGTCTTTTAATCTTAGTGGAAACCATGCCCTCCAAACCCAAGTGACTAGAGTCAGAATGTGAAATAAGACCACATAAAATCCCTGTTTCTTAAGGGGGTGGGCGAAAGTAATGGAATAAAATGTAACGTTATGCTATTGTGGCAGCGATAGCTAATGGAATGTTTCTTTTCTAAATCTGTAATTTCGGTAATTGTCAGAGGCAGTTTTCCATCAATAAATTAGATCAAATGGTTAAATCCAATATGAATTTATAAAAGCTTAATTTAATTTTGGATTGATTTACCAGATTGTTTAAGGTAGTTATCAATGGGTAGTGTTGATGGTGGTGCTTTTGGAAAAATGAGTGTTATATGCCTGCTCATCCCTTTACATTATTTTATCATATAAACTTCTTGATTACTCGTTATAATACTCTTAAATCATATATTTAAAGGAAAAATCTTAAAGTAATCTGTAAGACCATTTCTCCTTAAAAGGATATATTATGAGATGAAAGGAAAGATAAAGATAATTTAGAAGAGATCCAGAAGTGGACTAAATTTCTGGTAATGAGGGTGCTAAAGGTGTTCAAAGACATCTTAGGAAAAGCATATGATTTATAACTTTTAAAAGTCTCGTTTAGATGTTTAAGGATTTGTGTTTGTGTTTAATAGTTCTCTTGAAAATACTGTTTTCCAAAAGTTTAAAGGCCCTAGCTACTTTTATACATTTGCCCTTAAAAAAATGTACAGAATTTATTACATCAAACTGCTATGAATAAATAAGAATTCTGATTTTTGCAATTAAGTTTGAAATCAATGTAGAGGACAAAAAGTGGCATAGTTATATCTAAATAAAAAAGTATGTAATTCATAAGTTGGTCCACAGAGAATTGAAAGCCTTTAAATAACTAATTTAAATGATAGAAAGCAGGATGTATATGCAAGTACATATTCTCCCTGTATACAGTGTTGTTAATAAGTAACATGGTAGCCTAACTCACTGGAAGAAAGAGATCCCTGGAGTCCCAAACCTCAGGACTAGGAGTCTTAATGCAGTTACCAGGCTGCATGCCTGCACCCAGAGACCATACTAGAGGCTGTGGGAATCCTCGATTACTGCTCTTAGAGCCCCCAATTTGACTGTTTCTTCTGTACCTGGTACTTTTTTCAAATATTTCAAATTGCAGTGATGCATGAGGTACATTTATAAAACATAATACAGGGGAATAATAGCAGTTAAAAATTAAGGAGAATTTCTACTGATATGAAATAAAAAACTGCTACAGCAAGATGTTTTCATCATCTGCAAACATCATACCCCCAAATTTTCGTAGGTTATTATCTAACCATATCAGTACCAGATGGTGCATTATTTCATAGAAAATCCTGGAATGTAAACTCTAGATACTCAAGAAAACCTGACTTTTTTTTTAAATGAAGATATAATATATTTAAAATAATAATGATACATTAAACATTATGGGATAAAGAAAATACTTTCCATAGAAATTAAGCAACGGCCTAGGCAAAGAGAAGTAACCCTTTAGCATTAATACTACCAGACAGTGACATTTATTGAACATTCTCTGTGTTGTGTATTAAGAATTGGACTACCTGTAGCCCAGTTAACAATTTTTTCCGGAGTTTAGAAATAGCTTATGCTTATTTTCTGTGTTTTTTATTACCAAATTATTAGAGTTTGGTGCAAAAGTAATTGTGGTTTTTGCCACTTACATGATGGCAAAAACCACAATTACTTTTGCGCCAACCTAATAGAAAAATACAAAATGGAGAAATAGTTTTCAGGTTCCAGAAAGCATTTGGTAGAAATAAATATCAGCTGTCTAAATAAGTGGTACTTGATTTATTAGTATGATTTTCCTAGGGTTCCATTTCTGGAACAATATCATATTAATAAACCCCTTCAGTGAGTCCATTGTGTGGTATTGCCCAAAAAGGAAAAAAAATGTAATGAGAAAGAACTAAGGCTAATAAAATTCCATAAATACTTTTATAAAGAAAAATATAATTTGACTGAGATGCACAAATGCCTACTTGATAATGAGGTGTTTTAAGGAAACTTCTATTAAATACTCTTTTTGAGTTTAATATACTGTGAAACAATGATGTCTTTTTTTTTTTTTTTAGTGAAGATTTCCTTGATGTCCAAAGACCTTTGATGTTCAAGCAAAATGTAGCAATTTGGTAAAAGTAAAGGGTGCATTTCAAACTGATAATAAACATAATGTCCTATTAAGGCCTGTATTATATTTTATGGAATTTAACTTAGAATGTAAGATATTAATTCTGTGGTTTTACAAGTTGTTTAAATGCTGCAATGTAGGGCAACAGAAAATCCAAACAAAATCCATTAATGACTATATTACTTCTTTATTTTTCTTTTTAAATATGATATGTGGCCACTCAGGATAAAGTTTTTTTTTAAACTACATTTCCTAGTTGGACAGATCAAGAGTAAGCTCCGGTTTTGCTATAATCTTGTTTTGTGATTGCTGACAAGTCTATTAATCCCTCAGTTTCCCTATCACTAAAAAGAAATAACATTGTGGTAAAGGGGTGTTAAACTACCAAACCCACTGAAAAACTTTGGAAAAAGATCACAGATGTGGCAGTGCTTTGGCATCTTCAGAAGAAAAGATAGCAACTCAATGTGATACTACTGGCAATACCATTTGTTAATTTCAAAAAAAAAAGAAGAAAGCAGTTACTAGATATCCATGATTTTATGGAGAAGCCATATTCTGTCATAGATGAGCTATTTACAGACTTTCAATGACACATTCTTTGACAAAGTGAATCATCACTGTCTAGTCTTTCTTGTATATGAATTTGAAGTATTGATTAAAGTTGTAGTATACCTGTAATTTTAAGTTGTAAAACTTTAATACTCACAAAAGAACATTGAAAGACTGCAAATTTCTAGACTTGGGGGTAATAATTCCCTCTGTATGTTACTACTATCAGCTTGTAAAGTTTTTAAAAATGTGAGTGTAGAAACTTATATAAACTGTATTCACACATGAAGGATAGCCTAAATGCTCCGGACTGATAATCTGAAGGTCATTCTAACCTGGCTGATTGAACTACTTTTATTCATAGAAGCCAAAGTTTTGAAAGGTACAGATAGAATCTTGACTACCTTGCATTCCCAGTTATGTTTTAATTCCAAAATAGCTAGCTCTTTAGTCACTGGAAACAAAACACTTTTAGCATTTAACTTTAGAATACTTGAAATCCTACCTTGAAAGCATTCATACTCATTAAAAGCTCAACACATGATCCATGTTTACATAAGGATTTGGGTGTTACTCAAAATGGTCATGTAATGAGCTGCTTCTCTGCAAATTAATATTCACTCCCTTCCCCCATCCTTAATGTGGGATCTTTGAAGGAAAAGGAAGTGACCAAACTAAAGACATAGGGAAATGCAAAATCAAGGTGAAAAGTTAACCAGAGGGTTGTTTTAATTTTGGCCATCAAACCCCTAGTGAATAATGGTAACAGTATTGTTTTGACCCCCTTTTTGTGGCATTTACCTGTTGTTAAACTAAATTGACTAGATGTAAATATATTTTCATCTTCAAATGTTTAGAATTTTTATCCTTCCCCATTGTTTCTGGATTTTGATACTAATCTTTTTTCTTTGCGTATTGTGTATATTTACTCAACAACTAATCTAATTTCAGATTTTTAGCTTATCCACATTTCATTTTTGTTTTTTTCATTGGTATTTCATCAATACAATGACTCTACCCTCCAAGGAAAAAAAAATCAGCCTGTCACACAAAAATGCATATATTCAAGAAAGATAAATTACATTGTGATGATTCAATCATAGTAAGTATTCACCACTGAATTTCTTTAAGCATAACTACTGTGTTCAAAATAATTTTTGTACTAATATTTCATTTGAGATATTTTATTTCTGTGGAATAAAAAGATTTATCATAGTAACATCAAGCTTGTATCTTGGACAAACAGCTCCAAATATAATAATACCAGCTCTACTTCTTCATGCATTCAACATAAATTTAGAAACCTGGCTGGGCACAGTGGCTCACACCTGTAATCCCAGCACTTTGGGAGGCCGAGGTGGGCAGATCACTTGAGGTCAGGAGTTTGAGACCCACCTGGCCAACAGGGTGAAACCCTGTCTCTACTAAAAATACAAAAATTAGCTGGGCATGGTAGCAGGCACAGGTACTTGGGGGACTGAGGCATGAAAATCGCTTGAACCTGGGAGTCAGAGATTGCAGTGAGCCGAGATCACACCACTGCACTCCAGCCTGGGTGACAGAACAAGACTCCATAAGAAACCTACTATGTTGGCCTTTTTGCTGGACTTGGGGAAAATAGTTGTGAACCAGACATGAAAAGCAAAGTCCTTGTTCAAATAGGTCTTATATTTTAGTGGGGGAAACAACCACCAAAGAAATAAGCAAAAAAATATAATTTCAAATATTCGTAAGTGTTAAGAACAAAATGAAACAACAATGCAAGGTGAGAAGGGAGACAGTGTACCTTACTCAGGTTACCTGCAGGTAGGCCTGAGGAAGTGTTCTTTGAGCTAAGGACAAGCTCATCAGGGGAGCATTTTAGGAAGGGAGACAGATGAGGACAATGCCTTTGTGCTGGAAACCAGTATGTGGTTGGAAGGGAGTAGGGGGCATCTGAGTAGTAGGCAAGGGCCAGATCATATGGACATTGTTGGCCAAGTGGAGGAACAGATATTTTATTTTAAATGCAATGAGAAGCCACAGGCAGATTATAAGCAGAGGATTAACATGATCTGATTTACACTTTTTAAACCTTTTTTAAAAATCTTCTTAACCTCTAATAGTTTATAATATATTGTGTATTATGTTTAGAGAGATTTAAAAATAACTTATATGGTCAAAGGTAAGTTTCTTTTTGTAGGACTATACTATTTGTGTAATACCAAAATGGAAGAAATATTCAACAATCTATATGGCATTTCTTATAGAGATTTAATAACTTTGTTGCAAAATGACTAAGTTTTTGTAAGAGAGAAATCGTTTTCTCAATGAAACCTTAACTTTAATTTAAAGGCAGTGATTTCAATATTTAAGAGAAGCTTGAAATGCCCCACTTGAAAAAAAAAAAACAACTCTGGACAACAGGGAAAAAGAAGTCATTTTGTTTAAATGTAATTATTAGATAAGTGTGACAAAAATAGAGCTAATTTTAGGGATGCTCAGGGCTGAGACTCCTTTTTTTCAGTGGATAAAAATATCCATAGGCAAATCTAGGGACACTTTAAAGAGTTCAAGTAGTCATAAAAGGGCCTCAGAGCGGGGGCCTCTTCTGAAAGAGGTCGGTGGAAAGGCCATGCGTTTTGATACTGGTGGGTTGCTTTTCTTGTAGAAACTACTTTCTCTTCCTTGTCCAGTACAATTGAACAGTAGATGATTATTACTCTGTTTCATGGGCTATTTCTTTATTAGCAAGGTTACACTCTCAAGCACCTGTGGGGACAACTGGCCTGGGCACTTTCTTCATATCTCCCTTTATCTTCTCTCAACTCAGGCCTATATATACAAAGGTTAAATTTGTTCCTACTCAGCTAAAATCTAAAGCAAGGCCACCATAGGCCATTATTACTTTCTCTAGAGCACACAAAGGTAATCTGTTTTCCTAGTTGAACATGAGAGAAGAAATAGCTAGATGTTTTATACCATAGGCTCCAATGTAAATGTGAATAGGTGATATAAATTCCAAGCAAAAAGAAGAAAGTTTGCTTATCTTATCCAATGCTTTTGAAATATGTTACTATTTGATGGCATTTGGTGTTTTATAAGATATGATAAAACCTTAAGACTAAAAAAGGAAGGCCAGATGCGGTGGCTTACGCCTGCAATACCAGCACTTTGGGAGGCTGAGGTGCATGGATCACCTGAGGTCAGGAGTTCGAGACCAGCCTGGCCAACATGGTGAAACCCCATCTCTACTAAAAATACCAAAAATTAGCCGGGCATGGTGGCAGGCACCCGTAATCCCAGCTACATGGGAGGCTGAGGCAGGAGAATCGCTTGAACCTGGGAGGCAGAGGTTGCAGTGAGCCAAGATTATGCCATTGCACTCCAGCCTGGGCAACAAGAGAGAAACCCTGTCTCAATAAAAAAAAGGATAGCATGCCAAAGTTATTGTGTAAATTCTTTAAAAAGGGTACACATGCTCGTGTTGCATTTTTGTTAAATATCATCCTAAAACTTAGATTATTTTACAACTTAATTATAAAGCTTACAAATCCTGATCATATTGCTTTAAAATAGCACCTTGTTATGGGTAGAAAAATATTACCCAAACTTTATAGCCCACCTTATTAATGAACTTTGCCTCTAGGTGACTTTTTTGTGTGTGTGTGTGACAGAGTTTCACTCTGTCTCCCAGGTTGGAGTACAGTGGTGCAATCTCAGCCCACTGCAACCTCTTCCTCCTGGGTTCAAGGGATTCTCCTGCCTCAGCCTCCCGAGTAGCCGGGATTACAGGCGCCCACCACCATACCTGACTAATTTTTTGTATTTTTAGTAGAGATGGAGTTTCACCATTTTGGCTAGTCTAGTCTCAAACTCCTGACCTTCTAGTTGACTTCTGTTTTCAAAAGTCAAAATCATTTTGAAGATGAACATTTGTCATTTGTTGAAAATTTTTAAAAATGTTAAGTATGTTAGAATACCAAGTAAAAAAATTTAAAATTATATCATGCCTTTTAAAAATTACATGTATGCATAGGAAAAGGGTTTGGGAGAAATACATCAGAACTTTAATAATGGCTATATCTAAAGGATGAGATAATAGGCTTTTTTTTTTTTTTTTTTTTGCTTTATATATTTTTTTCAAAATTTCTGCAATGATCACATATCATTTTTATTTAAATATATTACTTTCGTATATTTTAAAATGTACCCACAGACTCCAGGCTAAGCCAAAAATAATTTTGTAAGGGTGTATTAACAACAGCCAAGATTATAGTTTTAGCTGTTGTGATCGACGATAGTTCATAAATGCTATCCAAAGATAAATTGTCCCTTGGGAATAGTATATATTTGAATGCCCTCAAAGATAATATTAGAAATAATTGGTGCCTTTTCAGTTGAATCAAACTAATGCAGAGAAACTTATAAGAGTTAATTTATGAAATACAAAAGGATTTTAGAATGGAATTACAAGGACAGACAGGACAGAAAAATAATTAAAATATTATAAGCAAAGTTGAAAGAGACGGACGTCAGGAAACCTTTGTTCTGTTACAGTCTCTGCAGCATTGTGTCTAGTTGTGTGTCCCTGAACAAGTCATAGTCTTGAAGGGCCTCAGTTTCTTTAACTGTAAAATTACAGAGTTGGCTGAACAAATGACTATTTTCGGTGCCAATACTTCATGAATCTAAATTCCCCAAACAAATTTGGATTCTTGTTTTTACGTGCAGCAATAAATATATAAATGGGTCCAGAAGATGTCTTTGCTTCAGCATTGGTAACACTCAAGTGTGCTGGTTATTGCCTGATTCCACTTCTCTATCATTTCCCTGCTTTTCTGTGCACTCTTGCATTCCAGGAATGGAGTGCTCTGGCCCTCATCACCAGGGATCCCTTGTCTTCCCTGGGTTTAGCCAATGAGAACCGCAGGCAGGAGGTCAGAGGGTAGTAGAAAAAAGAACTTGGGGTATTTCTTTCCCCCTCCCTTTGAGCTAGGCTGAGATTCTGGTAGTGATGCCATCCCTCTACAACTGCATCCGGTATCAGATCCCCGCCCATGGCTCTAACTCTTACTGGGCTGCTTCAGATCCAGGTGTGGTGATAGAACCCCAGTGTACTAGCCCCGGAATGCCTCAGCATTCCTTGTTTGGACTCTTAACTGCCCACATTTCTGTAATTGTTCTTTACATTAGTTTGTACTCAAAATCCCCTTGGAACTGTGCCTTCAGTTTCTTGCTAGAACTGGGTGAATACATCCAAGTCATTTCTATTTTTCTGATTTGTACAACTTTGCTCAAATTCATTGTTTCCTGTCATACTCAGAATGAGTCAAGTCTTAACAATAACCTGTATGATTTGTTCTGTGCTCACCCTACTCCAGCCACAGTGATCTCCTTGCTATTCTTGTAGCCTACCAATGTACCCTCCTGCCTCAGGACCTTTGTACGTACTATACTTTCTCCTTATTCCCTAAGCTGTTTGCATGACTAATTCCCTCATCTTCAGATCTTGGCCCAAATGTCACCTTTTCAGTGAGGACTTCCCTGACTACACTATTTAAAACCGCAAGCCTCTCCACCTCCCATCCCTCTTTTCAGCTTGATTTTTCTCTAGCACACTTATAACCTTCTAATATACTATATTATTTACTTATTTTGTTTGTTGTCTCTCTTCCTATACTGAAATGGATTATTCCAAGAGGGAGAGGGTTTTAATCTGTCTTGTTCATTCTTATATTCTCAGAGTGAATAATATAACCTGGACATACTGGATTCTAAGTAAATGTTACATAAATAAATGAATGTTCCATTTTTACAACATGCTACAACAATTTTATTCAATATTTATGAAAGTAAATAAACATGCTGAAAAGCGTGGAACATTGGTAAAGTGGGAAATTCCTTGCAATGACAGATACTTTTGAAACATGTCTTTTTTTTTTGAGATGAAGTTTCGCTCTTGTTGCCCAGGCTGGAGTGCAATGGCATGATCTTGGCTCACTGCAACCTCCGCCTCCCGGGTTTAAGCAATTCTCTTGCCTCAGCCTCCCGAGTAGCTGGGATTACAGGCATGTGCCACCATGCCTGGCTAATTTTTGTACTTTTAGTAGAGACGGGGTTTCTCCATGTTGGTCAGGCTGGTCTCGAACTCCCGACTTCAGGTGATCCTCCCGCCTCCGCCTCCCAAAGTGCTGGGATTACAGGTGTGAGTCACCACGCCTGGCTGAAACATGTCTTTTTTAAAGGGAAAAAAAGAAAGATACTATTTTAATTACAAGATAAAGGTTTCTTTATCTTTTTATTGATGCATTTCATTTGTTGCAAAATTTTCAGAAAATATGCAAGGTATGTATTGGATCATATGTTGAAGTCCTTGAGAAAATAGCTTATTTAGTTTTTAGAAAGTATAAGATTAAAATCTTGATCAAGAATACACGTTACTTTGACACTAGCCATTTTTAATCATATTTAATTCAAGACACATTGAAATATTTTAAATATTTGGTGTAGTGGCTAAAATAACCTTTGCATAGAAAAATCTAAAAATTATAGACACTCTAAGGGTACAAACTCCTTAGTTTTTTAAATGTAGGTCTATAGATATGTCACGGTAGTAACAAAGTATTAGGAAAAGCTCTATTTTGAATTCATAAGTCTAAATGCTATTGATTAATAATGAATACTTAGATTTTTTAAAAATGTCTTTTATAGACTCCTTGGGCTTTGTTTTCTTCATCTGTTTGGTTTGGCTGCTCTCATTTACATACTTGCTCTCATTAGGGTTTGAATTTCAGAGCTGGCCTCACTCTGCAATGAGAACAAATGTCTTGCCATGTGATACTAACTTTCCATTACATGCTGAAGCATTTGCAGTCCCAGAGGCAAAGAATTTATGGTTGGTACATGAGAGATAGAACCATCACATAAAAGAAGCCAAATTTGCAAACATATTTTTCTTTAGTGCTAATATAGTTTCAGGATAATGAGAACTCAGAATAATCAGCTAATGACCAGAAATGAATCATTATTAAAACACTGGTTTTTTTTTTTTGGCATAAAATAGCTAATGTTTCTAGTTGGTTGATAATTTTCATAGCAACCATGGTATTTGGCACGTCCTAAACCACTTTTCACTAGAAGCCTTCAGACCCCTCTGAAGCAGTTCATTATACTCTGAAATAGTTCTGAGAATCAGGGAGAATAATATACAAATTTTGCTGATATTCTATAACTGTATAGCCAGCATCGTGTAGCAAGTACTTAAAATATCCTACAAGATTTCTCAGTAATTCTCTAGCCAAGTAGGAAATTAAGTAGATGCAGCAGAAGAGATTCAAAAGTATTGGAAGTCAATCCCCAAGTTAGAATTAGATCAGAATTTCAAGCTTGTTTTATTGTTTCTTAAAAAGTAAATAAACAAGTTGTTTTATACTTTAATAATAGGGTCACCAGTAATATTCATAACATTTACATGGCATCATATTTCCAAGGGATTCTGTATATGTCCCAACTTCTTGTTATTACTCATTATGCTCTGTGAGATTTTTTGGTGGCATATATTATTTTGGTTTTGGCCAGAAAGTCAAAGGAAAAGAGTATTGAGAATAGCAGCCAATAACTATGAAAACTCATCACAGTTCTGTTCATATATCTGGTCATACCCTGCACACATATAACACTCTATGGTTGTCAAAATCTTGGCATGCATGATACCATTTGATCTTTATAACCCTATATCTGTGTGACCTTGAGCAAATCACTCAGCCCATGGCTGTGACTCATGTTTGGAAGCTGGGTTTAATAGATACCCTCTACTAAGTCTATAGGAATGCTTCAGAATTAATAATAGAGTAGTTCAATGCATTGTGAATTCTGTAAAAGAAAGGTATTATTATAAATGCAAAATTATTTTATTCACCTAGCTTGGGACCCTAAAATTTAGGGAGACTAAGTGAGTCGGCTGCAAGTGTTTAACCACATTGATCCCAGGAAACACACAGAACCATGGATTAAAAGGTTGATGTTTTCTGGTTTAGATAAGGAGCATGAGATTTTATCATAAAGGGCAAAATACTACCTCATAAGTAGAGAATATTGCTTTCTAAAGAATAGAACCACATATTCATTCTGAACCATGAACTCACTACTTTTATTTAAATGTGTCAAACGGTATGATTTTATTAGTTATTGATCAATATTCAGGCTACATGTAACAGTGGATGGCAACCAGTTTTCTTGAAAAGATATCCAATTTGGAGGCAATTAATCCCAGAATTATTATGAATTACATAAACTGAGAAGATAAATTGATAATATTTCTGATCAAAATAATATTTTCCAAATACGTATATTTTCTGAATAATATTGTATAAACAATAAAGTGGTCAGCCTTGTCACTAATGTTTGACGTAGCTCATGTATTAGTATAAAACCTGCTGAAGAACATCAGATATTTGATAAGATATGTCAGTTTCAGTTAAGCTAGGTTTTGCACCAACCTAATAAATAAAGAAAAATAATTCAGAAGCTAGGAAATATAATTTCATTGAAAGATGGAAAGGAATGAGTATCTAGCATGAGCCAGGCAGTGTGGTAAATACATTTTAAATGTGTCTTTATTTAATCTCTATAACAGCTCTGTAGGATAAGCATTATTATCTCTAATTTAGAGATAAAGAAATTGAACCTTCAAGAGATTGAGGGCTTCTTCAAGAGTTTATAATCAGAGCCACATTTGAGCTGGATCTGAGTGATACCCAGGTGTATGTTCTCTCCATTACTCCATTTTATAATTTAGGAACCACCAGATCAGATGTTCCCGAATTTGTGAAGAGGAACTACATTCTGGTTTTTTGTTTTGTTTTGAAACTTCATATTGGTGGAGGGAGGGGTCAGGAGAAAGAGGTTGAACCTGATGTGGATAAATGTGAGGATAAGAGCCCCTGATAGTGAGGGGCTACAGGCACGCGCCACCAGGCCTGGCTAATTATTTTTTTTAAAGCTTTTGTAGAGATGCAGTCCCTTGCTCTGTTGCCCAGGCTGGTCTCAAACCCCTGGGTTCAAGCAATCCTCCTGCCTTGGCCTCCCAAAATGCTGGGATTATAGGTGTGAGGTTCTTCACAGGGGGATGAAGTGAGCAGAAAGTAGCTGCTTGACAAGTGAAAGAAGCAATGGACCAGTGTAGGCTTTAAGGTGCACTTGTTAGGCTGGTGTGTTGGGAACTGCCGATGTGGTTGGATGATGCTCTCTGATGGTCTTTCTGTTATATTAAGGAGTAGAGATTTTAAAATATTAGATAATTTTATGTTTCTATTCCTAAAATGGGGGGTGTGTGTGTGGGGGGGGTGTTGGTCTGTCATTTTATTTCACTTCAAATGAAGATGCATTTTTATCTGGAATGTATGTGGAACTGTCTTGGAATTTGGCTCTCCAGGGTCAGACTATGTCCACACAGCATACCAGCAAATTCCCAGGATACCAGGCTGCTGTTTGAGGTAGGCTGCTGCTACTTCCTCTCCTAGAGAAGAAGACACTCTAGTTCTAGCCCCAGCTCTGCAACTGGCAGATCACCTCACCTCTCTGAGCCTCTGTTCTTCCTCCTCTGAAAAATAAGGAGGCTGAACCAGACAATTCCTAGGCCTCACTTCCAGTCCTTCTGTTCTGCAGTTCCACGAGAAACAGAAAGCATAGCTTATCCTCTAAGCCCTCTAAAAGGAAAAAAACCTAAAACAATTACCTTCCATAGTAAAACTGTCAGCTATATACATTTTAATGTTCCAAAGAATTAAAGTCCATCAATCTTGTAGACTCGTGGGGAAACAAGTCAGTTGGCATTTTCACACACTTTTTATTTCACCGTGTTTTAGCATTGTTAGAACATTTTTCTGTAGGGGAAAATTTTGCTAGAAGTTAATTCGAGTTTTTTATATCTCATTTTGAAATTTAAAGTAAATCACTTGTTTTGAGTACCTTATATCGGTGCTTTTTAAGCCACAAATAATTTTGTCAAACTTTGCAAAATTACGCTCTGCCCTCAGAAGTTATTTTAGGTACAAATTACTTGTTATATTAAATTGAATCGATGAAAATTTAAATGCTGTAATATTTAAGTTATTCCAACATATACACTTTGATGATGAATACATGCTAACTGGAAACAGTTTACTGTAGTTTTACTTTATGCTTTTCTACTAATAATGTTCATAAATTCATGAATGGGTGGATAATCTTGGTAAGAAAATGAAAAGACTTTTAATTGTGTAAAAGTATGGATTTGTCTTCTTTTGGAGTTGTTGCTTACTCAGCAGACACGTGTTGAGTCCTGCTAACTTGACAAGCACTGCACTACTTGCTGAGATTACAAAGATAAGTAAGATATGCTCTGTGGCTCTGGAAAATCAAAAGCTAGTAGAAGATGCCTGTAGTTCATCTGGAAAAAGAGAGCTTATAAAGTTTTTTCTACAATATGACCTCATTTGAACATATGGGGTACTGTTATTATTTTCCTTATTTTACACAGGAAACTGAGTCTTATGGAGGTTAAGTTATAATGCTCAACTTGTTATTACTTGCCCAGTATCTGTTATCCCTTAAATAAGGACTGGGACCATGTCTATCTTTTTCACTCTGTAGTTCCAGTGCCTAGCACAGTACCTGGCACATAATAGATGCTCCATTTGAGCACCTATTTGGTGGATTAATAAATCCACCAAACATATTTGATGGATAGTAGCTCCAACAAATACTGGATCATAGGAAAACATTACTAGCATTAGTCTTCTTACTCTTGAAGTAAGTACTTTTTCACCATGCCTTGCTGCCTCTGTAATTATAAACCTGTTTAGTATTAACAGGATGAATGCTTGAGGTATGGAAAACGAGCTATATGTACTGCCTAATTTTTTACATAAGGAAAGAGATTGCCTTTGAAAGGTAGAAGCTGAACACCCGTGGAAAAACAATAGGATAAATTCCCCAGAACTCAGACATCTTGGTACTCAACCACAAAAGCATTCTTTTTTTTTTAAAGAAATAATTTGGTCATATGTGTCAAGCTTTCTCATTATTTAGTGGTTTGGAATAATTTTAAATTGGCCATTAGAAGTAATGGCAGCAGGTTTGAGGGCCTAGAAGTATTATATATTGTGTACTTTATCAGTAATTTTTATGATATTTATGAAGCTCAGTATGGCTGATGTTAAGAGACAGGGTTATTAGCACTTCAGAACATAAGAATGACCTTGGAAAAATTGAGAGGTGTTGATCCTAAATAGGAACACATGTGGGGAGAAAAGACAAATGCACTATAACTGCAGTATGCAACTGTGGCAGGGAGGAATTTAGAAGACCAAATTCAGAATAACAAAGTATTAATCATTCTTATATTACATTCTTCAGACTATTACTGGAATACTATGGTCAGTCTCAGTCCTACCAGTTTAAGAGATTTGTAACAAATTGCATGAGATTTAGAAGATATAGAAAATAATTGAAGGTTAGAAATTTAGGAATGTGAAAACAGAAAATAAGTTGAATTTTAGTCATGTAAGGTCTCAAAATATTTTATCTCTCATATTTTCATTCTCAGAAGCTACTCAAGGATGTGCTCCACCAAAATGAGGATATGAAGCCAATATAAAGGAAGACAATGAATACAAGAGACAGGCAAAGGGAGTTCCCAGGACATAAGCAAGGGACATCCCAGGTAGCAAGAGTGCACCTGATGTCCAGGGCCATCTGTCCAGGTAATGCATGTTATAAGGTGTAAGGGGAGATATTTTTCAGGAAGGTGAAAATAAAAGAATTCCTGATGCATTTGAATATTTTAAGAAAAAGGGCATGGTAACACATGCCTGTAATCCCAGTTAATTGAGAGGCTGAGGCAGGAAGGTGGCTTGAGTCCAGAAGTACTAGGCTGCAGTACGCTATGATCATGCTTGTGAATAGCCACTGCACTCTAGCCTGGGCATCATAGCAAGA
Source organism: Papio anubis (assembly GCF_008728515.1). NCBI lineage: Eukaryota > Metazoa > Chordata > Mammalia > Primates > Cercopithecidae > Papio > Papio anubis. The sequence goes on from NC_044977.1 coordinate 141,526,309, forward strand.
CTCCCATTTTAAAAGAAAGAAGGAGAGAAAGAAAAAGAAAGAAAAATGGAAAGAAAAAGAAGAAGGAAGGAGAGAGGAAGAAAGAAAGAAAAGAAAGAAGCAATGTTAAGCATTTGATGGAAAGTTTGGGGTTAAATTAGTGATATACACAGAGAATGTTTGCTAAAACCAACAAAAACCAACTCCAGGGAAGCAAAAGTTTTAGCCAAAATGAAAAGAAGAATTATATATACTACAGAGCTTCACTATAACTAACATAAATACTAAGTATTAATCTAATCAAAATTTTGATATAAAGATAGTAAGTAGATGAAAAGATGGGAAGGGTGGATGTGTGGGATGGGGTGGGAGAGGGTGGTGAAAGAAAGCTGTGCCCTTGTATTCCACAGTGAGAAGTCATGGAAAATGCCTACACTTGAAAAATCAAATTAATAACATAAGCAAATATAGCGTTAAAAAGTTGTGGAAGTAAACATCAAAACCACCAACCAACAAATTAATCAAATGAGCAAAACAAAATTTCTGAAAACATTGAATGTGGCTGCCTTTGGAGTGGAGAGAAATATACTGAGGGGAGGAACAGGGGACCATTATTTTTCACGTCAAACCTTATTTAAAGCTTATTTAAACCATGACCTTGTATAACTTTGGTTAAAGCAAACAAAAATTAAATTATTTAACTACATAAAAATATATTTAAGGACCTAATAATCACCAAAAGTAAGGAAATTTGTTTTTTCTCAGGATGATGACAACTGCTTGTTGTATTTACAAAGTCAAGATTTTGGTTTAGTGGTAAGTTCTGATAAGGACTGTTGTATGGGAGTTTCTAAACAGATGAGGCATTCCCTTTCCTGGAGCTATGGGGGACCAGCAATCAACACTCAATAGCCTGGCATGGTTTAGGTGCAGTTATAGAGTAAGGCTGTGTGCATTTCCCTGTCTCATTTGGGTTCCTTATAATTCTGTGGGCCTCCAGCGGTGGTGTGGTGTGAAGACAAAGCACTGGATTTGTAGACACACAGACCCCAAGTCAAATGCCAGCTCAATCATATACTATTTATGTGACCTCAGAAGTGACCCAACCCCTCTGAACCTTAATTTCCTCATCCGTAAAATGGGGCCATGTGATATCCACCTCATCTGCTAAGCCATTAAATGAACTTATGTTTGTAAAGTATCTGGCAGATGCTCAAAAAATATCAGTTCCTTCCTCTCTGAAGTAGTGAATCTCCTCACAGATTCAGAGCAGTAATCATTTGAATCATATGATGATAATGTATATTCATCTCTAATGCAATCAGGTAGGGAATTAAAATACATATTTAAATATCTTCTTGTTTTAACTTTTACATGATACAAAACAACCAGTTTTCCTATCCTAGAAAGATATGCTTTAAATGTAATTTATTTAGTCCAATTAGATAACTATTTTGATGTCCCGTAGACACAACTTGAGTGCTTATGTGTCACATATGGCCTAGTACTGTGAGAAGACTTCAGAAATGCTCAAGGCCTGTAGGTGATGGAATAGTCAAAATATGCCCCATCCAGCCAGTCTCCCAAATTGCTACATAACCCCTTGAGACCCTGTGAATCATAGTTTATAAACAACTATTCATAAATATAGGCATTTTCCCCAGGGTGTTTTTTATATGAGGTTGCTAAAGATCAACTTAAATATGTGTATATATTTTCTTTGCTAAGTATTAACTCTAACACCTGACTCACAAAAGTGGAGGGAGGGGGGAAGGAAAAATCCGCTAAGTTACAGAGGCCAGAGAGACCCCTTGCAGAGAGAGGATGGCAAAGAAAGTCAACCTTTGAAGAAAGGCCTCCCTAAGGAACAAGGACCGTGTGGTCCTGTGATCCTCTGTAATCTAAGTGCCAAGACTTAGTGCCAAGAATAAATGATCCTGGTTGATGAAGAGCAATCTGCCACTTCTAAGCTTTGATCAAAGATCAGAAAACCATCTCGGTGTTGCTGCGTCTGACATCTGCTCACATTTTCACAGTTTAGTGCCTATAACAGGAAGTGCCTATTTTCACCTTGAAATTCTTTCATTCAGTAGAAATGTTTTTTGTTTTAAATAATTTAAAAATATAACCAGTGAGCATCTTTAAATTTTCATAATTGGCTCACAGTAAAATAGATTTCTCACTTCTGATTTAGGTGAAATAACTTTGTTTCTGCTTTATATTATTCTACTTTCTCTACCTCAAACAGGAACAAAAATTCTTTTAATAATCAATTGAGCTCCTCAGTTTCTTTAATTGAACACTTGCCAGATTCTGGGGATACTAAGATGACTGTGAAAGAGTATCTTCCCTGGAGGAACTCACTTTCTATTCGGGAGTGATAGTGGGGAGAGGGGAACCCAGATTTGGAAAGAGACAAAGGTGATAAGAATGACAATAAAAGTATATACAAAGGTTAAGATAACACAAAAGATAGAAAGGCCAACCCTGGAGCTTTCCAAAAAGGTTTACACAGAAGAGATAAAGTTGTGGTTTGATTTCCCAGGCCTTGTGAGAGCTTGCCAGTCAGGCAGAGACACTGAAGATAGTCATGAAGGACAGTGAAGAAACAGAGCTTAGAACCAAACAGTATGTTTGCAGAGTGACACAAAGCTCCATGTGGTTGTGTTAAGCAGTGAATGTGGGAAGGTAGTAGGAGGTGAGAACCAAGAAACAAGAGATAGAACATTCCATAGATAAATAACAGGAGTGACAGGCTCCCAGATGCATTGTCAAGAGAACATATGATGGCAAGGATGGGCTGGAGTGAGATGAGAACCTATTTAGAAGTAGTCCAGGTGGGAGGCTGAGGCAGGCGGATCACGAGGTCAGGAGATCGAGACCATCCTGGCTAACATGGTGAAACCCCATCCCTACTAAAAAACATACAAAAAATTAGCCGGGCATGGTGGCGGGCGCCTGTAGTCCCAGCTACTCAGGAGGCTGAGGCAGGAGAATGGCGTGAACCCGGGAGGTGGAGCTTGCAGTGAGCGGGAGATTGTGCCACTGCACTCCAGCCTGGGCGACAGAGCGAGACTCGTCTCAAAAAAAAAAAAGAGTTAGTCCAGGTAAGAGATGTGGAGGTCCCAAATTATGGCAATAACATATCAAAGATGGATGATAATTAATTATAAATCATCTAAAAATGTGAACTACCATGTAAAACCATACAAAGATATTAATTATTGATATTACTTTTCTGCATGACCTTGGAGTCTGTTGTGGCAACCCACCCCTAGTTTAGTAAATACTTGCTGTGGCCAAGCCAAATGCACAATGCCATCTACAGTAGGCGCGTGCTACCATCACACGCCTTCTCATGACTTCCCAGGATTTACTAGGAAGGCTATTTGTGGAACAAGCTCATTTTAGCTTCTTAAATATCATAAAATAAACTGAGATTGCCCATTTTATTTTAAGTATGCTGCAGAAGACAATTAACTTTGTTTCCAGCACAAAATATAATGCCAATATAACTTTTGTGAAACGTAAAATGGTGAAATTTAAGGATATGGCTGAAGATACCCATGGTTTTATAGGCTTTTCACTTAGATGAATGAATGGATGACTTTGCCACAGCATTTTCAGCATTCCAGGCTTGTGATAAAATGGAATCCAGTTCAAGTTTCTTTTAACCTTCATTTTTAGGAACCCGTGATTACATATATAAACATTTATCAATATACATGTTTGGAGTTGACAGTGATTTAACATTTTGACCAAATACCTGTGCTAAATTCATTCATGAGACAGCTGAGGAAATCATTTCTGGAATAATTTTTACTGTTCTTCAGTGTTCCTCAGGCAGGAAGCCACAGGAAACAATGTATTGTGGTGCATATTTCCCTGCAGGATTTGGTATGTCATTCACTGTGGAGAATTTTGCTTTCCAGCTGCCTATAGTTCACATTTTTGTACTTGCTTTTCCCTCCAGGATAATTTGATGAAGTCAGTTCCTCAGAGATAGAAAATGTCTTTCTATTTTTTTAAGACCAGATTTGTTTCTTTTCCCAACTGAGAGATAAACTTGATTAAAAAGAAAACATGTAAGTAGCCAGGATTAATTATTTTGACATATGAAATAACCATGATCGCAATATGAAATAGTCATTAGATAATTTTAATAATCTAGTAGGGTAAGTGCCTTTGGTTGAATGAAAATAAGGTCTGTCAAAATTTTGGATCAGTTTAAAATGTAGTAAATTAGAACCTGGAATATGGAAATGAAAACCACCCTTTTTCGAGAGAACTTCACTATTCTTTTATTAGGTCTGATTTCTACTTTAAAGTTTTTCTACCCTCCTTTTCCTTTCACTTCCCTGCGAAACATTGTCCCACTAGACGAGACATTAGACGAGAAAATAGCAGAATAAAATGTTTTAAAATCAGAACTAATATCCTCACGTTAAGCACGTTAAGCAACTATTTTTTTTAAACACCTACACCAGTGGATTTTCAACCTGCCTGTAAGAATCACTGGAGGAACTTTTTAAAAATGCACAGACCTTCACGCCTGTAATTCCAGCACTTTGGGAGGCCAAGGCAGGCAGATCACTTGAGGTCAGGAATTCGAGACCAGCCTGGCTAACGTCGTGAAACCCTGTTTCTACTAAAAATACAAAAAGAATTAGCCGGGCGTGGTGGCACGTGCCTGTATTCCAGCTACTGGGGAGGCTGAGTGAGGCAGGAGAATCACTTGAACTGGGGAGGCGGAGGTTGCAGTGAGCCAAGATTGCGCTATTACACTCCAGCTTGGGCAACAAGGATGAAACTCTGTCTCCAAAAAAAAAAAAAAAAAAAAAAAAAGCACAGATTTCACCTTCTGAATTACTAATCCAATTCATATGGGGTGGGACCTAAGTGTTCACATTTCTCAGAACCTCCCAGGCTGACTTTAATGTACAGTAGAGTTGAGACCACTGGCCTCTACTGTCCTTTGCATAGGTGTCCCTAGGCTCTTTTTCAACCTGCCAAACCGGATTTCTCTATCACCCACTTAAAGACTACACTTGGGGTAACAGTGATAATCAAGCTCTGTGGTCTCCAAAGTGAGGGGTCCAAGATGATCTATTAGAGTGTGAGAAAAATACGAGAAGTTTATTTTTTAATCACATCCTTTAATGATATGTTTTTAAAATATTTTATGATGCACATAATGTATTAGTACAATAGACTGGGGGAGGGGAGACAGAACAGAAAACACCATTTTTCCTGTTACATAGATCCCCTCATTCTCTGCTTTCAATGAGAGCAGTTTCAACGTTGGCTTTTTGATGTCTGCTGATTGCTACAGACTTCTCTAGAGCTATGTATGGAGTTTTATAAGACGCATGTCCTCCACTGCACAGCTGTATTCTATGACCAACCACAGAACACAATCTTTTCTTTTTTTTTTTTTTTGAGATGGAGTTTTGCTCTTGTTGCCCAGGCTGGAGTACAATGGCGCAATCTCAACTCATCACAACCCTGCCTCCTGGGTTCCAGTGATTCTCCTGCCTCAGCCTCCCGAGTAGCTCGGATTACAGGCATGCGCCACTACACCCAGCTAATTTTGTATTTTTAGTAGAGGTTTCTCTATGTTGGTCAGGCTGGTCTCGAACTCCTGACCCCAGGTGATCTGCCTGCCTCGTCCTCCAAAGTGTTGGGATTACAGGCGTGAGCCACCATGCCGGGCCTAGAACAGTCTTTCTTCCTAGGTCTTTGTCCTTCCCAGGGTTCCTGATACAGCTTTACCTCCTGATCCCTTCTCTTAGTAAAATTTCTTCTCACCCTTCCAAATTCTTCTAAAACACACAAGCATTTTTGGGTACAGTAACAAGAGAGACTTTAATATAGAAATGCCACCAAAATGTCCCCCGATGGTAAGAATTTTTGAGTTATAATGACGTTGTGGTCACTTTTTTTTTTCCTAAGATAGAGTTTCACTTTTGTCACCCAGCCTGGAGTGCAGTGGCACGATCTTGGCTCACTGTAACCTCTGCCTCCTGGGTTCAAGCAATTCTGCTGCCTTAGCCTCCCAAGTGACTGGGATTATAGGCGTGCGCCACCACACCCAGATAATTTTGTATTTTTGGTGAAATGGGGTTTCACCATGTTGGCCAGGCTCGTCTCGAGCTCCTGACCTCGTGATCAGCCCGCCTCAGCCTCCCAAAGTACTGGGATTACGGGCGTGAGCCACCGTACCCGGCCATTAACTACAACAATTTAAGAAAAAAACTAATATGAGAACGGGGAAAATGGATGTGGTTGAATGACACGATTGGCCAAGATTAGACAATTGTTGGATCAGAGTACTGGGTACATGAAGGTCATTATTATATTCTGCTTACTTTTTTGTATGCTCAATTTTTCATAATAAGTTAAAAAAACCCTTTTGAATTATTTATGGTTCATTTATTTAAAAATAACCCCTCCTGCCACCTCCCCCCAGTCTAATATAAGGGCACCCCAAACCACAACTCTTGGCCTTGAATAATGTGCGAATCTATTTCAGATATGGGCTTCAGATTGGTGTGAATTCTGCTCCTTCTGAGGCTGATTTCTTCTTTCCTCGCCATCACTGACCACTTTATTTTGTCCCAGTGGCTATCTCTCAACCTGCCCACAATCACTTTCTTATAGTTAGCCTCCTCTCTTCTATCTTGTGTCTTTCATCTGCCTTCGTGGTTTTCTTAAGTCATTTGTTCTCTGCCTCGCCCCAAATCCCCCTCAGACATCAAATACTCAAATGTAGTCAGCGTTCTCAGGTCATTTGCTCCCCTCTCCACCTAGTTCTGCCAGGCAGCCTGCCTCCCACTTCTGCCTCTGTTCTGGGGGATGGTGTGCCAGCAGCACCAGAGTAGGGACTTCCTGCCCTTCTTTTGCGAGCTGACCTAGCTCTGGCCTGAGGTCCCATCCTGGGTGCTCTGAGTCTTCCAGTTTCACGTCACAATCCTCCATGAGGGGATTTCAAATACTTGCAGATTGGGAGAAGGTGACCTTTCTAATTTTTTCTGCTGAGCCTGGTGGAAACCACCCCATCCCCTACCCCCACCTTCCTCGTCCTGTAAAATGGGAAGTCTTGATGCAGGTTTCAGAGTTTCTGTTGGGGGACTTTCTAGGATGCCTATAAATTTTCGAGGTTTTGCACCCCTTTTAAATGTACAAGTTCTTCTGAAAGTCCCTAAGGCATTTAGCATCATAGCTGTAATCTCTAATATTTGAAGGATTTCAGGGTCTTCAGATAACTTGGATACACACCATCTCACTTGTACAATTTTTCCCTGTTCTTTTGTAATGTGTACAGCACCTGATTTGCTCTTTCTGTCACTATAGTGGTTCAAAGAGCCACTCTCCTCCACTTTGATACACGCTCCATTTCACTGTTTGAGTATTTTTTTTCCCCTAACAACTTTCTGGTCCCCCACCCCTAGCGTGGCTAGGAGATACTGCATCACCACTTCCCTTTCCCCTACTGCTCTGTGACCTACCACGTGAACATGAGAAAAGTGTCCGTCAATGTGAACGAGCTCGCATCACAGTGTTGGGCAGCTGCATTCATTTTGACCTATAGTGAGGCCTAGGTTGCAGAACTAAGCGGGAGGGGCTGGAGCGGGAGAGGGAAGAAGAAACAGATACTTGTTCACTTTCCCTTCTCTCTTTGCACTTCCAATTTTAGAGAGGCTGGAGGCTAATTTCCCAGTTATAACAAGGGCCTTCACTTCAGCTTGTATTTCAAACACTAGGAGAACTAAGCTTAAAACTTTCTAGCCTCACTGGTGATCGCATGACTGAGATTAAATAGGGAAAATGAAGAAAAAGAGAAGGAGAAGAAAAGAAAAGGGAGAGAGGTAGAAGACACAAGCACAGAAGGAGAAGAAAAGGACAGAATGAGAAAACATTTACTCCCATTTCTTTTTTTCTTTTATTTTTATTTCTTTATTTATTTATTTTGAGACAGGGTCTGGATTTGTTGTCCAGGCTGGAGTGCAGTGGCGCAATCATGGCTCACTGCAGCCTTGACCTCCCAGTCTCAAGCAGTCCTCCCACCTCAGCCTCTCGAGTAGCTGAGATTATAGGCACACACCACTATGCCCGCCTAATTTTTGTATTTTTTGTAAATACCAGTCTTTTGCCGTGTTGCCCAGGCGTTTTTTTTGTTTTTGTTTTTGTTTTTTTAAAATTTATTTCTTACATTAGAAGAAAGCTGGGATATCCTGTGACTTATTAAAATGCACTTCACTGGACTTCTGATGAGGTATTTAAAATGTACAATTGGCAGGTAAACTATTGCTATGCTAGGATTTATAGGCAAACTGAGGTAGTTTTTCAGATACTTTCTAAAGCAAGAAGTTCCTGATATCGAACAGGCAGTTTGTTATTGACCATATTGACTTCACAGCACCTCAATAATCTATTTCATATAAGATGTATTTCATATCAGGTTGGCACTTTTTGACACAATTTTCCAAACCATTGAAGGAAATTGCTTAAAACTTTTTCTTTTGCCTAGGCAGGCAAGACCACCTATATGTTGATAAATCTGGTTTATTCTTTTTGTATAAATCCTGGCAGGAGCATAAAAACAGTGTTTATCTTTTATTATTACAATGGTGATATGTTCACTTAAGGAAATCTAAGAAATACAGAAAAAGTACAAAAAAGAAAATATACAAATACGTATAAAAAAGATTTTTTAATATAAATTTTATTGTAGTATAATATACAGAAAATGCCCAAATTGTAAGTGTGCAGCTTGATGAATGCCACAAAGTGAATATACCCATGTAACCAACAGACTAGGACAGCGCTCCAGAAAGAGAACATAACAGCACCCCAAAAGCCTCCCTCATATCCTCTTCCAGGCACTATGCTGAAAGTGATACTGACTTGTAAAGCATAGATCTTCTCCCCTCAGCCTCTGGTTTTAGACTTTTTAATAAATGGAATCATATAATAGTATGTAGTTTTTTTTTTGGCGGGGTGCCACCTCACATCATGCATGTGAGAGTCATTCGGTTTTTGTATATGGCTCCGCTCCACTTCTTTTCTTTTCTTTTCTTTTCTTTTCTTTTCTTTTCTTTTCTTTTCTTTTCTTTTCTTTTCTTTTCCTTTTGAGACAGAGTCTCGCTCTGTTGCCCAGGCTGGAGTGCAATGGCGTGATCTCGGCTCACTGCAACCTCTACATCCCCGGTTCAAGTGATTCTCCTGCCTCAGCCTCCCAAGTAGCTGGGATTACAGGCACCCGTCACCACGCCCGTCCAATTTTTGTATTTTTAATAGAAACGAGGTTTCACCAGGTTGGCCAGGCTGGTCTCAAACTCCTGACCTCAAGTGATCCACCTGCCTTGGCCTCCCAAAGTGCTGGAATTATAGGCGTGAGCCACCGCAGCCAGCCTATGGCTCATTTTAGTTGTTGTATAGTATTCTATTGTATGAATATACCACAGTTTATTTAAACATTCCATTTTTAGTGGACATTTATGGTGTTTTCTCATCTTAAGGCATTATAAATGGTGCTACTATTAACATCTTTATACATATCTTCTAGTGGATATGTGCACTCCTTTCTCTCCTAGGAAAGGGAGTGTTGGGTTATGTGGCGAGCATATGTTCAGCTTTAATAGATAATGCCAAATAGTTCTCCAAAGTGGCTATACCAATTTTACACTCTTGGCAGTCATTTTTAAAAGTTCTACTTGTTTCACATTCTTGTCGACACTTCACATGCACAGTCTAAAAAGACAAGTCGATTGAAGGTAATAGTTTACTTGATATTCTTCTTTTACCTAGACAGAGAAGACACGTATATTTATTCTTTTCATGTAAATTCTGCAGGAGCATATAGATAATATGTGTATTTTTTTGTTTTTTGTTTTTTTTTAAACAAAGTTTCACTCTTGTCGTCCAGGCTGGAGAGCAATAGCGCGATCTCGGCTCACTGCAACCTCCGCCTCCTAAATTCAAACGATTCTCCTGCCTCAGGCTCCTGGGTAGCTGGGATTACAGGTGCGTACCACCATGCCAGGCTAATTTTTTGTATTTTTAGTAGAGATGAGGTTTCAAAGTGTTGGCCAGGCTGGTCTTGAACTCCTGACCTCAGGTAATCCACCCATCTTGGTTTCCCAAAGTGATGGATTACAGGCATAAGCCACCGCGCCCAGCCAAAATGTGTATTTTTAATTGTAATGATGATATGTTCACTTAAAGAAATGCTGGAAAATTTTGGTCACTTTGGTGGTTAGGTAGTGGCATCTTATTGTGGTTTTCATTTCGTATGTTTATCAGTCACTTGGATATCCTGTTTTGTAAAATGTTTGCTCAAATCGTTTGCCTATTTTTCAATTGGGTTGTCTGTTTTGCATATTGACTTAGAGGAGCCTTTTAAAATATTCTGGATGAGTCCTTTGCCAGATTTGTAGTGGAAATATCTTCTCCCATTCTGTGGCTTGCCTTTTCACTCTTAATGGTGACTTCTCATGAAATAGAAGTTCTTAATTTTAATGTAGTCCAATTTATCAATTTATTTTGTGATTAACGCTTTCTGTGTCCTGTTTGAGAAATCTTTGCCTATTTTAAGGTCATGGGTATTTTCTTATGTTTTATTCTAAAAGTCATATTACCTTTTACATTTAGATCTACAATACATCTAAAACTGATTTTTATGTGTAGTTTGAGGTAGAAAGTTAAAACTTTTTTCATGTGTGTATCTAATTGATCCATTATCATTTATTGAAAAGACCATTCTCTCCCCATGCAATGTGAGTTTTAATGGGCTCATGGTATTTTATCATATAGATGTGACATTTAAGAGTCAAGAGAGCATTTTAGTTGACCGTTTTCTTATTTATTTTCCTTGATATTTGACCCAAGTGATCTAAAAGAAAAATCTATTGAAATGAGTGCTAAAAGTACTTTATTCTATAAAGAATAAGTATCAAAATGCTAAAAACAGCCAAGCATTTGTTAAAATATGGCAAAGTTCTTAGTTATAATTCTCAGTTGACTGTTAGAAGCCAAATAAAAGGTAGATTTTAAAAAGTGAGCCATGACTGGAGACTTACATAAATCAATATTTGTGGGGGCTTAGGTTAATTCTAGTTAATGGTGATGTTGGCCTTATTTTATTAGATGCACATTAAGCAGATGAATAATTGAACTACTCTTTAATGTATCTGAAGACCAGTTTGGGGAAGGTAGCAAATTATTGATAAAACTTGACTTGAGAATAAATTACACCATTGAAACTTATTGTTACTAAACTACTAGCAGTCATTCACTCAGGGACTTCTTTTGAGGTAGCTTTATTTAAGATGCCCCATAATTTTAAAGGTATTAGAAAAATGGAAACTTAGACAGAGTTAATCTGACAAAGACGGCTATAATCCAAACTTAGCTAGGAAGTGAGTTCTGTATACAGTAATGATGTATATGTGAACTTTATAAATCTAACATTTTTGAATGGCTAGAACAATAATTTTGTATGGTTGGATTTATTATTTATTTATTTATTTTTGACACGGAGTTTTGCTCTTGTCGCCCAGGCTGGAGTGCAGTGGTGGGATCTTGGCTCACTGGAACCTCTGCCTCCCTGGTTCAAGCAATTCTCCTGCCTCAGCCTCCCAAGTAGCTGGGACTACAGGCGCGAGCCACCATGCCTGGCTAGTTTTTGTATTTCTAGTAGAGACAGGGTTTTGCCGTATTGGCCAGGCTAGTCTCAAACTCCTGACCTCAAGTGATCGCCAGCTTCGTCCTCCAAAAGTGCTGGGATTATAAGCATGAGCCACCGCGCCCAGCCTTGGTTGGATTTACTCTAATGAAGGAAGTATGAAGTCAATTTCCCAATGGACTTTGCATATATTATAATATAGCATGATATTGGATGAACTTGCTATTAGTCTTATTTTTAGCAACTGGGCAAGTGTCAGTGATATTAATTAGCCTTTGACATGGAGTTTTTCTCTCCATTAAGTATCTACATTGTTATGAAGTCTAATGTATTTAATTTAAAAAAAATAATGTTATGGAGCCTAATAGTTCTGCTATTTAAAATAGTTGTAATTAAAATAAGCAAGATGGGTTTGTGATGAATAAACTTAATTTGTTTTGCACTTGGTTGAACAGAAATGATTAATTTTACTTAAAGAAATCTGACTAATCTTCAGTGCATAAAAATGCATTCAAATTCAAATTTAACCTTTAGTAATTAGTTTTTCCATAAAACTTATATTAGTATATATTTATACATGTTTATCTTTACACATATTAGCCATTTTTAGTTCTGTAGAAATTATTTTATGATGAATAAATGTGGTGAAATTAGACTATTGAGACTCTTGCACCTTCTACTTTCACATGTGCAAACCAAACTATTATATCTTTTCAAAAATCCTATTACCTTATTTATTTAATGCTTCTACTGAACAAAATGGAGCTGGAAGCTAGACATTACCACAATTAGGCTTGTGGGTTATGGAGAATGATTTAGACCAGAGTTTCCTAAAGTATGTTTTATAAAATACCGGTTCATAGGATTAAAACAATGTTGTATTCAAACAAAACAAAACAAGACAAAACAAAAAGCATACAGTGGTCAAATTAATTTGGGACGTAAAAGTGTACCAGGTTTTCCACATGCTGAGATATTCAGAGCCTTAAATATGCTAATGTACATTGTGAGCGCCCAGGTGGTGGCGAGATGGGGGTTGGGAAAGTAGTATTTCCCAAACTGAGGCTTCCCAGCAACTCCAGGGCTTAGTCTAGTGTTTCTGGGCTATTCTTCAAGGAACGTTGGCTTATAAAAACCTGAATCAAGCCTGGCAAGGTAGCACTTTCCCATAGTCCCCGTTGCTGGGGAGACCGAGGCAGGAGCATCACTTGAGCCCAGGAGTTAGAGGCTGCAGTGCACTATGATTGGGCCTATGAATAGCCACTACACTCCAGTTTGGACAACATAGCAAGATCTCATCTCTTTTAAAAAAACCTGTTTTGCCCTAACATCACCAGTTCAGCATAGCCTCTGGCCACCCCTCCTGTAGTAGTCTATTTTCACACTGCTATAAAGAAATATAGGCCAGGTGTGGTGCGGTGACTCATGCCTGTAACCCCAGCACTTTGGGAGGCTAAGGCAGGCCGATCACTTGCGTCCAGGAGTTCGAGACCAGCCTAGTCAACATGGCAAAACCCCATCTCTACCAAAAATACAAAAATTAGCCAGGCATGGTAGTGTGTGCCTGCAGTCCCAGCTACTTGCTACTTGGGAGGCTGAGGTGTGATAATCGCTTGAGCCCAGGAGGCGAAGGTTGCAGTGAATTGAGATAGTGCCACTGCACTCCAGTCTGGATGACAGAGTGAGACCCCATCTCAAAAAACAAAGAAAGAAGTACCTGAGGCTGTTTATGAAGAGAAAAGGTTTAATTGGCTCATGGTTCCACAGGCTATACAGGAAGTATGGCTGGGGAGGCTTCAGGAGACTTATAATCATGGTGGCAGGCAAAGGGAAAGCAGGCAAGTCTTACATGGCTGGAGCAGGAGCAAGAGATGGGGCAGGGGAGGTGCCATACACTTTTAAACAACCAGATCTCGTGAGAACTCACTCACTATATGGTACCAAGGGGGGATGGTGCTAAACCATCCATGAGAACTCCGTCCTCATGATCTGATCGCCTCCCACCAGACCCCGCCTCCAACACTGGGGATTACAATTCAACATTATATTTGGTGGGGACACAGATCCAAACCATTATCACCTTCCAAGTCTCCAACTCTGAACTAGACTTGAAAATGTTGGCGCTTTTCTCTGCCTTTTGTTCCTGGACTGGAAAGTTACTGTACTACTGGTTTCTATATGGAAGGGGTTTGAATCCCTTTTATATCCTTGAAGTAGATCTCAACCAGCTCCTTCCTTTCCTCCACAAATATTTGAGCTCTTACTCTGCCCTCAGCATCAAGCAGTCTTGCCCTGATTCCAGGCATCACTGGCTTCTCCTCAATTCTCTACCGTGATTACACAACATTATCTTATGTTTTCCTTTTTCTCTCTTACTAACCTTTAGTACACTAGAGTAGCACTTGTCACTATGCTTTTATCTGTTTGTTAATTGTCTGACTTACCACATAAGACCATAAACTCCGAGACATCAGGGACTTTGCCTCTCTCGTTCTTTATTTCTCAGTGCTTGCAACAGCACTCAGCACACAGTAGGTTCTTTGAAAGACCCAACCTCTGTGGTCAGGGAACTTGCATTCTAGAGGAAGAGAGATACAAACATGGAATCCCATGTCTTGCCAGTTTTGCTTAAGGTAAACATGCGATGCTATGGGACCTCCACGGAGGATCTCTGCTCTTGTTTGTGTTGGGGGAGTGTCAGGGATAGGCAAAGGGTGTCAAAGAAGACTTCCTACAAACAACCTCTGAACTAAGTTTTAAAGGCCAAGTAGGGCAATGTTTTTGGCCAAGGAAACAACTCATGCAAAGGGCTGAAGGTGAGTCAGATGATTCAGATAAATGCACATGGCTCAGGGAGGGCAGTTGGCAGGGTAGAGGAATTGAGGCTGGCAAGCTAGGCAGAGAGAGATTGTGACAGGCCTGGGAGGTTGTGCTAAGGGGTTGGGACTTTATTTTGAATTTGATGTGGCACAGTAAAATTGGGAAAATTGTAATCATGTTCAAATTGATATTTTGTTTCCAGTAGCAGCAAAGAGGGGATGAGTCTACAGGTGGGGAGAGCAATTCGAACTTTGAAACCAACCAGATTTACTTACTGTTTAAGAGACCTGTCATGTACCTTCCCCTTTCTCTTCTTTGCTCACAGTGGTTGCTTTGGTGGAAAACATTTTTTTTCCATCTCTACATGGTCTAATGCTACCTATTGTTTAAGCCCCAGGTTGAATAAATGAATATAAGCACTGTGAGCCAAAAAGAACCAAATGTATAACCTTAGATCTGTTTCTGAGAGTATATGGGAGGAGAGTATCCTGTCATTCATTTGTTCTGGGCATTTGAGACTATATAGAACTATTCAATGCTCTGTTGCTTTTTACATTCTAAACTCCATGTGAAATGCTGTATTTACAAGGATTATCTATTTAATTCTTACATCTACCTATTTACTAGGTATCATTATTAGTTTTATATTATGGATTAATCAACTGAAGCACAGTTTTGTAAATAAGTTGTTCAAAGTCAGACCACTATTAGTAAAGATTAAAAATCTTGGAAGATTGGCACTAGAACCATAATAGTAGCATTACCTTGTAAAAAGCATTTGAACTAAAAATCAATAGAGGTGGATTCTGGTTAAAAATTAATAGCAATCATATATTCAGCTCAACCCAGTAAGACAGTTGTTATCATTTCCATTTTAATAGACAAGAATACTATGGATTAGTGGGTTTACATTAATTGTACAAGGCCACACAGCTTGGGATTTGAACCCAGGTCTGCATGATTTCAAAGTCAAAGATTTTAACCATTTGGAAATGTTCCTCCTGGCAGCTCTTGTATTAATTTATTTGAATGGCTTATGACTTTAAACTCGGAGGTATCAACTCTGCCTGGAAAATGATAGAATTGGACTAGGTGGCATCTAGGACCCCTTCTGCTCTGCAATTCATGCTCTAAAAGCATCCCGGAGCCCTTGTTAATTTCTTCCCTTGTCATTCACCTTCACTGCTTTGTGTTGGATTTACTCCCTCAAATAGTGAGAGACATATAAATAAAAATTGTGACCTGAATAAGTAGCTTACAATGTAAGCATGGAGCAGAGTGCAAAGTGCTGGAAACTGGAAACTAAACAAGTAAATGAGACGACGACAAACCTGAAGCCAAGCTCCATACCACCAAAGTATTGGAGGAGAGCACTGGGGAAATGACCACAGCATTTCAAGGTCACTCAGAGGCCCAGGCAGAATCATGAGGGAATAATAAAACGTATGTTAACCAACTAGTGCATGTGTCAAGTGTGGTGTAGGGATAGGGCTGAGAATGGAATTCAGTGAGGAAAAACCGGGACTTAGTTGATAGTCTGTAGAGACAACATTGTGTTGGAAATAAAGGCAGAAAAAAGCAGGTCAGTTAGGTGACACCTGATCAAGGCAGTTTGTCTAAAATGGAAAGATCACATGCCATTCAAGGACATTTCCTGGGAAATGAGTTTGCAGAAAACCACGCTTTAGTGGACAAATAGCTGGGAAAGCTTTCAGGGGAAAAGATGCAGGTCATGTTTGTGTGGCTAATTACATCATATTTATTTGAGACTTTGAGGGATGCAATTAGTAATTTGCCTTCTTAGGGTTTTCATGTCAGGAAGACAAAAGCATAAAAGATGAGAAAGGGTCAGGTTTTAAGGGAGTGTAGAAAAAAAGGCTTAGTTGGCACATGATAAAGAAAAAAAAAAGTAGGAAAATAGAAACCTTTGTTGTGCAATCCATGTGCAATACAACTGCAACAGACCATTAGGAAGGGAGGCCCCATTCCCAAATGCTGCAGGCCTCTCTACAATTGCTTAACTGTCTCTGTCTGAAATATTGAGGCAAAGTTATAAAGAAAATGAGTTGTCACAGACCCAGAAACATTCTCATACTGGAATGCTTTCCAGTGTTGTAAATTTGATGAGATTCAGTTCTTTTTAGTAGGGTTAATTTAGTCAAATTTTCAAAACTAAGGACTGGTGATTAGAGATACCCATTTCATTAGCTTTCTGTCTAACTTTTTCCACATAGAATGAGTTTCATTTAAACAAGGCACATTTACCATATATTAAAGAGACAGAATAGTGCCCAATTAATGTAAAAAATAAAGACGGGAGACATACTGACATGCAAATAGAGGGATAGAAAAATAAAATGTACACTTCTAGGGTCCCAGATGCTATGAGATGAAGTTCTAAAAGTGTGACCTAACTGTGACGGTGACCTAACTCACCAAACCTCTATGTCACAGCTAAGAGTCTTTGAGGATAAAAACAGGAATAACGAAACTGCTTTAGTATGAGTGGTGATATAATGTAAATAGTTCTCAAGAGATAAATATATTAATAAGGTAGAAACTTGAGACACTTCACAGATGTTTAAGTGTTTGGGAAAAATATGGAACCTTCCTTAAGCAAAGTAACACACGTAACATAGTGCCTGATATTTAGTAGATTCGCAGTAAATCTTCCTTTTCCTCCCTTTCTCATCTCTAAAGTAGTGAACAAGGGAAAAACAAGACTGAGTCTCCTTATTCCTCCAATGCTTGTATTGGACTGAAGCCAAGTTTGCATAAAGCCACTGTAGGGAAGAGCACTAACACTTAAAGAACCAGGTCTAACACTTTCAGGAATGGGGCAAGCAAATAAGCATATAATATTTATTGAGCACCTATTTCATTCCAGCCACTTTATATCAGAGATTTCATTTATGCTTAAAACAATCCAGTTTCCATTTTGAAGATGAAAAACCAGAGAATCAAAAGTTTAAAAATTTGCCCAAAGTCAAATAGCTGCAAAAGTGGCAAAGTTGCTCACTGTGTCCAGTCCAAATTGTGCTGTTTCTTAGGCCATGCAATTCTTAAAATTGTCATATAAGCCCTGAAAGGGCAGAATGATCACCTGACTGTTTTGCCTTAGGGATGATATAGAGACATTAATTGCTTTCGCCCCTACATGCCTTTAAGTAAATAATGATATTATTTTTCTTCTTGCAAAGATAATACTAGTTTAATTGCAGAACACTTAAGCATATGAAAAAGTAAAAAGAAAAAAATAGGTCATCTAAATCTTGTCACCCAGAGATAATCAGGGCTAACATTAGGTATCTCTCTAATGCTTTTTCTGTGGTTATATATTTGTAGATATTATACAATTTATGAAATACATACAAATATATACTTTATGAAAAGTGATCATAATGTACATACTTGATTTGCAAACTGATTCTTGCTGATTCAAACAGATTACATATGAAGAAAGTTTTTCTAACTTAAAATTATGAGAACTGGGTATTATAGCAATATTTTGATAAACAATGCCATTTGCATTAATGAAAGTGCTACAATATTTATTAAATTTATTGAGAGTGCCAGAGGAGGAATAAAACCAATAAGAATGTTGAAGCCTTTGTATACCTACTAAAATAATACTCATTATGCGAAGCGTAATAGCCTAATCTCACACAGAATTGATGTCCAATGCTAATATCAGTGCTGAAAGTAGACAAAGTCCAACTGTATCTCCTTTGAAACTGGAAGTTTTGTATACCCTCAATCAGCAATAGAGAGCACCAGAGTAACTTACTTTCAGACATTAGGAGACTTCAAATTACCTATTATTATACAAGCCCAACTGAGAGAAATAATCAGAGAATACTAAGTGACATGTCACTTACCTACTTCTCTAGGGTACTCTTAAGTTTTATCCTTGAATCATATAAAGTGTATAGGCTATAATGTGTTTAAACATCTTGATTTCACTGACCTGAGGATCCCTGCAAGAAGCAGGTATGTGAAATTCACTCCTACATTTACTGTAAAACTGCTATTGAGGGTAGTGGTGCCACACCACTTAATGCCCCCAATATTAAACTCTTTGAATTTGTTTTAGATTTCAGTACCAGGAAAACATGTCTTGCTGAGAAACATATATGCTTCTTCCTTCATCATCATAGCAGCAATTTTAATGATTGCAATTTCTAACCTCTTCTTCCCCAACCAGGAAGCTTAGAGCCAAATTTGAAGGCAAATCATAAAAATTATGTTAATTCTTAATGTTGGCATCCTCCCATGTTACTCTTTCCTGGTTTTGTTTTCTGTTTTCTTTTTATTACCCTCATTGTTACATTCGTATATAAAGGACGATTCTTCCTTGTTTCTTGTCTCTCAATTTAGAAAGTGAAAGCAAACATCTTTTTATGTTAAAGAAATGTAGCATTTTCATTAGAAATTTTATTTCACTAGAAATGAAAATACTATTTCACCACCTGATTACTTTGTTCATCTCAATTTGTGTAATCTTGTAGGATTTTTGTCTTGACCCTTGAAATTTAGAAAGTACAGCTAGCTGCAGCACTCTTTTTAGTCTTGGCTGCCCCTTAGTGAACCCTTTTGACCTAATGACTCTGACCTCTTTTCAGTTGAGAGAATTTTTCTTCTATTATTTCTTTTATGATGATTGCTTCCCCTTCATCTCATCTATTCTCTCATGAAGATAATTAATTCTTGGAAATAAACACTTTTAAGGTGGCCAATTCACCTGATTTGCTTGCAACTTTCCCAGTTTTAGCACAAACCAGATGGTTGGTCACCCTACACTTGGCTAAGCTATCGAATCTCTGAGGATAGTGGGTTTCAAACTATTCATCATAAGAGCAGAGTTTTATATATTTTAAAATCTCCAATCCATTGTGGACTGATATTTTTGAAAATACAATAAAAATAAATACAACAAAAATGAAATAAAAAATATATAAAAGACAAACCCAATTTTAAAAATTATTAGATTCAACAGAATTACAGTTACTCTGTCAAATTGCTCTGAAAATTTTAAATGAGGACTCTCAGTTTCTATTGGTTGCTTGTAAAATCTGCAGTCACCTAGTGGACAAAACTTTGAATAGTCCCACTCTAGGATTTCTTTAATCTGCTCTGATAATGCCTTGCATCTTCTCCACCCCACATTCCCTTCTCTGCAGCCTGTGCTAAATGCCTCTTTTGTGTTTACATGCCCCATTACAGTAAGCTGTGTACTTCCTGAGGAGTAGGGATGAAGTCTTATTTATCTTTCTATGCCCAGCACTCAGCACACTGCCAGGCAAGGAGTTTCTTAGACTGTTGTATATATTCAATCTTTATTGAGGCTAGAAGAAATTACAACCAAGTTTCAGTTATGGTTGTTTTGGGAAGAGTGGGACTGTGAGGGCTTTCCTTATTTTTGTACTTTTCAGTATTTTCTAAGTTTTTCTAACACGTGTGCTAAAAATGGGAAGATTTAAGGATTATTTTAACAATTGATATTGTAGAATAAGTGACATCTACCTCATCATGACTTGTGGTCAGTAAAAAGTCCCCTTTCACAGTGTAGTTGACTTGTAGGGCAGAGCCCAGTTTGTGTGAGAAAAAGAAAACAACACTAAACAATCCTTGTCCTCATTGAGGAACAGGATCCTACTCTCATCCTATTTAGATTAGGAAAGTCATCAAGAGATTAAAATTACTAATTTTGGAAGACAGGGAAATTTTGTACAAAATTCCTCCTAAATATAGAGGATAGAAAGTGTTTCCTTTTCACACTGGGTTCCTTTTCAAGTGGCCTGTGATATTGTGAAGTTCGATAACTACCTTGTTTGTATTATTCAGATGCTGGAATAGCTGGATGTGATCATTTAAACTATGAGTGATGGGGTCCTGACTTCCTTACCCAAACAATAGTACTATTTGAACTGGCAGTTAGTCACAGCTTTTTTAAAAGTGACTTATCTGTAATATACAATATGACTAATTTAGCAGCTAAGCAATTTCATTGTGATCTTGGTGTCAGTGGAATTCCTGTCACCTATCCAACAGTTAAGTCATATTGCATAACTGTGGGGTGACATCACTATGCTACAAGATTATTGGCTGTAGACAAGAAAAAAAAGTTTCCTGGACTGTAAGCCTTTCCGGTATCTGAACGAACGACTTGTGCTGTTACTGCGGTACAGCCAGAGAGAAAAGTAAAAAGGGATTTATAGTGGCTGGCTTTTGGTGTGTCATTGGAAATCACAGCCTGTAGCACACGGGGAGATTCTCCAATGTGCCTGATTATGAGATCTCTTCCCTTTGTGTCATATTCCACAGTATCGGTCATTAAGGTATGGAGTGAGACAGCCGAGACAATGGCATTCTCTTGTAATTAGAGCATTTTATTTTTCTAAGAACTTTATAGTCTTCCCTTTAGAAGCAATACTTTTAAAAAAATGCAGTCCACCATCTGCTATACACATCGAAACTGAAGAGATGGTCAGCTGGGACCCAGCTGAAAACCTTTTATGGCTGAAAGCCCGTTTATTTTCCAGGGAACTGGTAGTACAGGTTAATTACCACATAATACATACATTTTAAGTTTATTTAATTGTATAAAATATCAAGCTTTAAAACTACCCACAGAAATGCCTAAAACCTGGAGCTATAGCTGACTGAAATTTGAGAATATAATGGCTAACATTTATTGTTTACTATTTATTGTTGACCATCACAGTTCTGGCTAAAATTTATTGTTTACTATTTATTGTTTACCATCACTGTTCTGGCTAACTTTTACTGTTTACTATTTATTGTTTATTATCAGGTTCAAAGTAATTTAATATATTAATTCATTAAATCCTGTGAAGGCAATACTATTATTATTCCCAGGTTAAGGATGAGGGAACGGAGACTGTGAGATCACAAAACTGGAAAAGAGTAGAACCAGGATGTGAATCCAAGTGGTTCAGTACCACGGCACACTGTTGCCTTCCACTGTATCTTTTGTAATAATAATAACAACAATTATTACTACTACTGCTGTTGATACTACCACTGCTACTTTCATCTACTGAATGCTTTTCATCTGACAGACTCTGAATTATAACCATCATATCTCTTTATTAACTCTGTGAGGTAGAAGCTGTACTATTATTATCCCCACTTGGTAGATTAGGAAAATGAGACACATAGAAAATCAGTCACACAGACAGTCGGTAACGAAGCAAGGATTCAACCCCTGTCTAGATCCAGACTCCATGCTTTTAACGACCATACTATGCTGCTTTTCAATAGCTGCCATTTATTGAGTACCAACTAATGTGTAATCTTCACAAATATCCTGCATTGTAAGTATTATTAGTCCTAATTTACAGATGAGAAAATGGAGGTTCCAAGAAATCAGGTAACTTGCCAGTTTCTAAGCAGCAGAGCCAGAATTCTTCCGACTTCATTGAACACCACTACACCATACTACCTCTAAAAACTTGAAACAATTCTGATGCAGGATGACAGAATATAAGTCTGTAAAGGGCTGGTATCTCAGGAGTCACTTAGTGCAAAGAGTGGTATCTTGGTCTGGGCATCCCTAAGGGTGGGGCCTGGTAAAAAGATGCTGGAAGTGTCTTACAAGTCAGCAGTCACTGAGGGATGGTGTTCTGATGGAGGGGCAGTCTTCTTGAGTGCACCCTGTTCATCTGTGAATTCTGGATGATCCTCTGAGTGTGGGCAGATTCCTCTCTCTCCCGTCAATTCTCTCTTTCTTTTTTCATTTCCCTTGATATTTCCAAAACGGCACTCCTCTGCCCTCCTTCGTTTAGTAAGGAGTCTTGCACATGCTCAGTTCTCTTGCCTTGTAAGGGTTTCCTCCCCACCCCCAAGCCTCCTCTCCTTTTCTAGCACATATTCAGCCCTCTGGAATGCGGCCACCCATAAGCATGACACACATTTTCAAAGGGCTTTAGAAATGCATGTGATTAGTGAATTACATTTTGTTAAAGGGGAAGTGTATCAATACTGCACATATGTAACCTGTTAATTTCACAGTATGGGCATCCTGCCTTCAAAAATATAATAATTTTAAAAATCTGAAATCACAATAAAAAGCAAAACAAACAGACAAAGACTGAAAAACAGTTTGAATTTTGCAAGAGAATTTACTCCAGAGTTTTTAAGTATAAAGAGCCCCTGTGGTTTATTTAAATTCTTATTCTATTAAAGGAAATCAAATGTATTCATTTATTCTTGGGGACACAGAGAATAAAAATATGTATGACACATCCAGCATGTACCTAAATACTTAAAAAGTGAAGTCAAGGCCAGGTGCAGTGGCTCATGCTTGTAATCCCAGCACTTTGGGAGGTCGAGGTGGGCAGATCACCTGAGGTCAGGAGTTCGAGATCAGCCTGACCAACATGGAGAAACCCTGTCTCTACTGAAAAAAGTACAAAATTAGCTGGGCGTGGTGGTGCATGCCTGTAATCCCAGCTACTCGGGAGGCTGAGGCAGGAGAATCGCTTGAACCCGGGAGGCAGAGGTTGCGGTGAGCCAAGGTCGCACCATTGCACTCCAGCCTGGGCAACAAGAGCAAAACTCTGTCTCAAAAAAAAAAAAAAGAAAAGTCAAATGTCCTAAGAGTGAAACAAATGGTAAGACAGGGTTGTTCTAATAAGGAAGCAAATCCCCTGAAGCAAATTATCAGGGAATCTTCTTGAAGGAGGAGAGACTTGGCTGGAGCTAAGAGAACTGGTAGAACAACAAAAGGTTGATATTAGACGTTAAGGAAAGGACAGCCCATACAGGGAATTAGAGTGATACAAAAAGACAAGAATAAGGGATGAAGCCATGAATCCTCCTTGAGGGTAAATAGCTATTAAGTAATATAGAATATTTTATAAAAATATGCAGGGATTTGTTTGCTTTTATACCAGAGAATAGGAAGTAGTGTGAAAACAGGTCCCATCTTAAAATTAGAAGGGGAAAAGTTTAACATTTTAATGTGCTATGAACTGGCCATCCCTTGGACCCATGCATTTCCCTCTAATGAAGATAGAAGTAGACTCAGCATTATAAGCAACTCAACAGCCCCCAGAAGGTGTACTCCTCTAAAGTTCACTCTGATAACTCTCAGTGGGCAGGGAGTCTACTCCTGATTAGGACCTGGGCCCTAATCAGATGACCTCCTGGGTCATCTGATCTTCTCAGTGACCTCAGGTGAATCATCCCATTTTCCCTGCTCTGAGTTTAAATTCCTGAAAAATCACAAGGTCCTTGTATTCAGATAGTCAGTAAATAGTGTGTGGGAACTTCTCTCATGTGCTGTTTGTGGTCCTAATCAGTGTCTGGGGATGGATTTTTATACCCAACACTTCTGCAAGATAAATGAGTTCACTTTGGTTCTTCACTGACAAGTGCTTTGGGATGTGGTCCTGAGGAGATCACTTCACTCACTCATTCAGATGTTGAATGAGTGCTGACTGTGGTAGTCAGCCTCCAAGATGGCCCCTGATGATCCTCTCCTTCCTGGTATGCATGCTGGGTGTAGAGCCCTTGGACATTTGTCAGTGGTGTTCTGTGGGTCCAATAGAATACGACAGAGTGATGGTATGTCACTTCTGAGATAGATGATTGGAGAAATTGTGGCTTCTGCCCTGTTCTGTCTTGGATCACTTCCCCTGGAGGTAGCCAGCTGCCATCTCATGAAGACATTCAGTGACCTATAGACAGGGCCATGTGGAACTGAGGCCCTCCGCCAACAACCGAAGAGAATCCAAGGCTTTTTGTCAACAGTTCTGTGAGTAAACCAGCTTAGAAGCAGATTCAGTGGCCTCAGCCAAGTCTTTGGATGATGCAGCCCTGGCTGGCACCTTGAATTGAGCCTTGTGAAAGACTCTGAGAACCCACTCATTGAAACTGCTCCTAGATTCCTGACTTTCAGAAACTGTGTGACACAATTAATATTGGTTGCTTTAAGCTGCTAATATTTGGGGTATTTTGTTAACATAGCAACAAACAACTAATAGACCTACCATTTGTCTGTTCCTGTGTCAGGTACTGGGAATGAATATAGCTTAAGAATTGCCTTCTAGAAGCTAACAGTACTCAGGGAAAAAATAAAAGTCAAAACTAAACAAACCAAAACAAAACCCAGGTGTATAAGTACCTACTTACAACACAGTACAACAAATGCTGCAAGGGAAATCCCTGCACGTGCTATAGGAGACAGGAGATATATAATAATGCACTCTATTTGGAGAGAGAAGGGGTACAGAACAGCTTCACAAATAGACACTGGCAATTAGTCTCCAAGAAAAATCAGGACTTTTCCAGGCAAAAAAGAGAGAATAAAATATACAAAGACCCAGAGGTGGGAGACCCATGGTGTGCCTTAGGGAATGTGTTCAATTCCATATGGCTATGGCTAAGGATTCGTATGAGGGTTCCCTGCTAGGGAAGATCAATTTATCCTAAGATATGAGAAGCCATTGACAGATTTTAATGAGGAGATTGACAGAATCAGATATATGTTTTAGACCGACAGCTGGTGTTGGATCACAAGGAGGGCCTGGTAGAATTAGAGGCAAGGAAAGATGGAGGCCATATAGAAAACTACTGTAGTTCTTCACAGTAGCTACCCATGTTAGAGACTAGTGAGCTTCTGATGTGATTATATCACTCCTATTTTTCACTGATCATATATATGTGTGTGTGTGTGTGTGTATATATATATATTTTTATTTTTACAAAGTCTCACTCTGTCATCTAGGCTGCAGTGCAGTGGTGCAATCTCAGCTCACTACAACCTCCACCTCCTGGGTTCAGCGATTCTTGTGCCTCAGCCTCCCAAGTAGCTGGGATTACAGGTGTGCGCCACCACGCCTAGCTAATTTTTGCATTTTTAATAGAGATGGGTTTTGCCATGTTGGCCAGGCTGGTCTCGAACTCTGACCTCAGGTGATCTGCCTGCCTCGGCCTCTGAAAGTGCTGGGATTACAGGCAGGAAGCACTGCGCTTGGCCAAGACATATTTATTATGTAGTATTTCATATTCAGACATAATAGTTTTATTTTCATTTTCACTTTGAAATGATTTCAGATTTATGAAAGAATTTCAGGAATACTGCAAGGAATTCTTATATACTTTTTACCCAGCTTTCTCAAATTTTAACATGTTATATAACCACAACATAATTTTTAAAATTAGGACACTGACTGGGCCTGGTGGCTCACACTTGTAATCTCAGCACTTTGGGAGGGCAAGGTGGGAGGAACACTTGAGGCCAGGAGTTAAGAGATCAGCCCAAGCAACATAGGAAGACACCATCTCTACAAAAAATTAAAAAGTTAGTTAAGCATAGTGGTGTGTGCCTGTAGTCCCAGCTACTGGAGGAGAGGGTTGAGGTGGGAGGATCACTTGACCCTGGGAGATTGAGGCTGCTGTGAGCCATCATCACGCCACTGCACTCCAGCCTGGGTGACAAAGTGAGACTCTGTCTCTAAATAAATAAATAAAATCAGGAAATTAAGATTGATACGCTTTTAATTAATCAACTGACTTTATGCAGATGTTCCTTGTTGTCTGATTAGTGTACATTTTCTGGTCCAGGATCATACCTTGCTTCTAGTTGTCACGTCTTCTTAGTCTCCTTTAATCAATATCTCAACTCTTCTTTGTTTTTCATGACCTTCACGCTAATGAAGACTACTATCCAGTTATTTTGTAGAATGTTCATCAATTTGGGTTTAGTTTATCTAATATTCCTCATGACTAAATTTAGTTATGCATTTTTGGCAAGAATACCATAGAAATGATGTTATGTGTTCTCAGTCCATTGTATTGAAAATCAGATGGTATTGATATGTCTCATTACTGGTAATGTTAATTTTGATAACTTGGTCAAAATTTTTTTGCCCAGGTTTTACACTATAAAGTTTTACACTATAAAGTTATTGTGATTCCTTTGTAACTAATACATTTTTTTCATATTTTTTGAGAAGATACTTTGAGACTATGCACATTTCCTGTTTCTCATCAAACTTTCACCCACTAATTTAAAAATTATTGAATTAAAATTACTTTATTGATGCTTGAATTAATAATTATTTTAGTGCTTGCCAAATGATGAAAATCATGAGATTTTGAATTTTTTGTCTGGTAGTTTCGAAATGTATTCATAAATTCTTTGATATTCTGTCTTTTAAAAAAATGGAGCCTAATTCCCCTTTCCTTGTGTGTGAGTTGTACAGTAGTTGGCACCTCTTTTCTAGTGAACAGTATATAGCTGAAGTGGCTTCCAAGGCCAGATCATAAGAGGCATTGTAGTTTACTTTTTGATCTTTCTCTTGGATGACTCACTTAGGGAGAAGTCAGCTGCCATGTCATGAAGACACTCAAGTAGCCCTATGAGATGCCCATGTGAGCAGAAATTGAGTCCTCCTGCCAACAATCAGCCATAACTTGCAAAACACGTACATGAGCTACCTTAGAAGAGAATGCTTCGGCCCCAGATAAGCCTTCAGGTGACTGCAGCCCTGGCAGACATCTTGACTGCAACCTCACGAGAGACCCTGAGCCAGAACCAACTCGCTAAGACACTGCCCGATTCCTGACCTACACGCATGGGGGTGTGAGATAATGTTTATTGTGTTAAGCCACTAAGGTTTGCTATAATTTGTCATGTAGTAATAGATAATGAATTCATGCTGGCAGGTAGGAAGGAAATCATCAGAGACATGTTCAGGAGGAATTAATACTAGGAAAGAAAGTATACCCCCATCCCCCAAAAAAACCATGGATATGTTTTTATGCATTTAAAAATGCATATTAAAATTATAATAAGATTCTACTTTTCATGAGATCAGCTAAAATTGAAGTCTGATAGTACCAAGTGTCTCATACACTGCTGTCAGAACATAAATTGGTACAATCATTTTCAGAAAACAGTTTTGCATTACCTAGTAAAGGTGAAGTTACACATACTACCAGATAGATTATCAACATCCTACCCTTATATGTGCACACACCAGAAATAAGTGCACATGTACATCGAAAGATATGTATGTCAATGTTCATAGCAGTATTACTCATAAAAACCAGAAACAAGTATCCCTGAATGGTAAGATGTATAAGAAAATTGTGGAAGATTCATTCACTAGAATACTGTACATAAGTGAAAATCAACAAACTACAGCTACAGACAATAATGTGGATGAAGTTTAAAAACAATGCTGAGTGGAAAAGGTCCCACGCAAAGGAATATATATTGTATGAATCTATTTATGTGAAGTTCAAAGGGAGGCAGAGTTAAGCTATTTTTTTTTTTTTGAGACGGAGTCTCGCTCTGTCGCCCAGGCTGGAGTGCAGTGGCGCGATCTCGGCTCACTGCAAGCTCCACCTCCCGGGTTCACGCCATTCTCCTGCCTCAGCCTCCTGAGTAGCTGGGACTACAGGCGCCTGCCACCGCGCCCGGCTAATTTTTTGTATTTTTAGTAGAAACGGGGTTTCATCGTGGTCTCGATCTCCTGTGATAAGCTATTTTTTTTAAGGGATGATTACTTAGGTGGTAAATCCATAAAGAAAAGTAAGAAAAGTGAATACCATAAATGTCAGAATAATGGTTTCTTTAGGGAGGAATATAGAGGTTGTGATTGGAAAGGGAATATGGGGTGGGGGCTTTCGGAGGTGTTTACGATATATCATTTCTTTTTTTTTTTTTCTCTTTAAAAATAATTCCTATTGGCCAGGCATGGTGGCTCACTCCTGTAATGCCAGCACTTTGGGAAGCCGAGGTGGGTTGATCACTTGAGCCCAGGAGTTCAAGACTAGCCTGGCCAACATGGCGAAAGCCCATCTCTACTAAAAATACAAAAATTAACTGGGCATGGTGGTACACGCCTGTAATCCCAGCTACCCAGGAAGATGAGTTACAAAAATTGCTTGAACCTGGGAGGAGGAGGTTGCAGTGAGCTGAGATTGAGCCACTGCACTCCAGCCTGGGTGACAGAGACTCTGTTTCAGAAAAAAAACAAAAACAAAAGCAACAACAAAAAAATCATTCCTATTGAAATTTAACTTACATTTAATAAAATTAATGTAACATTATATATATAATGTAAAATATATACTTATATATTATATATCCCTATTATATATAATACATTGTATGTGCTTATATATTATATATAATACATCTTCTAATATATGTATGTAATATATAATGTAACCTGTGTATCAGTTACACAGATGTTAACTTTACAAAGTTCATTGAACCATACATTTGTATTCTATGCACTGTTTGTTATATATTACAGTTTAAAAGGTCAAAAGTAGAGTATAGCCAGGCACAGTGGTTCATGCCTGTAATTCCAGCACTTAGGGAGGCAGAGGCAGGAGGATAGCTTGAGCTCAGGAGCTCAAGACCTGACTGGGCAACAGAGCAAGATGCTGTTCTCCACAGAAAGGAAAAAAGAAAAGTAGAGTATAAATATAGCATAGGATCTTGAAAATCAGACTGGATCAAAAGGTGAACATGAACTAGCAATTAGGGTTCTGTTTAAAAACAACTAACACATGTTGGGACATAAGAATTAGGGTAGCCCACAATAAACTATTTCCTGGCTTATTTTTTTTAAACATCACTGGGTGGGTCAGTAGTCTGAACCTGATTGCCAAGACAGTTCCTAAACCTGAGGAGTATGACTTATAAGTTTTTCACCTTGACAGCAGAAAGCAGTTGGGCCCAAGAGAGGGTAGGCTTGATGCCAGCAAAATTATGAAGATGAAGCCTTAAGTAACTTATCCTGTTTGTGCTTGCCCCCTGCTCTGCTTCTCTACACCTTTGGATTCTCAGCAGTCTGTTGCTTTTCTATACCTTTGGATTCTCAGCAGCCTGTGTACTTCTGTACATATCCCTCTCCCCTTCCTGTCATCTACCCATTTCCAAAGCCAAGGCAGGTCTAAAGTCCTGCTTTGTTGACTCCTGGTTTAGTCAGGGGTGTTTCTATCATATCACACTGGTTGAAGGTATTTGTACCTTAACCTTGATCTCTGATTATGAATGAAAGGTTTTGGGTTCTATTAAAGAAATTTTCATCACCAGTAACTGGTTGTTTGAGGTGTATTTTGGGTGAGGTGGGCCTTGCTGCCCCTGTGGTAGCACTTTGTAAGCTCTGGTATGGTATGCCCTGGGGAGAAGGAGTCAGCTAACTTTTAAAAATCACTCCAGGTGATTCAGGTATGACAACCTGTATCCTGTAAGATAACTTGCCTTCTCTCCACACCCTGTCTCTCAATGAGAACCACCTTTTACAGGAAGGCCACTCATAAGCAGATATATCTATTTATTCATTCATTAAACAACTATTTCTTGAGCTCTAACTATGTATGGCTATGGGCTAGCACTGGTGACTCAGGGTTGAACAAAAACAGGCATAGGCCATGCATGGTTTAGTGCAAGACACACATTAATCAAGTCAAGCATATAAATGTAAAGTTACCAGTCAGGTAAGTGTCGTAAGTCTGGGTTTACTCAACATAAAGACAGGTGAATTGAGAGGTAGCTTAATAATTATGATTTTCAAGTATGAGATGAATAAATTATGTAGAGGAGAATATTGTACGCTGTAAAAAAGACATAAAAAAGGAAGTTTGCTGTAGCATAAAGAATTGAAGGTAATGGCTACCATAGTCAGAGGACCTGCTCTGTGCCAAGCATGGTGTTATTTTATTTTATTTTTTTATTTTTGAGACTGAGTCTCACTTTGTTGCCCAAGCTGAAGTGCAATGGTACAATCTCGGCTCACCATAACTTCCGCCTCCTGGGTGCAAGCAGTTCTCCTGCCTCAGCCTCCCAAGTAGCTGGTACTACAGGCATGCACCACCACACACGGCTAATTTTTGTATCTTTAGTAGAGACGGAGTTCCAAGTGAGCCAGGCTGGTCTCGAACTCTTGACCTCAAGTGAGCCACCCGCCTGTGCCTCCCAAAGTGCTGGGATTACAGGCATGAGTCACTGCACCCAGCCCGGTGTTATTTTATACATTAAAAAATTTACATAAATATATTTTACATATTTTTATATTTTTATAAAATGGTGATTATATATTATCATTTATTAAACTCATATATATTGATAAAGCCTCACAGAACTCTACAAAGATTAAAAAATCAATACTTAGAGATATTAGATAATCTGTTCTAGGTCACACAACATATATGTATTTATTAACAGCTTTATTGATATATAATTCACATGCCATAAAATTTACCCTTTTAAAATATAAAATTCAGGGGGTTTTAGCATATTCACATACTTGTAAATTACCACTATCCAGTCCCTGGTAACCACAAATCTACATTCTTTGTTTATGGATTTGCCTATTCTGTAATTTCAGTAATGTTTTCAAGATTCATTCATGTTATAGTGTATATCAGTACTTTGTTTCTCTTTGTTGCTGAGTAATATTCCATTGTATGAATAACCTCATTTTGTTTATTCACTCTTCAGTTGATGAACATTTGAGTTGTCTCCACTTTTTGGCTATTATAAATAATGCTGCTATGAATATTTATGTACAAGTTTTCGTGTAGACATATGTTTTCAGATCTCTTGGGTTTATTTCTAGGAGAAGAAATGCTAGATCATGTGGTAACTCTACGTTTAACATTTTGAGGACTGCCAAACTGTTTTCCAAAGTGGTTGCATCATTTTACAATCGATCAGCAGTGTATGAGGGTTCCCATTTCTATACATTCTTGTTAACATTATTTAAGCTATCCTAGTGAGTGTGATGTGGTATCTCATTGTGGTTTTGATTTGCATTTCCTCAGAACTGAAATTCATGACATTCATAATCAAGTTCAGGTCCAAAGCCAGAGTTTTAGCCACTGTGCAATACCATCTCTCTCATGCTCTTAGAAGTAAGGAAGAATATGTTGATAAGATTGTAACGCACTGGATTGAATTTTAATTATCATCTGGGTATTCACCTCTAGAAGCTTTTAAAAACAAGGGCTTTTTTGTTGTGGCTGGTTTTTTGTTTTTTTGAGACAGAGTCCTGCTCTGTCACCCAGACTGTAGTGCAGTTGTGTGATCTAGGCTCACTGCAACCTGTGCAATTCTCATGCCTCAGCCTCCCAAGTAGCTGGGATTACAGGTGCGTGCCACCACACCCAGCTAAGTTTTGTATTTTTAGTAGAGACGGGGTTTCACCATGTTGACCAGGCTGGTCTCAAACTCCTGACCTCAAATGATCCGCCAGCCTCAGCCTCCCAAAGTGCTGGGATTACAGGTGCAAGCCACTGCACCCAGCCCGGTTTTGTTTTTAATCTAGGATATAATAGTTATGGAGTAAATTCAGTGATGTGCTGGTAAATGGTTGACAACCAATTAGGGGTGCCACAGTGGGGTGGGGGTAGCAGGAGGAGCTCTGATTTGTAGCCGTTGCTTATTACCATGATGTGAATACTCCCATCCATTACCGATTTCAAGCTACCGACTTGATGTCTGTCAGCCAGTTTGCAAAAATCCTGAAAATGTAACAATCAGCTCTTGTCAACAGTATGAGCCTGAGCCAGCTCCAACACACAAATTCTATAAATTCATTAAGGCACTTTTTGAATTACAAATGTCTTTGTACATAAGAGAAAATGAAATGGTCACTGGTTACAGAAGATATAATTACGTATGTAGAAAAATCTAAAGTAATTCATGTAAAATTAAGCAATATGCAGTTTCAGCAATGGGACTAGATAAAATAGTTATACAAAAATTATCTTCTCCCACAAAAATAATTAGTTAGCAAATGTGATGGTGAAGATTTCCCCATCATAGTAGCAATGACACAATAACAGCAACAAAGCCTTAGAATACCTGTTAATACATTTAATAAAGAATGTACAGTTTCTATAAGAACAAACATCAGAAATTCTTCTGAGGGGCATTAAAAAACTTTGAAAAAAAAGGGAAAGATGTATGCTGAGATCTTACAGGAAGACTCAGTATTATGTGATTATTATTTCTTCCTGAAATATTTTAGAAATCAAATGCAATCTCAATTACAATCCCAACAAGATATATTTAGAAAATCAATAAGATGAATAGAAAGTTCGTTCATCTAAAAGAAAAAACAAAACAAAAAGAGGTGAGGCTAGGAAAATTTTGAAAAATAATACAAGAGAAGGCTAATTTTTAAAACAACAACTACATTTCTTTTATAATCAGAAAAACAAAATACAGTTAATTGAAAAAAAAAAAAGAAAAAGCAAACAAAGAGAGGCCAGCTCAACTCTGGAGTGCAAGAGCATTCCTCAGCCATGTGTCCCCTTCCTTTGTGTCCCAAATGGAATGAAAGTGTGGAGGGAGGGTGTTAAGTGACTTTCTGAGCTGTGTTTTGAAATGTATTTCTCCTTAGTAACAATGTTACAAACAGTGCCGAGATTCCAAGGCTAGCCCAGTTCTGTCATAGGTTAGGTACAGGCTTCTAAGTCATATTTTATAAACTCAACTACCAAATTTAATATGGATCCCACTGTATGTGTTCTAATCTCCAACTTTTGGAATGCATCATTACAGTCAGTAGGGAAATACTTAGACAAGTAAGTATAGTGAATAAATGAAGTATTTTGAGTGTCAATGTGGCATGTTATGGCAATATGTTCAATGTTTTTAATTCTCTTTCACCATGGAATGTTTTTTTGATTTCTCATTTGCTTATTTGTGTAGCTTATAAGACAATTACATATTTAACTTAGCATTGTGAGAAACAAAATTGATAACATTGCTTTAACCTCCTGAATGTATAATATGTTCTTATTTCTGAACAGATAAATTTTTCAGAATATGGAGGAAATAAGCAGTCCAATCTCCACTGAGCTGTATATTTTTTCAGATGTTTATTCTGGAGTGAATACTTATGGGGTAGAATTTCTCGAAAATAAGACATGTCACATTCTTGTTCATATGTAACATTTATTACAAATGGCAAGAAATGGTAATTTAAAACTAACTTTAAAAAATGAGTTCAGAACAGGTGCGGTGACTCTTGCCTGTAATCCCAGCACTTTGGGAGGCTGAGGCATGAGAATTACTGGAACCTGGGAGTGAGAGGTTGCAATGAGCTGAGATCGCACCACTTATCTCCAGCCTGGGCAACAGAGCAAGACTGTCTCACACGCGCGTGCACACACACACACACACACACACACACACACGAGTTCAGGGAAGTTTAGTTTAGAACTAATTTATAGGTTGAATACTTTGAGGTAATATTTAGATTAATTTATTATTCACTAATTTTGCTGAAAATTTATATCATGACTATTCTGATTCCACCTCAAGGCACAAGGTTACTCTCAGTGGATAAAAACTCAGCTACGGCTGAGGTTATTGAAATGCATATAAGCATCCTGGTTCATTTTCAATTTGCATATGTATGTGGGTAGGGTGTGTGTGTCTGCACGCGTGCACAATCCTTAAAATTACGTGGAATATTAACAAATAATATCCTTCACATCTGATGTTTGTGCAATAATATTAGAGAGAGAGAAGGTTATTCTCTGAGACCCTCCAAGCATCTTGCTGATAACTAGTTTTATCCTTTGACACCACCGTTTGAGGCCACAGCAGCTTGCTGACACTCAAACAGTGAGTTAGTGACAGGCTCTGCAGAGAACAGAGCACTTCTCTGTCCACAGAATTCCGGGCACCAGGACGAACACATATGCACTGTAGACTTTGAGTATTTTTATATGACTCAGTATAAATGTATATATTCATAGCCTCATGAGCGCATGTCTGTAAATATGGGGTCTCAATAGCTTCATGCATTTTCCTCACTAGCCAGTGAGTTCTCTGGCATACTTAATCAATCCTCTACTATTCTTGGATAGGAAGTACTAAATTTCTGAGGTTTTAACAAATACCATATTTCACTTAGGCAGTGTAGAAATTATCCCAGTATAAGTGCATTACTATTTTTATGTTTTTGATTTTAAACTTCTATTATTTTTAAAATAACATACATAATGTATATTCATAATGGAAACATACAAAATGCAGATAAGTAAAAAGAAAAATATACCTGATCCCACCATGTGGAGATAATAGCAACCATAATAAATTTGATGTATACCTGATTTAGACTTTTTTTCATGCACTTATATACATGCATAGAATTTTTCACAAAAATAAATCATATAGATGTCTTAAAATCTTCAAACCCTGCTTTTAAATTTAATATACCATAAATACCTTTCAATTTCCAACATAATATTTAATGGCTGCAAGCCAGGAATATTTTAGCTGAATAGGACCAGGAATTCTTTGCCCCAAAGATCTTATATTAAATTGAAACTTAATTATCCCAGGGCCTGGCCTCCTGAGGATAAGTTGTACCACTGTGACATCAAAAGGCAGTCAAAGGTCACTGTTCAAGTCTGCTGGGTGTCTAGGTGAGTGTGTGCATGTGTGTATGGTACTTCACAGTGTGGAACTGAGCTGGGGATAGAAAGAGGTGTGAACTACAGCCCTGGGCCAGGAACCAAAGGCCAGTGTCTGGATAGACCCACATTGCCATTGAGAATTCTAAATTTAATCCCATCTTCCAGATAATTTTGAAGCTTACATTTTTTAAGGAAAAAAGAGAGAATATTTTTTATTTAGTAGTTTACTTTCATAACTTTAAAACATTTTGGCACGTGATAGGTGTACTGTCCTTCATTTGTACTTGAGGCGGCCCCTAAAAATGTCAGGACCAGGCCTGAATACACAGATTATATACTTTCTAAATTTCTAGAATGTATAATAATTGTTTTATATAATAATTTACCTTTCTATATGAATGAAAAGGAGTATTACACGAGTGCTCATTTATTGACTGGCTAAGGTTCAATTTAATATGATATTATTGAAACTTCACCATATACCGTATTCTACTGGGTACAGCATGAGAGGCAAAATACATAGGCCAGACCCTTACGGGACTCCCAATCTTCTGGGGACCTCAGACATGTAAAATAATTATCCCACAGAGTGATAAATGCATCAGACAAGTGTGAACATGGTACAGAGCCACAGAGAGAAAAGAGTAGATAACTTTAGGGTCAGGACCCTGGATCAATTAATTTATCTGGATAACTATAGCCTCACAGAAATCTTTAAAAAGCTGTATAAACCATTCCATCCAAGATGAATTATTGTAAACCTTTGAAATAGTTGAACATTTTAAATTTTTGATAAATTTGGTAAGTTGGTCACTTGACAAATTGATCATTCAGGAATTCACTTTCAGTAGATGATTTTCACCTAATCAGCCTGTTTTTTTGAGGGGCTGATCTCAAGGTACATTCATAGAAACTCTGTCCATGCTGAGATTTAAAAAACACATAGGAAGGCCAGGTGCGTTGGCTCAGGCAAAGTAATCCCAGCACCTTGGGAAGCCTAGGTGGGTGAATCACCTGAGGTCAGGAGTTCGAGACCAGCCTGACCAACATGGTGAAACCTGGCTGTACTAAAAATACAAAATTAGCTGGGTGTGGTGGTACACACCTGTAATCCCAGCTACTTGGGAGGCTGAGGCAGGAGAATCACTTGAACGTGGGAGGCAGAGTTTGCAGTGAGCTGAGATTGTGCCATTGCACTTCAGCCTGGGCAAGAAGATCAAAACTCCTCAAAAACAAAACGAAACAGAACAAAGCAAAAAAACACATAGGAGTTTGAGTGGGAAGGAATGTGGTGAGTTTATGAGGAAAGATATTCTGTGAAGAGGGAACAGCACATGTGTCAGCTTGGAGGCACATCATGGAGTGGCACATTCTGAGAAGAGTAGGTGGTTAAAAGTGCTAGAGGACTTACGTGAGGAAGCAAAAGGAGATAAAATTGGAGAGAAAGACAGGGCTACAACCTGGAGGGTTTTGTGGTCCTGGGTTCCGTGGAGTTTTATCCAATAGGAAATGGAAGCCATTGAAGGATTCAAAGGCAGGAAATGAGAACATCAGATAGCATTTTAGGCAGACCATGCTGGCTACGGAATGAAGGATGAATTGAAGGGGAGTAGTCTGGAAGGAGGGAGTTCGCTGCTGAGAAGGGAGCATCCACAAGGCTCATGATAAGGGCAAATTCTGGATTCAGAGTGTTGAGATTCAGAACTGCTTCTATCACTTAGCAAATGTGTTCTTGGGCAAACCTAGTTTCCTCATCTGAAAAATACAATAATAATAGCTGTGAAGATTAAAAGAAACAATACATATAAAGTGCTCAGGGAAGAGCCTGTCATATAGAAGCTCTTAATACATGCTAGCTATTATTATTAAAAGATAATGTAATTATTATGTTTAGGAGTTCAAAAGAAAGATAGTGATGGTCAGGCAGTGGAGGAGGGTGTGAGAGTAAGAAATATAAGGAGTAGATCTGACAGGCCTTTTTGGCGATTAAATTCAAGATGAGGAAGACAGGAGCAAGAACAAGTGGGATGGTGGAAGAGAATTTTGCTTTGGACATGGTGAGTTTTAGATACTTTTGGGTCATAAAGGATATCCAATGAACAGATTGATATGTAGGCCTGCAGCTCAGTAAAGAGATGTGAAGGCCACATAAGCAAAATGCCAGGGTAAGAGATTGATCAGAAATAGCTGCACTGATGTACAAATGCTATTTCATCTATTTGGCCCTTGATGCATGACGTCTGTTAGTACTCAGAAGAGAGGGCACCTTAATAGCTTTCTCAGGTGCAATCTCCACTTAAAAGCTTTGCTTACCAATCCAACTGGGTAGGGCTTCTTTACTCTTACACTCTTTGTTATGGACTGAATATTTGTGTCTCTCCCACCCCACCAAATTCATATGTTGAAGACGTAATCCCCAGTGCTGTGTTATTTAGAGATGGGGCCTTTGGGAGGTAATGAGGGTTAAATGAGGTCTTGAGAGTGGGCCCCTGGTCCTATGGGATTACTGCCCTTATAAGAAGAGACACTACTCTCTTTACTTGTGCATACACCAAGGAAAGGCCATGCGAGCACACAGTGAGAAGGCAGCTGTCTACAAGCCAGAAGAGAGCCCTCAGAGAAATGATCTGGGGCTTCTAGCTTCCAGAACTGTGAAAAAACTTTCTGTTGTTTAAGCCACCCAGTCTATGATATTTTATTTTATTATGGCAGCCTGAGCTGACTAGTATATCCTTGTATGAGGGATTCTTTGTATTCCTCCTATGGGTTGGGTCTTTTGTTTCACTCTCTTTATTAGTGTATGTTTCTTTTCACTCCTTCCAGATTATAGGCAGCTTGAAGACAGGTCTTTCCTCATACGTATGTTAGCATTCCCTGTGGTGCCCTGTACAAGGTTTTGCCCAAAGGAGATGTTCAATAAACATTTGATGACCTCAAGATAATGCGGCAATTTCAGTGAAGAAGGTCACAGATAATAAGCTTAGAGCAGGAGACTAGGCAGCATTCAAGACTTGGGCTCAGGTAGAAACAGAGAAGATACAGGATTTCAGTGTGAAATTTGGAGATTAGCAAGGACAGAGGTTCTCGACAATGATCAGTGAGAAGAGTGAGATGGCCAACATGTCTCCATGTAAGGCATATTCTTTTTTAAGTATTTTGTACTATGCAAGCCATTATGTAAAATTATGTTTTGGCTTGGCTGCTTCAAATTGGCTTTGAAAAAAACATATTGTTTTTGAGTTAGAGTTTGTCTAAAGCAAATGAGTTTAAAGGCTAAAATCGAGAATGGGTCATGTCCATGATAATTTTATGTAGTAAAAAATAGTTCTTTTAAAAGAACTACCAATCAACTAAAAAATCCAAAAATCCAACAATGGCAGCCACTACCCCCCAAAGAAACGAAATGAAACAAAACAAGCAAAACAAAAAATATTTTGTTTATTGCACTTCAAAC
Organism: Papio anubis; assembly: GCF_008728515.1. Lineage (NCBI taxonomy): Eukaryota > Metazoa > Chordata > Mammalia > Primates > Cercopithecidae > Papio > Papio anubis. Next base: position 141,564,675 of record NC_044977.1, read on the forward strand.
TCTAGTTTATTGGGAACCACTTAAAATTGACATAATGTTCTTAAGTGGAGACTCAGGGATGATGATGTGATTCTGTGTATTTTCTGCGGGATGCCAAGTGTGTTTTGGGGTCATGGTAGAAAACTGAGAGCGACTTTGCCACAAATGTCTCAAGATATCCCTCTGTGAGGATTGAAGAAGTGGGGGAGATTTATTTATTTATTTTCTCTGGAGCATCTTTCATTGCCATCTTGCTAATCTCCTAAGTGCTACTGGAAACAATGACTCATATTTTCTTTTCTGAGCTCTGACACCCACTCTAGGTAGCCCTAAGAAAATCGTTTAAATCTCCCCAATGCCTCAGTTTTCTCATCTGTAAAATAGAGCTAAGAATACCAGCCTTCCTCAGCTATTCAGTGAGAATTAATGTTTGAGATCTTCAGATAAAAGACTCTCTGGATGTGCAGAGGGCTATTACACAAACAATAAAACTACATTTGTACACCACTTGGCATGATTCATACGAGAAGAGACAAATTCCTGTAAGCTCTGCATTCTGTCAAGACCAGGATGTACATCTGTCCATTGGTGGTGTTAAGCCTTAGACTCTGTCCAACAGAAATACAACATAACTCATATATGTAATCTTAAATTTTCAAGTTACCAAATTAAAAAAGGAACAAGTATATATATTTTAATAACATATTTTTAGCTTAATATATACCAAATGTTATTTCAATGTGTAATTATTAAGCAAATATTAATGAATTATTTTACAGTCTTTTAACTGTTTTTGAAATCTAGTGTATATTTTACCCTCACATCTCAATCTCAGTTTGGATTGACCAACTTTCAAGTGCTCATAGCCAATTGTGGCTCTAGTGGCTCACCTATTGGAGAACACAAGTCTTAAGAGTTTGCTCCAGGCTGTGACATCCATTCATCCACGTGCTGGTTTCTCTTAGGTGGATAGGTTGGTAGAGTCAGCTTTACTCCATTTTCATCCTCTGTAGTGTTGGGCTTCAGCGCTGATGATACTAGAAAGTCCTTGTTTCTGACCAATCTCTTACCCTGGCATTTTGCTTATGTGGCCTTCACATCTCTTTACTGAGCTGCAGGCCTACATATTTACCAGCAAATAATACCTTTTTTCTCCAATCAGGTGAACTCCATCAAGGTAGGAACCATGCTTTTAAAATACTATTAATATTTCCAACTCGTAAAATGCTGAATGTGCAGTGAATATTACAAAATAGTACAGTAATAGTCATTGTTATCAGATCTAATACCTTTTGGCATTAACTATTAGATAAAGTACAAAAGTGGAAAATACATGGTCTTTTTAATTGTGTGCAATTTTTCAAATTTTTGAGGGAGGGAATCATTGTTATCTCTTAGTTTGAAAGCAGACAAGTAAATCCCACCTTTGATTAGTTCACTTGTTTTTAAAATTTCATTTCCTACTTTGAAGAGAAGACATTGCAAGCAAAAGCATGTTGCTCTAGATTTGGATTCCAGACTGGCAGAGGAAGGACGAAGCTTTGAAACTCTGGTACTCTTACTAACATTCTTCTGTCATCTTCCACTTGTGATATAGATCTCCTTTTACAAACTCAGGCATTAGAGCTTTGGTGAGTGAATTTTCTCAAAAGAGGCCGTCTTTATCCAACTTAAGTAGGGAAGGGAAGGCCATAAGAAACACACATCAGGCTTTCTGGACAAAAGCTACATGAAGCAGTTTTTTTCCCCAGTCTTCACTTTTTTTTTTTTTTTTGCACTGTGTAAGAAAGCAAGAGAGAATAAAATCTACTACAGCCTATGATTACATTTCATTTGATTGAGACTGACTGTCAATGTTACTCTAAAATACTGGGCCACTAAAGTGTATGAGTTTAGGAGTAGAACTGGGGAGTTACAGAAACCATTCATTCATTTACTCAACAAAGTGTATGTATCCTGTATTATGTATTCAAAAAAATTTATCACAAATGCATGAGTGAAAGATTTCTATATCTCCCTAATTCTGCTCCTTCTAAAAATCATTTGAATAAAGTATATTTTCCACGAAAGGTTGAAGGACGTTAATTTTTGCCAATACACAATTGTATATACAGGGGAATATGTTCATATAATGCCCTGTTTACTTTCATTGCTGGTACAGTTAAGCCTGATCAGTTCTCAGTATATCATCTTGTCCTTGTGACAGGAAATATGACTAGAGTGCTGAAAGGTTTTTAATTATACTCAACGTTACCTCAAATAATGATAGTCTACTTGTGGGCACATGTCTTAGAGGAGAATCATAGTCTGTGCTTTGTGCATGAGACAGATTCCTTCATTTCCTTTGCTTTTTGCTTGAACCGGAAAAATGGTTCAGAGAAATTCATGCATACTTCCCTGCCGTCCCCACCCAGCAATGGTGAGGCTGACGCATGACGTATAAGACAGTGTGAGGAGAGTTTCAATATCTTTGGTATCTTTGATACTCTAGGCTCAGGATGGAATAGGGGTTGGGGAGGCAGGAGTGAGTAAATGACCCCCCAAGGAAAATGCTGCAGACTCCATCTTAGAAAATCCTCTGCAATGCTGGGTGTGGTGGTTCACACCTGTAATCCCAGAACTTTGGGAGGATCACCTGAGGTCAGGAGTTTGAGACCAACCTGGTCAACATAATGAAACTCTGTCTCTACTAAAAATACAAAAATTAACTGGGTGTGGTGGCACACGCCTGTAATCCCAGCTACTCAGGAGGCTGAGACAGGAGAATCACTTGAACCCAGGAGACGAAGGTTGCAGTGAGCCGAGTTCATGCAATTGCACTCTAGCCTAGGCGACAGAGCAAGACTCCATCTCAAAAAAAAAAAAAAAAAAAAAAGAAAAAGAAAAAAACGGAAATCCTTTGCACTTGATATTTTTATTCCTTCAAGGCTACTGAATTCCACTTTTGTGGTGTGAGGGTGTGAGGGTACAGGGAGTAGGAAGGGTGAGATAGGGGAGATGATATATGCATGTTGAGTCCTTTAAAAACTTCACCCAAATGGTCTCTGCAAATCTCATTGGTCACCATTTCCTGCCATTCAGTTTGCCCAGATGTGTTTATTTTCTGTTGTTGCAAAGCCATTCAGCGCCCCACCACCAGAACAGTGTAATATTGATTCTAGCACATCTCTGTTGGCAGATAAATCAGGAAGACTTTGAAAAACAGGGATGGTTTAACTTTGCAGTATAATGGATGGTTTTGTAGGCCTTTTTAGCTGACTTTGAAGTTGAGATCTTTTACACAATTAAATCTAGTTGTTATGGATTCATGCCAGTGAGAAAGCATGAAGAGTTACGTTTTTCAATACCTGGAGGAAAGAGGCAGTCATTGCACCGATTGATGCCTCAGAGCCCTATAGTCTAGAAAAAGGTCTATAAAATCAGACTATCTTCATTCTTTCAGTAACTATGCTAAATCTGTAGTAGCTAACCTGCAAGGAAGTATTGTCTGAATGACGGCTGAAGAGACAGTGGGGAATCATTCCAACTTGAATATGTATTAGTAAAGCCTATGCAAAATATAAAAAATTTAAAATGATGATACATTGAAGTCATGAGAATACAATCGTCTTTGAGCAGAATTAATGAATCGATGCCATTTCACAGCAGGAGAAGTGGGGAAGGTAGGGGGAAAATAATAGACTAATGGAATTTCAGGATGTTAGGAATTCAAAAAGCAAATGCTTCCCCTTCTGATGAGTCCTCTAAGGACAATTCCTGGAACATGGCCCGCAGAAATTCTGCACAACCACAGCCCTCTCACTTCTCCAGCAGCAGCAAGACACCGCCGGGGCAAGACCATGGCGCTTTCTGCCCAGGCTCTAATTCATGCCTGCAGAATAACAATCTGCTCTTGGTGCACCAAGCACAATGCAAGCCCTCTCAGCTGCCACTCATGCAGGGCCTGCTAACACTCCCGGCCCTTGTTTCTAATTCTTGGCATTGTTGGGGCAGGGAGTGTGGGGAGAGTCACACACTTCCATGCTGGGAAAGGCAGGGCCCCTGGTGGCCCAGCAAGTCATCAGACAGCCTGGGCAATAGCAGCAGCCAGATGAGCTAGAGGGCAGCTTGCACCTCTTGGCAAAGTTGCCAAACATTGAGGAATCTGGGGACTGTGGTTCCAAAAAGTCTGGTCTCTTTTGGAACCAGACTGAAGCATGAATTTGAGTTGGGGACAAGGGATCCCCCAACTCAAAAAAAAAAAAAATCCACCTCATTAAAAATTCTTTTGGCATGGCAGATTGCTACAGAGTCTGATTGTAGTGCCAATGTCTTTCTAACACCCTTCAAATGACAGTGCTGACAAATTCCCAAGCAGCCATCAAATTGCATGATCTTGACCTGGTTGGATAAAAAGTGGTGCTAGCAAAAAGGTGATTGATTGAAGATTATGACAGTCAGACAGATGACACGGTGAATATTGGAAGTATTAATAGCAAGCTTATTTCTAATCTTTACACTGTAGGCAAAAGAAGTAACATGTCAAAAATATCACAGAACATTTTTATTATGGGAGGAGGCAAAATGTTCTTAAGCTTATAATGTAGTTGCACCTCATAGGTAAGCCTTAAAGCCTCAAAGCTTTGCTTTAAAGCAAAGACTGGTGTTGATTCTCAGTCAATTTGAAGGGTGAAAAGGGCTGTGAGACTATTTTATGGTAAGAATAATAGCTACTACTTTTTGAGCACTATGTTACAGGGATTTTAAATATATTAGCTAATTTAAGCCTGATGGCAACCTTGTCAGGTAGGTAGCTTTGTCTCCAATTTATATATGACTGCTAACTCTGAGACAAAGGATAGTTAGAAAGTTCTGCCTGATCCCAAAGCTAGCACACTTCAGTTCACTGCAGTAAGCCACCTCTCTGCAGCTGAAAGGAGACACAAACCTAGGGACATGAGATAAATGGATTTTTTTCCCCTAAAGAATTGCCAGTTTTCATGATCTTGGATAGAGTTCTATCTTGAGAAGTAACCACAGTTGCTCTTCACAGAAAACATACAGCAACATCTAATATTGAGAAAAACTGTGAGCATTTCCACTTCTGATTAATGAATCGAAACTAAACCAATAAAGTCTAGCCTTTGTGACAGTTCTTTGTCTCCTCCTTGGCCAAGAATTTCTGCACACACTGAGTCAGAGTGTCAGCACTCTCTTGACTTGGCACACAACTTGACATGAGTCACTAGAAGGATTTGAAACTTAGGGTTGGAAAAAGCCACTGCTGTTAAGTTGGTACAGACAAAAATATTTGGGTGTCAACTCTTGTGTTCCTGGATATAGCTTGCTCATTCATCTACGTGTTGATTCATTCAATAAATATTCTAATGTACCCAATAAAATACAAAATACTAGGTAAAAAGTTTAATTAGTAAAAAAAAAACAGTGAAAAGCAAGTGTCTCACCTCAATGTGCTAGTTTCTCTGCTGAGGGACAATCACTGCTAGCAGTTTCTTGGAGGATCCTTCTAGAGATATTCTAGGCATATATGTGCCTTTCGCTTGGTTTACATAAGTGTTATCGCATCCCTTCAATAGCCTGGGCACTGGTTTATATAAAGTGATGATCAAGACTTGGGCCCTGTCCCTGAGGAGGAAATAGAACATCAACCAACTTCCACCTTATGATTGACAAGTTCCCTGATTGGAGGTACTTATAGGAGGGGTGGTGGTTTGACTGAATCAGGATTGAAATATCAATGTGTCTTATCAGCTGTCACAAGTAAATTGTTGTTATTCATAGTGAAGTGCCAGTATTTGAAAATTATTTTTTAACATCGGATAATATGTATTCCTGTGATAATCAACCTCACTTGCATCCTAATTTGCTTATAACTGAGACAGAAAGGTGTGGAGATTAAGCTGTTTCACTGAGAATTGTGCATGACACTGGACACACCTATGGTAGATTCTCCTGTAAATGTGATCTGGTGCATATCCCAGGCAGTTGAACATTTTGTACAATCAGGGTACAAGAAGAGCATAATTTCTTCATTTTCTGGGGGACCACTAGAAAGTTTTCCCTAAATAGTATATGCTTCCCATTTAGTGGGGTATGGTTTTCCTAGTTGCCTGGTTTCAAAATATTCATTCCTACAATGGAAGGGAAGTCAGGAAGTGACAAAGCCTCCCATCTGGATTGAATACAGTTTGGGACAGTAGTTTGTGCATGGTAAGGCAGATAACACTTTACAGATTTAGTAGACAGCTGAGTCTGATGCATGTGGATGCAAGCTACTGGTAGAAGGCTTGGAGCAAATCCTTTCAATGCAGCTTGGATTTATGGGAGATTTTCAGGCGCCTGTAGGCTTGGAAGAGGGGTGTACAGTAGTATGTGGTTCACAAAGAGTTCACGTTTACTTCAGTTCACCTGGATTCTCACTCCCAATTGAGTTTTACTTCCAGTATGCTTGTAAACCAACTTCAGACTCGGATGCAAACTCGGCTCAATGTCTGATAGGGAGTTAAAGAGAGAAAATACAAAATGGCATAAATAAGTTTCACATGATTTCCAGTCCAAGCTATGAGCTGGCTCTGGCTCGCTCAATCAGCCAGGAGCAGAAAAAGTTTTGCAAACTTCAGTGACCCTTGCAAAAAGCCTGGTCTACATCCTGCCATCAGGAGAAAACCCAGAACCGGTTAGATGTGCCCTGTTTTGGTTTCTTTTACAGCTTGCCTTGCAGTCGTCCTAGGAGAGAATATGGCCCAAGTACATTCTCCTCTTGATCTTCCAAACGTGCCGCTCTGAGGGGCAAGAAGGTTTGCTTTCATTATGGCACATAAGGCAAAAATGTATCTTGGAATGAAGTACAGCTGAATTGCTGAGGGCAGGACTATAAAATACAATCTTTCCCAAGGATTTTCTTCCTTAGGAGCTCAAATAGCAGCCTAGCTTGACAGCAGGGACTCTAGGCTGACTTAAGTTTTTATATCATGTCAGAAAAATATAAATATAATTATCTTCCTTCATTAAAGAACCCATAACCCAAATTTGTACAGTCAGCCAAATTTCAGTTGAAAAAATACTGAAATATGTTATTATCCTTTTAAAAGTCATCTATCTGTACAACACTAGGATATAGGGCATAAGATTTGAGAGGGATTTTTTCTTCCTTCCTTCCTTCCTTTTTTTCCTTTCTTTTTAAAAGTCATATGAAGCAGAACTAGATCTGAGTGAAATCTTGCCTTTTCACCTAGTTTTTTCCCCTAGCTAAGTTAAATAAAGCACAAAAAGAGTGCATTTCCCAAGTACCTTATGAGATCCTGTCAATTTGTTTCTTCCCCTTGCTTTGAAAACCACCCCTAAAGAGATAAAATTACTTGCATCGATTCTTACAGAAAAGCAGCCAAGGTTTTATTAAAAACATTGTCCTTCGTACTCTTGCATATTTTCCTTTTCTCCCTAACATGGAAGGACATCAAATATAAAAGAAACACAAATGTACAATACTGCCTCTTTCATCTTTGCTCAATTTCCAAAATCTTCCAACCCATTGCTTTACTTTTCTTTATTAAATTTTAAAGCCGAGTGAGTGGAATGCTGCATTTGAATTGTGAGGCCATGGGGGACGTTGGTGAGAGACTATCTGCATTGTTTCACTCATTCAATTCTCATAAGCTCTTCTCACCCTATATTGGGATTGGCAAAATATTTTTATATCTTGGGGAAGATGATCAAGCTAATTGGTTTCCTTTAGAACTCAGAATTCTGGAAGTTCATGATCCTTGATGTGACTGGATTCTTTAGTAATTAAAAAAAAAAAAAAGATGAAAAAGTGTCCTGGATACCTGGTCGAATATACAAACTTTAAGAACAAGTTCAGAGTTTCCTCTCTAATACATACAGTGTATTACAGAGTATTTCTTGGAAGAGCAATCCTCTGAAATACACATGAAAAATAATTTGATAATTAAAAAATCATTTAATGAAAAAATGTGTGATGATCTGGATTTCTTGCTTTTTAAAATTACCAACTTGATAAAGTTCACTAAAACATGTCCCTGTGAGAAGTGATCTCTAAAAGCCATAGTTGTAAAGCAGACTCTATAGCAAAATAAAGGCAAAATATCTGTGACAATAAGTTAAATGAAAAAATTCCAAAATTTTATCTTTCTTTTTAAAGACTAAAAGGAAACACATCAAAAGAATAGCCTAGAATTACTTGTTATATTTTTCTTTTTTCTATTTTCATTCTTTCTGCAATTTGGAATAATTACCTTTCTAACAACAATAATCGACAGATCAGCTATAGTCCTTATATTTTTAGTGGGTCTGGTTTATCCTGGACTGCCCTGTGCTTAGAGATGCAGACCTCTGATTTTTAAAAAATATGTGCTTTAAACACAGAATAGCTTATCAGAAACTGTAATTGTGTTAGATAAAATCTCGGCCCTAAAAGAAAACACAACTGTACGTGCTGGGATAAGCATTTTGAAACCAAATGAATAACTGAGGTTATTAGTTCAACGATGAGCACACCTGAGTTTTGAGACGTATGACCCAATAGCATATGATGAAATCCTGGATCCACAGAGAGCGTCTCATATTCACTAAACTCATCAGAATGAGCATTTAGTTCCTCTAAAGCAAGGTGCAGTAAATCAGGGGAAAGCTGCAGATCCAGTCAGACCTGTTTGCATTCCTTTCCCCTCAGTGATTCCTTAGTTCAATGGGGTTCATCCTTTGGGAATGTTTTAACACCCTTTGGAAACAGTGCCAAAGTCCAGGGCTTTGACAGCTTGATAAAACCTTATTTTAGGCTGGGTGCGGTGGCTCACGGCTGTAATCCCCCAACACTTTAGGAGGCCAAGGTGGGCAGATCACCTGAGGTCAGGAGTTCAAGACCAGCCTGACCACCATGGTGAAACCCTGTCTCTACTAAAAATACAAAATTAGCCAGGCATGGTGGCACATGCCTATGATCCCAGCTACTCAGGTGGCTGAGGCAGGAGAATCTCTTGGGCCCCGGAGTCGGAGGTTGCAGTGAGCTGAGATTGCACCATTGTACTCCAGCCTGGGCAGCAAGAGAGAAACTGTGTCTCAAAAAAAAAAACCAAAAAAACAAACAACAAAAAAACACAAAACCAAAAAATCACACCGTATTTTATCCTGAGATGGAGAAAAATGTGCCTCTGGGAGGGGCTAAATTATCAAAGGCAATGCTATGTAGCAGCAGTAAGTTAACTAGCAGATCTTGGAGAGATGAGAGCCCCTTTGAACTTGCTGGGAAGTTTAACAGCGAGAGTACAGATTCCTGGGAGAAGATCTGTTACCAAAAGACGATAAAGAACTAGTAAGTAGCTTTCCAGCTGGACAAAAGGCAGGAGACAGAATCCATCCAGCTGCAGATCCGTGTTTAATTCTTGCACTGGGGGAGGGAGTGAATGCATAGAATTTATGGGATGATGTTGAAAATATAATAGATGCCCAAACAAGAAATCGGGCAGATTCATTTTTCTTTTGTATTATGGACCGGAATTTAAAGTGTCAGTTTGAACAGGGAATTAACTGGACTTGCTGGGATGACAAGTCATGAGCCATTAGGGAAACTGGTGATTTACCGATGCCAAGGCCAGCTCTCTTCCTGGGGACTCTCTTTGAAGTCAGGAGATGTTGAGAACACAGGGGGTGAAGGAAGGAATGGAAATTAGGGTGAGAACGGGCTTTGTAGTGGTATCATTTCTCCAAAACAATCTAGTGCTTTTCCCTTCTTCATTCATTCAGCAAATATTTCATGACCTCTCTGTGCCTGGCACTCTGCTGGCATTTGGGATTCAAAAATGAATACAGGAGAATTCATCTCTTAAAGAGTCTGGAGGTAATTTCAAACGCTGACAAATTTCCTCTTCCTATTCTTATTAGGAGGAGCAGCCTGGAAGATGCATTGCCCCATATTTCTATAATCTTATGTCTCTAATTTAAAGACATTTCAAATTTCATATAATTTTACTCTTTTTAGTAAAGGCAATTCATTAAATACATAAGATGTTATTTGAAATGCTTTTTTTTAAAAAAACCTAAATAAAGTCATTTGTTAAAAAAGAAAATTGCCCCAAGTCAGCCAGAGTTTTCATTCTGATTTTGTTGTTGTTGTTTTGGTAGAGACCAGGTCTCACTATGTTGCCCTGGTTGGTCTTGAACTCCTCAGCTCACACAATCCTCCCACCTCAACCTCCTAAAGTGCTGGGATTACAGGCATGAGCCACTGCGCCCAGATTCATTGTTGTTTTTTAACAATTTAGTTTCTGTATTGATTTCATAAGCCTCCTTTTCCATCTGTTGAAATCCATGGATTGTATTAGAAAGACATTTGACCTATTGGGGGAGATGGATTATTATTGTTTTTAAATCAATTAGACATCTAACTAGGCTGAAAACAACCATGAAAAGGTTTTTGTTTGTTTACTTGTTTTTGCCTGGCAGCCATACAACCAAAGTATAAAGGCTTGTTTAAAAAAAAAATCTGTTTTGCCTATCTAAACCTTTCTAAAAGGAAGGAAATAAAATTTTGTAACTTTCCAAGAAGTGAAAACCAATTAACATTTTAAAGTCACATTACACTCATAACCTCTAATACATTGTTTTCAGAAGAGCTATTTCTGCTGAGTCAGAATATAAAATAGGATTCAAATACCTATTTCTTTGATAAGTTTAAATGACTGTGACTAACAATCTCAATATTTCTTGTTTTATGGAAAAATTTTAGTTTCTCAAGGATCCCATGGGGATTGGACATGATGGTGTTTAAAGGCCTCTAATGATCCCTGCCTTGTGTAGTCCCCTCCCACACTGCATCAGGATTGGTCTGTGAAAACGGCAGAAATGATGGTATGACTTTTCCTAGGCTAGATCACAAAAGACCTTGTGGCTCCTCTCTCTCTTTCTCATACATACGCACATCATTCCATCCAGGGGAAGCCAGATGCTGTGTTGTGAGGACAGTCAGGCAACCCCATGGAGAGGCCCATGTGGCAAGGCATTGAGGACTTCTGCCAATAGCCATATGAATGACCATCTTGGAAGTATGTGCTCCAGCCCTGTATAAACCTTCAGATGACTGCAGCCCCTGCTCAGAGCTTGACTGTAACCCCATCAGAGACCCTAAACCAGAGACACTCAGCTAAGTCACTCGTAGGTTTCCTACAGAAACTATGTGAAATAATAAATGTTTATTGTTTTAAGCAGCCAAGGTTTGGGGTAATTTGTGATGGAGCAATAGATAACAAAGACCCTTTCAAAGTGAGATTAATTGATTCTCTCATTCTCATACCACACTGGTAATAGCTGCCTTGTGAAATATTCCTACTGGAAGCCATGGGAAGTTTTAAACCTCTCTGGATTCCTGCACATTGCTTGCATTAATTAATACATATACATGTGTGTATCCATATATATAAAGTTAATGCATTTTTTCTAAACATTTTTTGAAATTCATTTTCCATTTTAAAGACAATATATGCTTATTAAAGAAGATGTGAGGAAACGTTAAAAAAAATTACTGATAGTTCTAACACCCAAAGACATCTATAGTTAGCACATTTGAGTGTACTTCCCCATGTTTTCTTTCAGGGTGTTTAAAAAAGTAGTTGTGATCATGTGCTGTATAACCATATTTTCACCAAGTCAAATCCACTTCCTTAAATAACAGAGCCCAATAATGTGCTTTGCTCATCTTTGTCATTCAGCTCCCTGCTCCGAGTGACAGGTTCTCAGAGAAATCAGATGCAACTATGTCCTGAGCATGCAGATGGCTCATGAGGGTGTCGTGTGTTTGGAGCCAGGCCCTGGCAGGGAGTGACCAGTGCCGGGGATGCCAGACACATGGAAGATGATTTACATCAACAGGCAGTTCCCTCTGTGCATATTCTTTTTATTTTCAGTACTGACATGTGTGTGAAGGGCCAACCCCTGTCCCCCACTAACTTATATTTATATCCACAAATTTCTTAAGGAAATCAACACCTCCTTATTCTCTGCTCTTCGTATAAGGCTGCAATGCTGGCAAAGTGTAGGCATCAGGACCCTCTCCAAGGCCCTGAGAAGGGTTCTATAAAATGTTCAGAGGGTCATACGTTTTTGTAAAATTTGCAAAAATAAAAAAACTTGAATCACAATAGGTTAAGACTGCTACATCTTTCCACTCTGCCCCACCCGCCAACCCAACACACATACACTTTCCTTTATGCAGGGTGGTGCTGAGTGGTCATGTGAGGGCATTTTAGTGTTATAATTTTTTTTTTTTTTTTTTAACAGAGCCTGAAAAATTGTGTCAGTTCCAGGACCTAAAAACCTGGATATACCTCTTTGTCTCTGAATTGCAAATATATAGGTAATATATTTTTAACATAGATATCTGTGTGTATTTATATATATATTTTAACAGTTTTTTAATTCTTTGTGCAATGAACATAATTTATTTATTATTTGTTAGCCTTATTTGTTAAGTCAGAGGAAATTTCAGAGCCGTGAGGGTTACAGAATGAGGGATTTCTAATGAGTTCAATGTTCTAAGTGGTTTTATGTGATTCCCAGGGTTGTTTAATCAGAATTCATAGGTTCTCAAGAGGCGCTCCTCCCTGTGTTCACAAAACCCCACGTACTGACTCTGTAGATGCTTTTTGCAGAAAATGGCTGCCTCTTCAGTTGTCGACTGTGACCCTTCAACTAGGAAAGAACCAAGTAGATTTAACCTACTCAACTCGACACTTTTGAACAAAAAAGAATGCAGAATATATAGCACCACCCAGGTGAGAGTTCAACTCTATAAAAAAAGTGTGCTGCTCCCTGAATGTTTATTCACTTTACTTGTTGATAGAGGAATTTATCCTTCTTTTAAAAAAACTTTTGAAATTTTAAAATCAAATCAATGCCTGCTGTAGCAACCAGGAAAATATGCTCTTCAGATGTCCCTTTAAGAGGACCTGCGGCCGGATGCGGTGGCTCACGCCTGTAATCCCAGCACTTTGGGAGGCTGAGGCAGGCGGATCACGAGGTCAAGAGAGCGAGACCATCCTGGCTAACACTGTGAAACCCTGTTTCTATTAAAAATACAAAAAAAAAAAAAAAAAAAAAAAAAAAAAAAAAGCCGGGCGTGGTGGTGGTGCCTGTAGTCCCAGCTACTCGAGAGGCTGAGGCAGGAGAATGGTGTGAACCTGGGAGGCGGAACTTGCAGGAACTGAGATCGTGCCACTGCACTCCAGCCTGGGCGACAGAGCGAGACTCTGTCTCAAAAAAAAACAAAAACAAAAACCTGCTGTGGGGCACATAGCAGAATGATGCCCCTAGCTGCCACATCTTTGGATCTACTGCGACATTCATGCTGAGCCATAGCCCTCTGGGCTGCTCCCAGCCAGTGACTGAACACTGCAGTGGTGCTAGGGTGCAAGCACAGGCCCATCCCGCCTGACACAGAACTCTGCTAATGGGCAACTTTTGCTTAGACAGTCCCTATCAGCCTGGCAAGTCTTTCTCAGAACTGCTCTGGGTTCCCAGGCTATTCCTATCCAGCCTTTCCTTGCCTCTCTCTCTTCACAGGTGGCAGACCTGATCTCAATCCCAGCTCTCTCCCTGTCTACTCCTGCTTCCTGCTTCCTTTATCCTTCACAGGCTAAGCATTAAACATCAAGTAAGTAAACATCAAGTCCCATCTAAGCATGTACTTCTCTGAGCATCTGAACTGACATACATACTCCCTGTTAAAAATGAGCAAATCTGGAAGGGCTTACACGAAGAAGCAACAGTTCCTCCCCTCATTCTGTCCTTCCCCGCATTTCCTCACATGAGGAAACACTTTCAACAGTTTCTCTTATAGCTCTTTGGCAGTTACTTCCATACTCCTAAAATAATAAGTTTATGCCATGTTTATTATTTATTTGATATATATTTTAGATATTTGTTATATACATGTAAATATATGTAATATGTTTGTTTCCATAATATGTTTATGCCATATCTTTCTTTTCTAACCATTGAAGTATAATGGACACACAATAAACTGTTTATATTTAATGTGAGCAGTCTGATGAATTTTGACATTTATATATGCCACAATCAAGCTACTAAAAAGGGCAAGGGAAAACTTTCAGGGGTGAGCACATTCATTACCCCTGAAAGTTTCCTGATGCTCCTTTTAATACCCCCTACCACCTCTCTCCATACTCTCTGATCTGTTTTCTGTCACTATAGGTTCGTTTTCATTTTTCTAGAATTTTAAATAAATGGAACCTTATAGTATGTGCTATTTTTTTCTGAATTCTTTCACTCAGCATAATTAATTTGAGATTCAACCATGTAGTTGCATGTACCTAATTCATTCTTTCTTGTTACTAAGTAATACATCTCATTGTATAAATACAGCATGATTTGTTTATTCATTCATCTTTTGGTGGACATTTGGGTTGTTTCCAGTATGGGGCTATCACAAATAAAGTTGCTATGAACATTTTTACACAAGTGTTTGTATAGATTTACATTTTCTTTTCTCTTTCCTTTCTCAATGATCATTGTACTTTATCATGGGGTATCCAAAGTCTTGAGTGCCATTGTTTCATATATTTTATCTGGTATTTTAGTTGTTTCAGGCTGTATGGTAAATCTAATCCTTCTTACTCCACTCAACTGGAAGTGGAATTATCACATATCTCTTCAGCTAATTGTAATCTCCCTTTGAGTGATCCAATACCACTTCATGTGTAGTGTATGAACCCCCAGTATACCTGTTTTTTCCCTCCCAGCCTTTGTGCTATGGTTGCCATATATCTTGCTTTTACTTGTTATAAACTCTTCAATACATTATTATTACTTTCCTGTTTCTTTAGTCAACAAGTTTAGACATTGTCTGCTGATTTCCATAATGTTGGCTATGGATTTAACTCACTTGTCTTTCATCTTCCAAATCTGGCCTTTCTTTTCTCCACTTCCCCATAAATTGCCACTAGTTTTAGATGTTTTCTGCTATTAACAGTTACCTTTGTAACTACCAAAAAACACACTCACATCCTTACTTCTAATTCCATCAACCATTTGACAGTACCTCTTAATTCTTTGATTTGTGAGGTGAAAGTATGAAAGCTCTTACCCTTTCCTTCATTTCTTGATTCCTCCTAATCTCAACCAAATGCTTAATTTTAACTTATGTTGTCAAGAAAAAAGAAAACAAAAAACGTGAACCTCATTCTGCAACTACCCGTAAGTCTTCCTTTTTAGGCTGACCCTGTGGGTTGATTCTAAGAGTTGAAAATTGATCAGCAGTGATTATAATGTTATGACTATGGAAAGATTGTTCACTGCTTAGCTGCATAAGACACTCTGATTTTATGTCTTTTTTTTTTTTCATAGCTTTGTGATTGTCTTGGAATTTCTAATTATTTACTTCTCTCCATCCCCATCTTTTGCATTGCTGTGATTTTTTTTTACAACTTGATATTCCAATTTCTTAAAGATAGTATCAAATATGTGGATTACTTCAGCTCATATACATTTTTTCCCCAGGTACCTGCCTTTCAAAGCCCTTGTCCCACCAGCTCCAAACTGGACTTTTCTTCTCTAGATTTATTGAAAAACTAAAACTGAAGAGACAATTAAACCATGCCTTCCTTCCATTTTTCTCCTGTTTGGCTTGTTTCTTCAACTCCATATTTTTCTCTTTTTTGGTTTACTCTCTTGTTTTATTGGAACACATCCTTGAATCACTTCTTTAAGAAGGGTATGTGAGAGGTAAATTTACTGAGTCCTTCCACGACTTAGAATAACTTTATTCTACTCTCCAATTATATTGATAATTTGATTGAATGTTGATTTTTTCATTTAAAATCATTTTTCCTCAGAACTTTGAAGGCAATGTTTCATTGTCTTCTAGAATTCAGTATTGCTAAGAAATTAGATGACAATCTGGTTTTTTGGAAAATAAGGCAATTTGTTTTTTTCACTTCGAATTTTTTTTGAATAAAAAATCTTGATATTCTTAAATTTCACCATTCTAGGTCATTTTTCTTTCATTTTGTGTAGTATTCTACTATTTTTTTCTCCTTTTTTTCTTCAGTCTAGAGACTCATGTCTTTCAGCTCTGATAAATTCCCTTTTAAAAATTTGTTTGTATTCTCTCATTTTGTTTGTTCTTTTTGGACCATCTATTCACTGAACATTAGCCTCCTGGATTTGTACATTACAATTTAGCCTTTCTTTCGCATTTGTAATCTATTTGTATTTTCTACTTTCTTGGAGATTTCCTTGATTTTATCTTTCAGTCAATTTATTAAAATTTTGCTTAAATCACTATACTTTTAATTTCTAAGAGGTCTTTCTTATTTTGGGTCATTCCTTTTTTATAGTATCCAGTTCTTGAATTACAATCTTAATATTTTAAAAATTCTGTCACAGATAATTCTGATAGTTAAAATATCATTTTCTAGTATGTATTCTTAAAATGTGCAAATTTGTGCATATCTTGCATGGGTAATGAGTGTGGATATGTCCATGGCCATACATTTCTCAAGGGTTGGTATTTTAAAAATCTACTAGGAGATGTTATTTTTCCCTTTAGTAGAATGCAACTTTCTTCAGTGTAAGTTGAATTTTCAAAATATGGAGTTCACATGTTCAGAGCATGTACTTTCTCACTGACCTAGACCAGCTGCTGCATTGAATTTGCTTTAGAGAAATTTGTTTTTCTTCTTTCAAAAATTTGGGAGTTCTTTTCTTTTTTATTGTATGTTTATATCTCACATGTCAGTTGATGATCTGAAGCCAAGGGACCAATACTGGGTAATGTATGACCAGAACCAGATGAGAATACTTAGTAGCTGGGACAGAAACTCTTGCAAGTGTTTAGAAACTGATGTCCTCTCAGAGTCATCCTGGAATGTAGATGCAGTGGGAGGGCTGGGGAGAAAGGTCATTAATCTGGAAATTAACCCTTTCAGCATCTGCCTTCCTCCAGATATACTAGTTGGGTGATCTAATTGCATGGTTGTTCAGAGTCTTAAAAGTATATGCAAATTGATAAACTATGCACCAAAATAGTAGCCATGCTTATTTGTGGGTTTCAGGATATGGGGTGTTACCTTTCCTTTAAAAATATATATATATGCAGCCGGACACAGTGGCTCATGCCTGTAATCCCAGCACTTTGGGAGGCCAAGGTGGGTGGATCACGAGGTCAGGAGTTCGAGACCAGCCTGGCCAACAAAGTGAAACCCCGTCTCTACTAAAAATACAAAAAATTAGCCGAGCGTGGTGGTGGGAGTCTGTAATCTCAGCTACTCAGGAGGCTGAGGCAAGAGAATCTCTTGAACCTGGGAGGCAGAGGTTGCAGTGAGCCAAGATCGCGCCATTGCACTCGAGCCTGGATGACAGTGCAAGACCCCATCGCAAAAACAAAAACAAAAAAATTCCTTATTTCTAAATTTACTACAATGAACATAACTTATGTAATAAGAAAATAATTTATTTTTAAAGTGTATATATGAAGTTTTCTTCTGAATCTCCATTTACTATGTTGAAAGCAGAAAAAAAAAAAAAAAAAGCAAAAAAATATATTTTAACTCTAGAGCTAATGACTATAGCTGAGATGAAAAGACTAAAATCCTTCAATGGAGAGGGCCAAGAATGTGATAGATAAAGGGGAAGGAGAGTGGGTAAAAATATTGGTGGGGAAGATATAGAGAAGGAGGTGGGAGCAGAGAGAAGAGGCCTCAGGTATATACTCTTCTGCCCTCAACGCTCACAAATGATGGAATCATGGCTTTGGATATAGTCTGGATTTGCAGATGGCATATAATTGAAATTGGACATCTGAATTTTCAGTATTACTGTGGTGGAAACTCATGAGGTAGGTTTCTGCCCTAGTATAATAATTCAGAAATAAGTTACACATGTGGTTGGATGGTATGTGCATCACTGACTGCCCATTTAAACAGGCAATATTCAGATCACCCATACCACCCAGGCAGCCTCTGCTTTGAAGAGGGCTTTTGAGAGAAGGCTGGCTTCTCCCTACTGAGGATCTATTCATTTGTAAAATCAACAAATGCAATGGGACCTGTACTGAGATTTTTACTCAGAGCCCAGAGTTTAAAATGCTGTCAGGATTGAACGGAATGTAAAAACCACATCACCACAGAATTGCATTAATGAATGATCTGGAAGATGGACTGAAAGTAAAATTTGATGTATTCTCAAGAGAATGAGAGCAAAACATTGGAATACAAAACTGACTTTTGTATTCTCTCTTTGTTAAAAGGAGGATAAATGTTATCCATTAGAAAGAGTCCATTCTTTTTGGGAATCCCTATAATTCAGGAATTTGCATCCATGGGCATTATTGAGAAATGCCAGTGTTTAGAAATCTTGTGCCTTGAATGGCTTGTTGGGCTATATTTTAGTATGTTTGAGTCACACAACCACCAACTGGCCTAAGAGACTTATTTTAAAATTCTAAGCCTGGAGTATCTAAGAAGACTTTGAAACCAACCCCTAACTTTAAGAGAGGTCAAATTTAAGAATTGCAAAATCAAACTACAATCTTATATTGTATAACTGACTTAATGATTATTGCTCAGAGTGAATTAACAATACCTAACAATAAATCAAAGGACAAACACTAACTGTGATATGTCTCTCAATATACAACATACCTGTCAAGTTGAGTCATTTTCAAGCTTATGATGAGTGCAATGACTTGTTATGTCTTGTCATACGTTTTTTAAAAAATATATTGTCAGTGTCAGGTACTGTGGCTTCTTTTGTTTTTCTGTATTCTGAGAGCAAGGGTTGCAAACCTCCCACTCTCCAGCCACTCCCCCAAAACAAACAAATATACTCAAACAGCGTAATTTTTATTGGCTTATTCTTAAGGGCGATATCTTAACATCTTGGTATAACAAGAGTTTCAGAAACAGAATAACACCAGCTAATGTGTTTGTGTGCTTACAGCATGCCAGACAGTCTTCTAAACACTTGTATTAATTTATTTAATCCTCACAGCAACCTGATTAGATAATATGGTCATTATGGATTGAATTATGTCCCTCCCCACACACAAAAAAAGATATGCTGGAGTCCTAACCCCTCAATACCTCAGAATATGACCTATTTGGACATAGAGCTTTTACAAGGGTAATCAAGTTAAAATGAGGTCACTAGGGTAGATCAGGCACATGTAGACGGAAGATGACCAGAAGAGATACTGAGAGAAGATGCCATCTACAAACGAAGGAAAAAGGTCTAGAACAGATTCTTCCTTCATAGCCCCCAGAAGGAACTGACCCTACCTACACCTTAATTCAGATTTCTAGCCTCCAGAACTGTGAGATAAACTTCTGTGAAGTCATCTAGTTTATGATACTGTGTTACAGTGGCTCTTATAAACTAACATAATTGTACTATTATTATTGTCCCCATTTAAAAGTTGAGGAAACTGAGGGCAGAAAGGTTAAGTAACAAGACTGAAGTTTGGCCTGGCATGGTGGCTCACACTGGTAATCCCAGCACTTTGGGAGGCTGAGGCAGGTGGATAACCTGTCACCTGATGTCGGGAGTTTGAGACCAGCCTGGCCAACATAGTGAAACCCAATCTCTACAAAAATAGAAAAAAAATAGCCGGGTGTGGTGGCCAGCACATGTAATCCCGGTTACTCAGGAGTCTGAGGAACAAGAATTGCTTGAACCCCGGAGGCAGAGGTTTCAGTGAGCTGAGATCGCGCCACTGAACTCCAGCCTGGACGACAGAGCAAGACTGTCTCAAAAAACAAAACAAACAAACAAAAGACCGAAGTTTATGGCTAGTAAATGGGATGAAAACTCAGTCTGCTTCCAAATTCTGTCTTCCTAAATGGCTAAGGTATTTGACCTCTCTAAATTCAATTATCGTAGATACCGCTCTTGGTTCCAACTCTCCCTGCCAACCTCTTTCCACCCAGTGCAGGGCACAGTTATGATGAACCATTGATTAAAGTGTACCCGAAATGAAACAAAACAAAACAACAACAAAATAACATAACAACAACAACAACAAAACATCTAATACATATATTGAGCCCTAGTATCAGGCACTTATTATGATCAGGAACTGATAATATAAAGATAATATTATTCTGGTCTCTGTCCAAGACCTCACACCTTAGAAGGGGAACATGCTCTTTACTTAGGGTGAGGGAGCCCCACAGGGGTGCATAGCAGAGATATGAGTCAGTTTCACCTAGGAAGAGGCAAAGACCTCTATGGAAAATACCCCATGTAGGAGATAACCTTTGAGTTGGGCCTTGATAAGTGGAAAGAATTTGATAGATGGCTAACATAGAGAAACATTTGGAAATAGTTTCATTTTGGTGAATGTAGTTGGATATGTAGGGTTAGTAGCTCTAATTTTAAGAATATATGAATGAAAAAGCAACATTGGAGCTCTAGGCAATTGCTTGGCAAGGCTACTTTTATCAAATGAGAGAAGAGCTGCAGACAGTAGATAGTTTCTACTTTTCACAGTTATACTCCAAAGGCCATTAGCTTAAAGTTTAATAAACCTGCATGACCTAATGGAAGAAAGACTTGGGAACCTTAATTGGATTTTTCAGGGGCAGTTGAATCTGTACCAGTTGAGACTGGGACCAGTAAGGGAGGCTGATTAAAGTCTCAGGGTCAGGGTAATACTGAAGCTGGAATGTAGTCTGGAATATAGTTTGACCTTCATGGTATTGGCTAACACTGAATGAATAGCTTCCTCATAATATTAAAAATTTCTGTCTTCTCTTAAAAATATAAATCAAAAGATCTGGCAATATTGGGCTTGCATTTCTATAGGGGCTTCCTTTGTGTATTAGTCCAGGCAGGCTATCCTGTGTTGTCCTAACAACACACCCAAACCTGTAATAAATCATCAGAGGAATACATTGTTTTTTATTCATGTCAAAATCCATGTGTTAATGTAATTTCGGTAGCTTTTCTTTGAGTGATGACCCAGGAACCTAGACTTCTAATCTGTAGCTTTGCTCTATTCGTCACAGGGCTCCCAGGATCTCCTAGGGTATCTTTTTCACTTCAGTAGGGGGAAAAGAAAGAGTGAATAATTGAGTGGGATATTTTTCACGGACCAGGCCTGGATGGAGCACTCATTCCTACTATATACATTCCATTGGCCAGAACTCAGTCACATGGCCCTAACTAATTATAAGGAAAGCTGGGAACTATACTCTAGCAGGAAGAAGAGGAAATAGAGTTTGTTAAGCACATAGCAACCACATATGTACTCTGCAGCTCACCATAGCTCCTACTCAGACTTCTTCACTAATTTATCTACCTAGCTTCTGTAGGCATTTGAGTTTGCAATCCCCAGTTTAGGTATTGAGAGTTGCAGTAGAAATTACTCAGATTTGGAGTTAGACAGACCTGTTTGAAAATTGGTTGGCCACAGTATTACTTAAGATAATAGTGCCTTAAGAGAGACCAAAACATAGTTGCTTAAATGAGATAAAAGAAATACTCCCCCACATAGAAGTCCAAGTTGATAGTGATTCTAGAATGGAAAGGAGCCCTACCTCTGAGGTCATTCAGAAATCCAAATTCCTTTTATCTTGATGGTCTGCCACCCCTAAAGTGTGATCCTGGTCCGTGTGATTGGACCAGGTGGTTTACCTTCAACACTAATGGGAAGAAGGAAACAGGAACTGGAGGGCATGACCTGGAAGTTAATCACATCCTGTCCTTCTGTTCACATTCCATTAACCAAAATACAGTCACCTGTCCCACAAAGCTGCAAGGAGATCTGAAAAATGTGACCATTTGCTGGGTAGGCATGCACTAAGCTATAATTTGGAAAATTCAGTTACTAAGAGAAGAATGAGGGAAAACTATAAATAGGCCACAGCCACGTACTATTTGTGTGGCCTTGAAAAATAATAAAAATAAGCAGAGGTTCAGTTTTCTTATATAACAAGAGATCCGAAGGTGGGTTTTTGTTTATCAGGCTAACGATGTTAGGGAAAATATGATCACTGAATTTTCTTTTGGCTTTTCTCTCATGATTCCAAGATAGTTGTTCAAGTTTCAATCATCACATCCAAACTCAAGTAAAGAGGAAGATGAAAGATGTACCAGTTGCATCTTTCACATTTATCAGGAAAAGCAAACATCTTCCCAAACTCCCAGGCATTCAGTGAGTGATAAATACATACATATTATCTCAAAAGAGTTACTTATTTATTCTTTTTTTGTTTTCTTTTTAGTTAAAATGTAATTTCACATACTTATGGGCTAGAGAGTGATGTTTCAATACATGTATACAACGTGTAATGATCAAATTATAGTGATTAGCATGTCTATTTTTAATCATTCTGAACCTCAGTTTTCCCATCCATTATATGGGATGCTAAGATCTATCTCATGGAATTGTTGTGAGAGTCAATGAAATAATATTGTTGTCTAGAACACTGCCTAACATATGATAGATGCTCAGTGAAGGGAATAACTTATTATTTGAGGCAGTGAACCTTGACAGTTCTGTGTTTGAATCCACGTGACCTTGATTAAGTTGCTTACCTTCTTTGAATCTGTTTCCTCATCTTGAAAGATGGGGATAATTTTATCTTCTTTTTACAGAGCTGTTGTGAAGATTAAGTGGAATTACATATATTAAGCATCCAGCTTATAGGAGCAACTCTTTTAAAGGTTAAGCAGGAGCCACCCTGAATTTACTTGGGGTGAGAGAACAGGAGATGCTGGGTATATGTTGCTGAGATAGCTTCTCCCAGCACACTCCCAGAAGAATAGGGCTGTGTAAACATGATGAACACAGCAAAACACCAATAGGGAGGGATGATGGGAAAGCCAAACACAAGTCAGGTCAGTAAAGGAAGCACAAGTCCAGGGGCCAGTTCAGTCTTCTACCTGAAGCAGAGACAGCACCAGGCGAGTTTCAACAGGGCTCTGGTTACCTTCCCAGGTGGAAGATCAGGCCCTTCTCACTTGTACAGAAGTGGTGAGCTCTGATGGTCTGGAGATGATCAGCAAACTTTGACAGGTCTCTGTCAGTGTCATCCCAACAGCCAGTTCTTAGGGCAGCAGAGGACCCAGGACAGGTCTCTGAAGGATGCCTTCTTCAATGGGGTGGCCAAGCAGCTGCATTGGGACAGGAGTTCATGCAAGCAGATATGGAAGGGGTTAGCCTCATGAATTACAAAGAGGCTGAAAATGAAGGCTTCATTCCTGGGGGCAAATTTGGCCAACACTAGAAGGAGGGCCTTTCCCCTTCATGACTCTTGGGAAGGGTTTGTTGGAGGAAAGAGACATTGAGGGGCAGATTAAATAGCTCAGTGTTTACCCCAATCAGTTTGCTCCCTACTCTTTGTCTTTCTTTCTCCCTCCATACTTTCCTTCTTTCTTTTTCTCCCTCCTTCTTCCTTCCCGTCCTTCCCTTTCCTTCCTCTCCTCTCCTTGCCCCTCCCCTCCTTTCCTCACCTCTTCTCTCCTCTTCTTTTCTCTGTTTTCTTTCTTTCTTTCTCTTTCTTTCTTTCTTTCTTTCTTTCTTTCTTTCTTTCTTTCTTTCTTTCTTTCTTTCTTTCTTTCTTTCTCTCTCTCTCTCTCTCTTTCTTTCTTTCTCTTCCTTCCTTCCTTCCACTTTATTGAAATATGATTTTTGTATCAACAATATAATTCAGTGGTTTTTAGTATAGTTGTATGTGCAACTATCACCAATACTCACTTCCAGAACAATTTGATCACTCCAAAAAGAAACCCTGTACCCGATAGCAGTCATTCCCTATTCCTCTATCCCCAGCCTCTGGCAATCATTAACTACTTTATATCTCTATGGATTTGCTTATTCTGGACTTTTCATGTACTTTTGTGGCTGGCTTCTTTCACTATGTTTGAAAACCTTTGTTTTCAAGGTTTATTCCTGTTGTAACATGTATTACTCCTTCATTCTTTTATGGTCGATGATTTCCCCTCATATGGCTATACCACATTTTATTTATCAATTTGTCAGTCGATGGACAGTTGAGCTCTTTTCATCTTTTTACTATTATGAATAACACCGCTAGAACATTTGTGTACAAGTTTTTGTGTGGACATATTTTCATTTCTCTTGGGTATATGCCTAGGAGTAGAACTGCTGGGTTATGTAGTAACTATATATTTAGCCTCTGAGGAACTGCCAGACTGTTTTCTGTAGTGACTGTACCATTTTGCATTCCCACCACTGTGTATGAGAGTTCCAATTTCTCCACATTCTCTTTTGTTGATTTGCAAAAGGAACACTAGGTGTCTGAACCAATACTTGTTATTGTCTTTTGTATTATACCATTATACCCATCCTAGTAAGTGTGAGGTGGGACCTCATTGTGGTTTTGATTTCCATTTCTCTGATGACTGATAATGGTGACACCCACACCTTTTTTTTTTTTTTTTAATACACAGAGTCTCACTCTGTTGCCCAGGCTGGAGAGCAGTGGTACACTCTCAGCTTACTGCAACCTCCACCTCCCAGTTTTAAGTGATTCTCCTGCCTCAGCATCCTGAGTAGCTGGGATTACAGGCATAAGCCACCAGGCCCAGCTAATTTTTGTATTTTTAGTAGAGACAAGGTTTCACAATGTTGGCCAGGCTGGTCTCGAACTCCTGACCTCAAGTGAACCATCCACCTCAGTCTCCCAAAGTGCTGGGGTTACAGGTGTAAGCCACCACGCCCAGCCGCCCCCACCTTTTTTTAAGAGTAAGCTGAGTGGCTCCTTTTGTGGCAAACAGCATGAAGATCATACAGCTTTTGGGGAAGACCCTACCATATCCCAGAATGACTTCTGCAAAGACACAGAGCTTGTGCTCAGTTATTTAGAGAAGGGCCAAGAAGAATTGAGAAGAGGTGTTCTGAGGTGGCTGACAATTTGCTTCTGTTCTCCCAGCTTGGATTACAGAGATTTTAGTTCTCCCAGGGCTGAAGGATGGTAGCTCCAGCTGTAAGTGGAAAGTTGCTCTAAAAGCCAAGATGGTTAATATAGTAGAATATTCAATAGTGTTAAGCAGCTTCATTTGACTTTGCTGGAAAAAAGGTTTATGAACAAGGTCAGGAATTCATCAAATGCCCTAGCAAGCCTTAGGCAGAAAAGGACTTAGCATTTAGAACTCTGGTTCCCAGCTGCTTGCTGAGTTCTCCTTTTCTATGAGCATGAACTGGTAATTAAAGACCCCAAATTGCTGAAAGTTAAGTGAGTAAAGAGTTTCGTGCCCATCTCCGTGGAGCTAGATGAAACTGCTCCCTTCTCCTCTTGTACCTGGACACCAAGGTCGTGAACAGGCTGCATCAAGTCCCAGGGAAAGAGAGGAAATGTATTTCACATTGTGTGCCCTGGTTTTTTAAAGCACTAAATTCACCTCTGCCTTCCTTGCCCACAATTCCCACTTCTCCCCAACAACCATACAATAAAGCAGTAGATCTGAGAGCTTATGAAATCTTGCCTAAAGTGCTCTTCACAAGGAATATTCTTTGAGTTAGTTCATGGGAGTAGGAAGGAAAAAAGTCCTCTCCCTCTGCTTGGACAGATTAAAGATGGGAAAGGCGGGAATGCCTCCATCGATGTCTGGTAGGGAGGAACATCACAGGAAGAAGTAATACTATGTTGATTGTGTTTGAAGTGGGAGAACCTGGTATTTTCTGAAGCGCCACCATTTCAAACAGTGTTCTCATGACCCTCTGATGGTGTTTAAAAGGAGTTGAGGGGATAGAAGCTGGTTTGCAAAAGGAATACCAGGTGTCTGAATGATCTGCCCCTTTGAAATGTCTGGAATTTTCCTCTTCAAAGAACTGCTAAGTGGAATCTGGCTTTCAGATACTCTGAAAACGTCTCCAGACTTCAACAACTTTCCCGGATTGTGTGGAGAGCACTTATGTACTTACAAAAATAATAATCTGTAATATCTATTGTACTTGGTGTCTGTTTTGGGTAAATTCTCAGCCATGAAAAGTACAAGCCATGATCTGTGGAGAAGGGAATTGGTTGTGTCTCTTTCTTGGTCAAGGATGAGAAGTACAGGTGGAAGGGGTGTTCTTAACAGGGAAGGAAATGAACTCATGCACATGTTGCAACTGAGAACCAAGAGATTTCCTGACGTGCTGTTGTGCGACTTAGGATGAAATGTGCTTGTAGTGGAAATTAAAAAAGATCACCCCTATAATCCCAGCACTTTGGGAGGCCAAGGAGGGTGGATCACGAGGTCAGGAGATTGAGACCATCCTGGCTAACACAGTGAAACCCTGTCTCTACTAAAAAAAAAAAAAAAAAAAATTAGACGGGCGTGGTGGTGGGTGCCTGTAGTCCCAACTACACGGGAGGCTGAGGCCAGAGAATCGCTTGAACCCAGGAGGCGGAGGTTGCAGTGAGCCGAGATTGCGCCACTGTACTCCAGCCTGGGCAACGGAGTGAGACTCTGTCTCAAAAAAAATAAAGAATAAAAAAAGACAGGAGAAAGTAGTCTTCTGGAGTGTTCTTGGGTGGGTGGGAGGTGAGGTGGAGAAAAAGGATACATGGTATTATGAGACTATATCTTTGTTCTAATGACTAGTATTCTGATGGAGAAATGAATAGCTCAATCCCCAAACTAGTGTCAGTGCTATAAATTTCCCTAGAATCAAGAATTCATTTTCGATCTAAATTAAAATTTATTTATTTTTTTTCCCAAACATGTTCCCCAAACACCAACAGTTGACTATTCTGTGGTGGTGAAGGGATAGAAGGAGAGGCAGAAGAGGCAGTGGAGAGGCAGTTTGTTATGCTGGTATAGTCTAGGAATCCAGAAATCAAAGACTTTTCTGGTTATACCTCTACTATAGTTAATTCTTTTGGATTCTTAGAAGGATTAAGATAATCTATATGAAAAGGTTTCTTTATCAAACTCACCTTGTTAATCTACTTGCTGGAGGGAATCCATAGTCTCATTAAAAGTTAATAAGTTCTTAGGCTAAAAATTGGAGTGTGTGTAACATATTTGTAACATTTAGGAGAACCGGCCGGGCGCCAGGCTCAAGCCTGTGGCAATCCTGTGCACTTTGGGAGGCCGAGACGGGTGGATCACGCAGGTCAAGAGATCGACCATCCTGGCTAACACGTGAAACCCCGGCCTCTACTAAAAAATACAAAAAAAAAAAATGTAAAACAAAACTAGCTGGGCGCAGGTGGCGGGCCTGCAGTCCCACTACTCACAGGAGGCTGGAGGCAGGAGAATGGGCGTGGAACCCGGGAGGCGGAGCTTGCAGCGAGCTGAGATCCGCCACTGCACTCCAGCCTGGCGACAGGAGTGAGACTCCGGCCCCCAAAAAAAAAAAAAAAAAAAAAACATTTAGCAGAACTATGTGGGAGGTTAGGAATGCCAAACTACTGATTCCTTAAAATAAAATGATTTACATGCCAAGTTGATATAAAAAGCATTCCTCTGCATGAATAAAAAAATAAACATGTAGTATCCTATGTAAGAAGCTGTGTAAATGTTTGGTAAATAATTTTTTTCACTGAGGATAGAATCATCAATGTATACATTTTCCATGGAAATGCAAGCCATTTTATTTGGAGGTGAGTTTTGAAAAATTATACAAATTTATATAATTGCCAGTTTATACTTAGAAATAATAAAAAGGAATATTAAATTGCTTGTATGTGTTAATTATAACTATAGTCAGTGACCATAGTTTTAAAATCAAAAGTAGGGCACATAGTTTGCCAAATAGTCTTATACAATCATTAATTTTGAATGCATTGCTTGAATGTCTACTGTGTGCCAGATACCGTATTAGTTTTTGAGCATACGACAATGAACTAAAGTCACACGTGGTGATCACAGAGCAGAATATTTCTAATTGAACTGCCTCAGAAAATGTAGGTTGAATGATTGCTATAGTTATAAATCATGCCTAGTTGCATATTATTACATCTTTTCATTGAATTTAATGAGTAATTTATTTCATGTGACAAAATGTCACTATTTGTACATAAATTTCCACACAAGGTATAAAATAGGGTACATAGGCTGTCGTTTATGGGCTTTTGTTAGTGCAAAGTCCCTGAAGCCTACAATTTAGAAGTAGTTTACATTCCAGAAGTTTGTTTACAAGTCACTTGTTCAATGGTTGGTTTCCAAAGCCGATCAGCAAAAAACCTATTTAACCTATAAAGCAGCTGAAACCAAGCACTTGTCTTATAATTAAAACTAACCACTAGGTTTAGCAATGTTTCTAAGGTTGAGGGCATTTAAAGTTCAATTTCAGGTTCTATCCACAAGCACATTTTTCCTGGAAGCAGTATGGAAATGCAAGTGGGAACATTTCCCTAATTCCAAGATAATCAAGGGAGCTACCACCTAAGCAGGGGCGGGTCCAGGCTTTGTGGTGGCCTGAAGATTAGACAACTTGGGGGGCCCTCTTTAAGAAGAATAATACAAAATTAGATATGAGACCTTGGAAAGGGCCCGTGCCAGCTAGGACACCCGAAGTTTAAGCTTCACTGGTATCCTTGGTAAATCTGCCTCTTTAGCTATGGCAGGGTCAGGCCAGGAGTAACAATGGATAGATGGGTGGGAGATTTGTCAGAGGAAGTTGAAGCTCTGTGGGGAGCAGTTAAAGGACTAAGAGAGATAGACTCTAGGCCCCTAACATAGCCAATGTAGAGGGATGGGTCATTCAACAACTATGATTGTTCCCATGTCAGAGATGGTGTTACCCTGACCTTTAACGGCCAAAGTCAAGGGCATGTTGTTGGAGGGACAGGACCTTTGGGGTGGCAGGATGGGGCCATATGTGGGACATTAACAGGATTGGTGAAAGGATGGGTGAGACTGCTTCAAAGTGAAAAGTAAAGGGATGGGGATGGGGACAGATTCTATAGCTGAGGTGGGATGGGACGTAGGGTTTAGGTTAGCTCCACATTGCTGTGATTAGCAGGTAGAAGGATCAGGCCAGCATTAGAAAAGGGGATTGTGAGGGAACAAGGGAGGTGCATTCTCACCTGCAGCAGATGGAGGAAAGAGGCCACAGGTACAGGGGTGGTAAGAAGGGGTGGAGTCCCCTTGAGTTCAGAAAGGCATGATGTAAGGGACCATGAATAAGTCAGAAGCCATGAGTGAGACACAGCCTGTAATTATGAAGAAGGATAACACTCACCAGGCCAGAGTGTGATTTGGATGCATATGAATTGAGAAAACCCAATCATTTCAGATGAATTAGAACAATGTGTTAGCAAACCCCACAGGAACCTATAATCTGCAGCAGTTAGGCTTAGGATAAATTCTGGTGAGCACTCTGTGGTGACAAGAGATAAGCCCATGACCTTTAAATAAAGGCCACTGGCTTGGTTGAGAATAATTGTCTTTCCTGAGGAACAAGTGAAATGAGATTTTGATTTCTTACACCAGAAGAGCTTGAGACAAAGCGAGTTAAGAAATGGTAGAGTCTGCGCATGAGCACCACACAGTCATTTTCCCCTAAAACCTGTGTCTGAGAGAGACTCTGAATATGAAGCCTTCTCTGATAGCTCAGCTTGGGTGACTTCTGTGGCCCCAGGCAGCTTCGGCAACTCTTCTGGCCCCAGGAGTTTGATCAGAGAGATTTCCACAATTAATGCTGGAAGTGTTCTTGTTTTGAAAAGAATGCAGTGGCCATTATGCCTATGCATGTATCCACAAATACTGTCCTTTTAAAAGGTCTCTGTAGCATTAAGCAAAGATAAAGAATGGTAGTTATGAAATATAGGGGCGGGGTGCAAAAAACTAATGTAAAGCTAGTATGTTAGGAGTTCTGCAATGTGAATCTAAGATAAGATGTTATGTGAAAAAGTACTGAGCTGTTTTTCTTTCTCATGGAGAAGGGTGTTTCAAAGCAAGAAACAGAAAATGTGAAGTATATCAGTCAGGCCCTCTGGCCAGAAAAACAAGTCATTCCAGGTTTTTCTGATGGGAAATTTGACATAAATAATTGATTACCTGTGAAATAGAAGAGCAGAGAAGCCAAACATGAAATGCAGAGAGAATTCCAGAGATTAGCAACCTTCTCTTACTTTAAGCCCGGAAGAACAATAGCAGGAAGTGGCATTAGCAGAGCCCAGGGCCATTCTTTGGGGACTAGAACCATAGTAGAGACTTTCCAGTTGGAGCTGAGACCACAGAGGGGACAGTACTGGTGCTTGAAATACCACAGGGAACACGGAGAGAAACATACCCTGGCTTCTTTCTTCCTTTTACCCCTCATTCTAGTGCTCATGCCTTCCATTGGCTATAGCTAGCTGGACCAGAGGTCCAAGCAACCTGGGAAATGTAGTTTCTTTCCGCCAAAGCAGAGTACTAGATTCCTAAGAGAGCAAATTGCAGGTGGACTGCATAGCACAACAAATTTAAGTTTTGTGTAATGAAGAATGTTGCCAAACTGCCTTGGAATTATTAGCCCTTTATGTGATCAACCCTGTAATAATGTCATAAGGTGATTAGAAAATATTACTGTATTAGTGAAATTCTTGAACTTGACCTTCACTATTTTTGATATAAAAATTTTAATAAATAGGTAATACAGGCACATGAAACAAAATTCAAAATTATGAAAGATAGTGTAATGCCTCCAGCTTTGTTTTGTTTATTTGTTGTTGTTATTTTTGTTTTTTGCTTTGTTTTGTTTTTGCTTAGGATTGCTTTTACTATTTGGGCTCTTTTTAGTTCCCTATGAATTTTAGAATACTTTTTTCGAAATTTGTGAAGAATGATATTAGTAGTTTGATAGGAATAACATTGAATCTATAAATTACTTTGGACAGTATGGCCATTTTTACAATAATAGATTCTTCTAATCCATGAGTGTGGAATGTTTTTCCATTTATTTGTGTCATCCCTGATTTCTTTCAGCAGTGTATTGTAGCTCTCCTTGTAGGGATATTTCACTTCCTTGGTTAGCTGTATTCCTAGGTATTTTATTTTCTTTGTGGCTGTTGTGAAAGGGATTGTGTTCTTGATTTCACTCTCAGCCTGGATGTTGTTGATGTATAGAAATGCTATGGATTTTTGTACATTGATTTTGTATCCTGCAACTTTACTAAAGTCATTCATCAATTTTATGAGCCTTTGGCAGAGTCTTTAGGATTTTCTAGGAATAGTATCATATCATCAGTGAAGAGAGATAGTTTGACTTCTTCCTGTCCTATTCAGATACCTTTTATTTCTTTCTCTTGCCTGATTTCTCTAATAATTCCGGTACTATGCTGAATAGGAGTGGTAAGAATGGGCATCCTTGTCTTGTTCCAGTTCTCAAGGGGAATGGTTCCAGCGTTTGCCTATTTGGTATAATGATGGCTGTGAGTTTTTCATAGATGGCTCTTATAAAGCCACAGTAACCCAACAGCTTGGTACTGGTACAAAAACAGACACAGACCAATGGAACAGAATAGAAAACTCAGAAATAAAGCCACACACCTGCAACCATCTGATCTTCAACAAGGCCAAGAAAAACAAACAATGGGGAAAGGACTCCCTATTCAATAAATGGTGCTGGGATAACTGGCTAGCTACATGCAGAAGATTGAAGCTTGGACCATATCAAAAAATAACTCAAAATGGATTAAAGGTTTAAATGTAAGACCTCAAACTATAAAAATCCTGGAAAACAACCCAGGAAATACCCTTCTCAACATAGCTTTGGCAAGGAATTTTTGCTAAGTTTCCAAAAGTAGTTGCAACAAAAACAAAAATAGAAAAGTGAGACCTAATTAAACCAAAGAGCTTCTGCTCAGCAAAAGAAACTATCAACAGAGCAAACAGGCAACCTGCATAATAGGAGAAGATATTTGCAAAGTATACATCTGACAAAGACCTAATATCCAGAATCTATGGGGAACTTAAACCAACAAGCAACAAACAAATAACTTCATTGAAAAATGGGCAAAGGACCTGAACAGACACTTCTCAAAAGAAGGCATACATACACCAACAAACATGAAAAAATGCTCAGACTCACTAATCATCAGAGAAATGCAAATCAAAACCACAGTGAAATACCATCTCAATTAGAATGGCTGTTATTAAAAAGTCAAAAAACAACAGGTGCTGGAGATGTTGCAGGAAAAGGGAAAGTTTATACACTGCTGGTGGGAATGTAAATTAGTCTAGTCACTGTGAAAAGCAGTCTGGAGATTTCTCAAAGAACTTAAAACAGAGCTACATTTCAACCCAGCAATCCCATTACTGGGTATATACCCAAAAGAAAGTAAATCATTCTACCAAAAAGACACACGCACTCATATGTACAGCGTTATGCTGTTCACAATAGCAAAGACATGGAATCAACCCAGGTGCCCATCAATGGTAGATTGGATAAAGAAAATGTGATACATATATACCATGGAATACTCTGCAGCCATAAAAAAGAATAAAGTCATGTTCTTTGCAGGAACATGGATGGAGCTGGAGGCCATAACTGTAAGCAAATAAATGCAAAAACAGAAAACTAAATACTGCATGTTCTCACTTATAAGTGAGAACATATGGACATAAGCATTGAGCACACACGGACATAAATATAGGAACAGTAGAGACTGTGGACTACTAGAGGGCATGGTGAACTTAAAAAACTACCTATCAAGTACTATGCTCACTACAAGGGTGACAGGATTTGTACTCCAAACCTCAGTATCATGTAATATTCTCATGTAAAAAATCTGCACATATATCCCCATATCTAAAATAAAAGTTGAAATTAAAAATTAAATCAAATTTTTAAAAGTTATGAAAGGATAATTAAAAGTCTTAGCCACTCCTCACCCTTCCATATAGCTATATCATATCTATATATCCATATCTTAATCTATATCATATCTATATATCCATATCTTAATCTATATCATATCTATATATCCATATCTTAATCTATATCTATCCTTTTTTCTATATACAGAAGACGTATATTTTCTCTTCCACAAGTAACAGCATACCACATGTGCTGCTCTATTGATTCATTTGGGACCTACCAATTTAACTCCAAAGATACTTCTTCTCTGTAGAAATACAATAGGTGTGCCCACTGGGTCAGACTTGTGCATTTCTATAAATCATCAGGCTTGCAGTCATCCAGTGTTCAACCAGTCAGGCAAAGAATTCTCCTAGGCAGTAATTCAACAGAAGCTTTGTGGATTTTTCAGAATGATTCAAGGGTTTGGAATGACTCACTGGGACTTGGGTTAAGTAATCTCTGCTTAATCACATCACTTGGAGCAAAGGTAAGTTGAAGATTTAAATCCTGGTGGCTCATCTGGACACTGGCAGAGTAATTCTCAGCCCAGCAACAGTGTCAGGGTCAGAAAAACAGCCCCAAATGCCTTGTATTTTTGTATAGCAAGGCAGTGTCTGCAAGGGTTAAAAAGAGTATGTGCATATGTCTGTGTTTATGTGTATATATGCACACGTAAAAATACATAAATATATTCACATACATATATTTGTACATACTACACAGGTATGTACACATGGGAAGAAAACAAGTTTGAAAATTTCTCAAGTCTCTGGAGCACAGACACCTTTATAAGCTCAGAAATGATAGAAATAATTACAAAAGTAGGAAAAAGCTGAATTGATAATAAGAACATTAATATGTTCTGCATGTAAAAACACAACAACAAAAATACAAAACACTGGGAAAATACTTTTCGTAAGTATGACAGGTAAAGGGATGACATCTTAATTATTTAATACATTCATATACAGCTATATAGTGAGTTGACAGTAAGAGCCTCAGCTTTGATGTTAGACTTCCTGTGATATGAACTTATCTGGGTCCCAGTTTCTCCTTCTGTAAAATGGTTATCATGGTCATACTTTTTGGAGTTTTGTGAGGTTTCAATATGATATATATGTAAAATAGTTAGAACAGTGCCTGGCACTTGATAAACACTCAATGGGAGTTACCTATTATTGTTATTAGTAAAAGCAAAATTGTTAAATAAATCAAAAAGGACCTGAACAATCAACTGCAGTTGTAGCACAAGGGAAATGTTCAAATTTATAATCTATTCAAGAAATATATTGTTGTACTTTGGCCAGAGTAGTTAAAAAATTAATACCCAATGCTAGTGAAGATGAAGTAAAACTAATACACTTTTTGTGGCAATAAGGTTAAAACTATACTTTTGAAAAGAAAATTGGCAATGTATATTAAGAGTCATGCAATGCTTAAATTCTTGTTTAATTTGATACCTTGGTAATTTATAATTTTCCTTAAAGATATAATCCAAAGAGAGAATACATTATAAACCAACTTTTTTCTGCATTGTTTATGAGAAGAGCATAAAGTGCAAAGCAGCTAACATGTGTACCTATAAAATGGTTGATTATATTCTGGTACAATAATTGTATGTATAGGCATCAATAACAGATGATAGTTATTTGCAACAAAATGGCAATTCATATACTGTAGTTATGTAGTTTATATTAAAAATATAAAATTCAAAGTTATAATGACCATATAGCAATATTCTTATTATGTAATTTTGAAATTTTATATATTTTCCCCATACTTAAACTCATATTCAAAGCTTGGCAGGCAATACATGTAAATGAAAATTGTTGTGTTTGGGTGATGCAGTTATGAGTAATCATTTTTCCGTTTTTAATCTTTAAAATTCTTTAAAATTACTTTTAAATTACAAAAGTAATTCATGCTTATTGTTTAAAAAATTGCAAAGTCATATAGAGCAGAAACTAAAAGTCCCTTATGAATCCCCTCTCCCAATTTTCTACCCTCCCATCTCTATTCCAACTCCTCAAATCTCACACTCTTCCTCAGCAATGACCACTTAGGAATATGTCCTCCTAAATCTCTCTCTATGTGTTTACACATACATACATACATCTGCACACTTACCACACGCATTTTTCTTACATTAATGTGATTTCTACTATTCTGCTATTTACCTTTTTTGCTTCATTAGTATATTTTCTTTGGTCTTACTCCTTGTCGGTTCAAATAGAAACATATGATTATTACATTCAAATATAGGCATACAACGATTTGTTTTATCAACCCATTATTGATGAATTTTTGTGCAGTTTATTTTTTGCTATTGGAAATATTGTTACAATCCTTGTACTCTTTGTTAATATGTGTATTTCTTTAGGACAGGTTTTTAGAATGAAATTCCTGGGCCAAAGGTTTACCCATTCAAATTTCTAAGAGTTGCTTCCAAACCACACTGTGAGAAGACTTTATCTATTTTTATCTCCATAAATTTTTTTTAAAGAAAATAGTCAAAACCAGAAGTCCCATGAAACTAACATAAGAGATAAGCAAAAGTGTCTATACCCCATTGATTTCCATACCAGAGGTAGGTAACTTAATTTTCGTTTTACTCTTTCAGTTATCCTAATCAATTTGGCTAACTCATGATTCTACCATACCCCTCATTCCTTTTTTACTTTGACTTTACTTTGACATTCTGGTCAGAATGCTCACTTCTAGGTTTTGTCCTAGAAATGTGTTTGAACTGGTTGGATCAACTTAGTAAATAAAGATGAGTAACTTTGTAAATAAAGCTAATTTCGACACTGTTCCTAGAGCCGCTGGGCATGGTTGTGCTGTTTTGCTCTACAAAGGGGACTCAGGGGCACTGACATGCGGTCTGTGCTCCACTCACTAAGCCCTATACCCTGGGTGCAGGCAGGGGAGGGCAGAGTCTGCTTGGAGGAAATAATTCCTTTCCAAATTCATGTAAAGAACGGTTTATTGGAGTCTCAGCTGCCCCGATGATTCATAATTAAAATTTTTTTAATTTAACTGATTCTTTACCTCTCAATAAGGTTTGCCATATTAAAAGGATGATGAAAAATTTACAATTAGCCTTAGAATATAAAAGGTAAGTATAGTTCAAACATAGTTATGTCAGAATCTGGCTATGATGAAAAAAAGTTTTGGTGAGCTAAGGAACCCAATGAGAATACACGTCATTAGGAAAAGAACTATAATTGAAAATTCAGAAGCAGTCTAATAATTTCCTTATCATTGACAGATTTTGGAAAATCATAAAATGAACTCATGCGTATACTGCCAAATAATGAAATAGAATCGGGCTAGGATACATCTAGTTTATAACTCTTATAACTGTTGAGTATTGTTCCACTGTTAAATATCTTTTTTTTTTTTTTTTTTGGAAAGCCCTAACTGAGATATATTCAAGTAGATATAATTATTGCTGTTCCATAGATGCTAAACAAGATATTTCACGTTATCTGTAATGAGGCATGAAGTAATTACAATTTCAATGGTGAGCACTTGGTAAGTTGTAGATCATCTTCCAATGTAAGAAGACATCCTCACTCCACTTGATAATGTTTAAACTAGAACACACACGGTGTGCCTATAAAAGCAGTCAGCAGTGAACAATTTAAATAGAAAATACTGAACATAGAGTTGATGGACTAATGTGCATGGATTGGGCAAGGATCTCATAAAAATCTTAACATGAGCTGCTCCTATGGGCCTAAATAACATCAGGAAAGGTTTAGGTTACACCCAAAGGTAGGAAGGAAGAAAGGAAAAGGACAGACTTGCCAAGGGAAGTATTGTTACCTGAAGTTTCCAAGGTAACCAAATTATCTTTTGGGGATACCTTTATAATAAGACACCTGAGTTTATGAACGTGGGCTTTAAAATATATATACACACACACACACACACACATATATATGCACACACATATACATATATATATATATATAATTTTTTTTTAAAAGACGGGGTCTAGCTAAGTTGACTAGGCTGGTTTCAAACTCCTGGGCTCAAGTGATCCTTTCACCTCAGTGTTCAGAGTAGTTGGGACTTACAGGCATCATGCGTGGCAATGGCTTTTTTTTTTTTTTTTCTCCTGGCGATGGCAGGAATGTAAATTTTAGGAGAGAATGAGAGACTAGCTCTTGTTAGGGATTCTAAAATTCCACTAAATAATTCCTGACTCTGACAGTTAGCAGGTTATATTCTGGATGGGCTCTAATAAAGGTATTAGATCAATATTTAACAAGGAGAATTGCTTTTGCTTTGCTTTCTGTGACTTTGGATTCACTCAGAAGGAAAGTGAGGACAGGATGAGTATGGACCACAGCTCTCATGCTCCTTCTGGCAGCTCTAAAACCATCAGAGTCTAGGACCATCCCCGCCCTTGACTGCATGGGGAGTTTGGATCTACTAACGTGAAGTTGCCAAGTCACAATATCAAATTCAGCCTGGGCCCAGCTGTTGAGTCCATGAAGGTCTCAGGCAAAATGAGAACTGGTAGGACTGGTAAGAACAGAGCATCAGGAGGGTGGGCAGCATGAGATGTGTGTGCTGGAAAGAGGAGAGAGGAGGATATGAATGTCAGCAACAACTATTTGCCACATTCTCTGAGGCTGGCAGCAGCTCTGGAGCAAGACATTCTGAGTTACTGGGGCAACAAAAATCAGGCTGGTAAAGCAAAGCCACAAGTAGTTCTTAAATTTTATTTAAGCCTCAGAATCAAGCCTCTTTCTCATCAAACTGCTAAACTGGGTCAGTTTACAAATAACATTGGACTGGTCTCAACCATCTCATTAATTCTCTTCTAGTTTATGTCACAGAAACTAGTCTATGCCTTCTCACGTGTCTGTAGGATGATCCCCTGGTTGACTGAATATAGTCTATATGTTTTTATCTAGAAGACATATGTGCTGAGGTGAAAACTCAAATCATAAGACACCCATAATTTACACTGATAAGAAGACAAAGAGCTCAATTACAATGACAATAATAATAGTTAACATTCATGGAGTGCTTATGGTTAACTACTGTGCTGAGTGTTTGTACACATTGCATAATTCAATACGGAAAACATCCACTTTGAAATATAGACTAGTATTTATTATCCTTATTATAAAGTTGAGGAACCTGAGAGATAAAGAAGTTAAGGAGCTTGCCCATGGTCACATCGCTAGTAATGGCAGTAACCAAGATGTTTGGCTCCCATAAGGAAAACCTAACCAAACCTAAGGAAATCCTAACCCTTAATATACTCAAGGAGCAGGCTAGATCCACTTATTTATTGTAGCTTCTTTTTCTTCTCTTTATCCATGAATATAAACTATTTCTGAACATCACCCTGGAAAGATAGCTTTGAGTTGCATGCCTCCTGTGCATATGGTATACACATTAAACTGTATACACCTAGCAACAGAATAACATGAAAGACTGGACCCAACAGCCTGCTTGGCATACTGCAGTCTTTGAGTCCCCTTGCAGGACCCCCGAAGCAGATTTAATGCTTCTGGGAAAGAACTGTCCCCTCTCAATCACAGAGCTCTGTTGAAGCAGTGTGAGTATGTAATCCATGACACATAGTGAGGGAGGAAACCAGTATTTATCTATGGGGCTCAGCCCCCAGTGATAAGGGACAATATGAATGGAACTTTTTCTTTCCTCATGGTTGGCAGAGGCCCAGTCAAGCTGCCATCAGCTCCTCCCATGGCCAGAGGCTTAAAGGAACTTCTGAGTCTAAAACAAAACAAAACAAAACAAAAACAAAAACAAAAAAAGAACAGCGAAGCAAAGAAAAAAAAAAAAAAGAAAAAGCTAGGTCACCCAATAGGTAGAGCACAGCAGGTGACAGGTGACAGGCTACACGCCCTGCTGCTGGGACTGTGTTCACAGCCTGGCTCACAGCGACTGTGTTCACAGTTAGCAGTCCTTTTGCTAGGGCTGTGAATTTTTGTCTGACAGCTTAATACTTTCGGGTGGGACAGAAAAGTGTTAATGTAGTATAATTTTAGATCCATTTAAAGGAGCTTAATTCAGAATGCTCTCTCCCATTCTTTTGGCTAGGACGCCTGTGGGTCAGCATTTGAGATACAGTTAGATTTGATCCAGCTGAGCAGGGAGTATCTTGCAGCCAGCTAGTGATCTGGAAAATGTTTATGACACCTTGTCAAGTGAAAACAAGGGCATATAAAACAGCAGTACACTTGAAATATGCACAGAAAAATGTTAGAAGGATAGATACCGCCAAGTTAACAGTGGTTACCTCTAGATGGTGGAATATGGGGAGTTTCTCTTTCATTTTATTCTTCATTCAGATACCGTTTGAGTGGTTTTCATGTCTGAGGCATAACAGATTCTCACAAGTATTTTCTTTTGTATTTTAAAACACATACTATACAAACATCTGTTTCTTTTGTAATAAGAAAAGAGCTATTTTTCAAAGACTACCTCATATCTCTAATAAAAACTTTTACCTCTTCAGAAGACAATTCAGTGCACAAAAATCCTAAACTTAAGAATGAGTAAACCATGATGTGACCATTCATTTTACAAATAGATTCGCCACGTGGTTATTTTTCATAGAGTGCTCCCTTGCCCTCCATATCTGATTCAATTTTCAATAATTTGCCTCGATAACAAGGGAAATGTAAATTCAAACTTTGTAAATTAGGATAAAATTATTTACACGCCCTTTGGTTTAACTTTTTAATCCAGGGTGGAACCAATAAATGAGAAAAGTAAACTGTGGTGATGGAACGCTCTTGCCCACAAAATAGAGATATGTGTGTAGCAGAGACGGCCTCTTGCCCATTTACATCTTTATCAGGCCTGGCAAGCTGGATCTGCCGCAGGGACTCTGCTGCTCCTGCCCCTAACCTCACCCCTTCTCCCTCTCCAACAAGCCTTGCTGCTTTCTCTCATTCATAAGTGCCTTGGCTGTGATGGGGGCCAGTGGATGGTGAGGCGTCTCAGAAAAGGAGAATGATGCTCTGCAGCCAGGTGCATGGCCTAGTGTTAGTGCTCAAAGAACGGAATGAAAGAGGCTTCATTATTTCCAGAGTTAATCACAGAACTTGAGTATCTATCAGAAGGACTTTTATGTGATCCAAGAGGCTGAGGGAGCCTTGGGTAGAGTGAGGGGTGTGGGTGGTGCCGAGACCCCACATTGATCCTGTGGGGATTGAAACTGTAAGGGGTTGAGGGATAGAAACAAGGATCCGCCTATAACCGGGGACAGTAGAAAAGGTGAGTTGGGCCAGGACTAGTGTGGCTTTGTATGCCCACTTGAATCCACTCTATACAGTTCTTATCATGTGCCAGGCTATGCACTAGCATGGAAAATACAAGTGTTGTGACTCTCAATTGGGTTTCAAAGCAAGGCAAAGTAAGGGTTGCATAGGTCACAAATCCTATAATATTGGAAGGAGTTAGCCATGGGTCGTGGGAGAAGTGTCTACAGAAAGTCTGAGCATACAGAGGAGACTTACAGGAGGAAAATATTTCCTGGAATGGATGTCATTCAAGAGGGTCAAGGACTCTGAGAGGCAGGAAAGGGGAGGGGGATATCAGTGGATGTATTAGCTTAAACAAAAGTGTGGAGCTGGGAGACATTACCTGCTCCTGTCTGGTTGGAAGGTAGGGTAGAGATAGGAGCCCAGCAGTGCCATCTGTACCTGTGCAGGGAAAGTGCCAGCTACAGAACTAACAAGTTTTGTTTTAACTATAGAAAGAGATATATGTCCATGGGTATCTTTTTTTTTTTTTTTAAGTTGGTATTTTAAAAGTGCACAATCAGAGCAACTATCACCACTATCTAGTTCCAGAACATTTTTTATCATCCCCAGAAGAAACTCCATACTCATTAACAGTCTGTCTTCTCTCCCTAGACCCTGGCAAGCACTAATCTACTTTCTGACTCTACCGATTTGCCTATTCTGAACATTTTATTATAAATGGAATCATACAATATGTGCCCTTTTGTGTCTGGCTTCTTTCACTTAGCATAATGTTTTCAAGGTTCATGCATGTTATAGCACATATCAGAACTTCATTCCTTTTTATGGTCAAATTATGTTTCATTGTATGGATATACCACATTTTGTTGATCCGTTCATCAGTTGATGGACATTTGAGTTGTTTCCCCCTTCTGGCTATTATGAATAATGCTGCTAAAAACATTTATTTACCCATAGGCATCTTAAATAAATACACAGGAGTATCCACTTGAGTGAATGAAATTTCAAATATTTTTTTCTCTACCAATGAATGTGGAAGTCTTTCTAGGGCTTCTCTCTGGCTCAGCTCTCAAAAACCTTTATATACTCTGAGGACCAGCTTGCTCCTGACCAGCTTGCTCTTTTTGCAGGCTCTGAAGTGGATCCATTTCTGGATTTCTGTTTGGTAGTTTCTTAATCTAAGAGCAGGCATTGCCCCCTCATTCCCTGTGTAAACTAGGTTCAGCTGCCCCCTGCATGTGTCAGGCTGGGCAGTTATTTTACAGGGAGTATTCCAGGTCTCACATGTGCACTGCTGTGCTCAGGGTTGTCTTGAAAAAGGCAGGAGTTTCACCCTGCCACAGTCAGAAGAGAAAAAACTCTAAACTCTGGGCAATCTTACACCATCAAGGCATCAGAATGTTACCTAAATATTTATTTTAAAGAAGGAAACATTCAGATTTATTGTTTAAAAATACTCACTGTATAATATTCAAAACTGTACTTTTGTTCTTTTGGGCACATTTTTGAAATGTATATATTTTATATGTGACCTGGAGTCCAAGACAAGTAAATTGTGGCCCGAATCCAAAGATCATTGCTTCAAACTACTTTTCTTTGTTCTAATTTTTCTTTTGATCCCCTCATTCCAAACCACAGCCCTCTTTCTCCTGTTCCCCACTCAATAACTCTAGACCCTCCTCTGAAAAAGTCCCTAAATCATAGCCTCTCTTCTTTAATCTCCCTTTCTAGACCTCACTCCCGGCCTTTCTAATTACCTCATCCTCCAAATCACAATTCTCCCTTTCAAAACATTTAAAACTCATTTCCTAAACCAGCTTCTTTTCACAAATCCACTTTCCTGAAAACTATAGTTTACTTCTTGGAACTGAAAGACACACATGTCCTACAATCAGTAATGGGGCTGGGACTGTTTCATGGAGAGAAGAAACCAGAAAGCTATGAACTTTGGAGGCTGTGGAGACACGTGTAGAGGTTGCTGTAGGCAGAAATTCAGAAATTCTAGAACCATGACTTCAGGGCCCTCTGGATAAGCCTGGGGCTGTGGGCAGCTGCCCTCATTTTGCTGAACTTTGATTTTCTCATCTGGCATGTACTAAGCCTCTGTTTCACAGGAGGTCTCAATAATAATATTTGTTGACTTGATTAAGTGGTTGAGTGAAGGACTAAGACAAGGTGACCTCTAAGCTGCTTTCAGCTCTATGTAAAACTCTAATATCCATGAAGTCAAGATGAAGAAGATCAGCAGAACTTTTGATGTTTGAATTATCCAACCAATTATTTTCATTTTGTTCTTCACTTTGCTTGTGTACACTAAGTCTTTTTTTGTTGAGGAGGAAAATGAGTTGAATTTTCCTGGGAATAGATACAAGACAGTTTACTCCCCTCTTTGGACTCCAAACTCCTTGACTATATATCTGTCAGTAGGTAGCTAATGAAAGTAACTTTGGTTCCATGGAAATAACTGTGAGGACTATGAAATCCAGGGATGTGAGCTGGGAGTACAGGACGTCCAACCAGGATTGTTCTAAAGTGCTCAGAATGTAGTAATGAAAGTGAAATGCCATGGCTAATAAATATTTGTTGATTGATTAAAGAAC
The DNA here is from genome assembly GCF_008728515.1 of Papio anubis. Lineage (NCBI taxonomy): Eukaryota > Metazoa > Chordata > Mammalia > Primates > Cercopithecidae > Papio > Papio anubis. Next base: position 141,607,286 of record NC_044977.1, read on the forward strand.
ATCAAATGCTGAATATACCTCTGATGAAAATATCTTGTAGCTCTAAGTTTATACACAAGGACCAAATGTAAATGAGCATGCTGGTTTCAATTAATGAGTAACCCCTGTCAAAAAGTTTGAAAAATTTTTTTAACTCAAAATGGGTCACAGATCAAAATGTAGAAAGTAAAACTATACAACTTTTAGAAGAAAACATAGGAGAAAATATTCATGAACTTAGGCTAGGCAAAGAGTTCTTAGATAAAACACAAAAGCATGATCCACAAAAGAAAAAATGGATATACCGGTCTTCATGAAAATTTAAAACTTTGCTCTATAAAAGACACTCTAAAGAGAGTGAAAAGACAAGCTATAGACTAAGACAACATTTTCAGAAATCACATATTCATAAAGAGCTTGTATCCAGGGTATATAGAGAATTCTTAAAATTCAACAACAACAAAATGGCCAAGAACAGTGGCTCATGCCTGTAATCCCAGCACTTTGTGGGACTGAGACAGACGAATCACTTGAGGCCAGGAGCTTGAGATGAACCTGGATAACATGATGAAACCCTGTCTCTACTATAAATACAAAAATTAGCTGGGTGTTGTGGCCTGTAATCCCAGCTACTCGGGAGGCTGAAGCATGAGAATTAACCCAGGAGGCAGAGGTTGCTGTGAGCTGAGATCGCACCGCTGCATTCCAGCCTGGGTGACAAGACCCTTTCTCAAAAAAAAAAAAAAAAAGGAAACAAACAACCCAATACAACTGAGCAAAATATTTAAACAGATGCTTCGCAAAAAAATGATATATGGATAGCATATTAGTACATGAAAAAGTACTGGAGTATATTAGTCATTAGGGAAATGTAAGTTAAAACCACAATGAGATACTACTACACACTTATTAAAATAGCTAAAAATAAAAACAAAACTGACATTTTCAAGTGCTGACAAGGATATGGAGCAACTGGGTTTTCATTCATTGGGAATGTATGGAATGCTGGTAGGAATGCAAAATGGTACAGGCACTCTGGAAAACAGTTTGGTAATTTCTTATGAAATTAAACATACACAAATCAGATGATCAGCAGTCATACTCCTAGGTGCTTACCCTAGATAAATGAAAATTCAAGTTCACACAAACATCTGTATCCAAATGCTTATAGCAACATTATTCATAATTGCCAACAACTGAAAACTATTAAGATGTCCTTCAGTGGGTGGATGGATAAGCAAACCATGATCCATTCATACAATGGAATACTACTCAATAAGGAAGGACTGTTGATATGTACAACAATATTGATGATTTTCAGATGTGTTATGCTAAGTGAAAGAAGCCAGACTCAAAAGGTTACATAATATATAATTAAATTTATATGACATTCTGGAGGAGATAAAACTATAGGATGGCATTGCCAGGGGTTAGGGGTGGGTGAAGAGTTTGACTCCAAAAGGGAAGGATCAGGGACATGGGGTGAGAGAATTGTTCTGTGTCTTAATTGTGGTGATGGTTACATGACTATGCATTTAAGACGTTCACAGTTGTACACCCCCACGCCAAAAGTTAATTCAATGTATGTAAACAAAGAAAAAACTTCTCTAAGTAATGGAAGGGAAAAAAATTTAGTCATCAGAGATCTACCATAGGTTAGTAATGAGGCTTTAATTTTTACTCAGAATAATCTTGTTTTTGATGCTTAACTGACTGTACAATGGGTACAAATGAATATTTTCCCGGTACTATATTTACATAGCAGCCAGGATGACCCTTAAAGACGTTCTCAAACACAGGGCAGCTGTATCCCCTAGCTTTCCTAACCAAGCTATCTGACACTCAAGCTCCTGTAACCTCGGAAGAATTATGACTGCTCAGCCAAACAAAGCGTTGATAACACCACACCCTGCACTTTTCACCTGAGCAAATGTCACCAAGATCTCATGCACGTCATCTGCCTTGGTGAGTGTGCCGGCCTGAATGCAATCCACGGGAGGTTTCCACATCCTCCTCACCAAGTGCTTCCTGACCTTGCCCCACTGATTAGATCCTACTTTGATGACAGCTGAGATGCAACCTGGGTGCTGCCCCTGGGCGGGACTCAGCTTTGACAAGCCTGATTTAGCGCTCCATTTCTTTCCCTTATAAATCCTGTCTTCAACCTCAGACCATTCATTGTTTAGGAATTCAAGGTCTCCTTGGGAGTCTCATGTCCTTGCCAAGCCTTCGCCAGGCTCTCGCCACTGCTATTCCTCTGCCAGCCCAATGCTACATTCTGAGGCTGTAGGAACACAACAGAGAACTCCAGTGCTCACATCCCATATTGACCCTCTCTATGTTCTTGAATTACCACCTACCTGAAAAAGCCTCAAAGTCTCAGGGGAACATTCTGTAGTCCCTGCTGCCAAAGAGGGTTTTTTGAGTTTTAGTCGTCTTCCAAAGTTTATTGTATGAAGTCTTAGTGCTTCACTGGAGTTTGTCATATGTCTGGATAATAAATAAGTTTCAAAAATGTAACTAACATAAGTTCCAGTTTAATTTCCAAGACTAGTAGAATTGTGGTCTTCTTCATCTCCCTTTCCCTCCCTCCCTGCCTCCACCAACTGCCACAGCATATATTAAAAGCTGACGTGCCAAACTTTGCCTTCCGGCAGAAATTACCTCAGAAATAAAGCTAAGATTCCAGGGGTCCTGGCCTTGAAGAGAATCTAATCCAAGAAGACAAGCGGAACTGAGAGGCCTAGGAAGACTTAAAGTTGGAAGGAAAGAATTCACAGCTAATTTGGAGGATAAACAGAAAAGTAGTTCAGCATAATGTGAACATTTTTCCATGTGCTACAGCAAAGGAAGGGGATTTGGGATATTTAAGGAGGAGAATTGCCCTTTCCACCTTAGCCTTATTTTCTCAGAGTTAGCATTCAACCACCAAAACAGCCAGAAACCAGAGGGCTGTTCCCACACCCACAATTTATATAGTTTTACTCCATTCATAGCAGGTAGGTATCTAACGACACTAAGGCTTCCTACCAATTTTTTTATAATTTCATTTTATTGCTCATTATTCCCTTTTGTTACTTTTATCAGCTTTGTGTCCTGGAATTTCACTTAGCCTGGCAGGCCTTCCCTCTGCCACAGCTAAAAGTGAACTCAAATAGACTTTGTCTCGGGAGTGGGACATGACCCAGCCATCTGGGGTAGCATATATCCCTTCCCGTACTAATTGTTCTACTGATTTTTTAAATCCTTGCTTTCAAAAGAAATGTAATCCTTATGTTTCTACTTCATTTACACCCAATTTAGGAAAGCCCTCTTTCGTAAGAGCTGTGTGATGTCCAAATAGCCTTCTTGACACGCATGCCCCTTTTCAAGAGCCTCCAGTAGTCTTCCAAAGTCAGAACCAATGCCTTCTGACTCTAAATTGAAAATCCAATTAAACACGCAATTTAGGTGAATACTGGAAAGTTTAGCCTTGAATTTTCAGCTAGCACCTACTCACAAAAATATTTGAGAGCATCGAAATTCTAGGATCTAGAAAAATAATCTGTAGTGTGTGCTAACAATTCACTTCTCTAGCATCAATAATTTCTGACCCTGCGGCAAGTCCCAGCACCAGGAAGTGATGCATTTGAATTCCATAGGTCACTTTAGCATCTAGTAGCAATGCCCAAGACATGGGCTCCAGAGCATACTTTCTGCATTTGAATCCTACCTTTGCATCATAAGTTATTTGTAAATATCAAATGAGTCAAAGCAGGCAAAGCACTTATTGTAGTGCCTGACATAGTCACTACTCGGTCCCATTACCTGTGATCACTAGGCTTTTGCATACTGTTCTTGGTGCTTATTGGGAACAATATAAGACTTTACTGTATCTACAGGAAGATATTTATGCAATTTTTGTAAAACTACTTTTAAAGATACTGCTCATTTTTCCTTTTAATATCCCGTCTAGTAAATAAACCTTTGTTAAATTCATGTTAGATTACTCAAGCTAGAAAATAGAAATGTGATTAACTAGTAGACTTCCTTTAACTTTAATATCATAAACACAGATGAGTGACTAGTTTTTAATTCTTATTTTATTCTTTGCTTTGGCTGTCAAAAAGTAAGGGTTTATGTTTGGCTATAGTAGCAATCCTGAGTTTAGCAATAATAATAGCTAAATAATAGCTCTCATTTATTTACAAAAAAAGTGCTAATGTTTAAGAGCAATTTGTAAAGTTATTGTCTGATTTTTGCACTCCAAAAATAAAAATTAAAAGAGGGCAGTTCCTGCAAATAAATATACCTGAAATTAATACACAAGAACTTTTTGAGCCACTTGCTTTATTCCTGTCCTGGCTCTGACCTATGTTATATTCTGATATAAACAGGAGAAAAGTATACATAGTCTAATGTTACAGATTTCAACAGCTGTTAAAATCACACAGTAATTGTTCCTTCACACTGTGTAGAGTTACACCATGGTGAATTTGCTGCTCATATGCAAGGAAGGAAATCAGAATCTAGACACTGATGAGTACTCATTAAATCAGACACATATATACACAAAATACTTTGATGCACTCTTTTTCTTTTGTGTTTCACTCTAGTGCCATGTAAAATATACAGCCAAGACTTTCTGGAAGTTTCTGATTCTCCACTGCTTCATGGAAACGCACATGAATATAAAGCATACGAATGACCAGATCTGTGGCTGCACCCATCAACTGCTTACTATCTCAGACACCCCAGTCCAGAGGACCACCAAGGGGAGCACAAATTCAAATTACAGTTCTTAGAGGTTCCAGATGGACTTTTCATTTATGATCTAAACTGAGATAGCTTTGAGAGAAAAAGAAGGCACAATTAATAATTTTGCCAGGACTATAAGTGTAAATATATACTAGACAAATCAGGATGTGTAATCACCATACCTAACAGGCTCAGATTATTTCAAATCTACCATCACAATTGCTGGTGGGCTGAAAAGGATGTTGAGCCAAAATATTTCTGCACCTCCCTTTCCTTGCTGATGACTTAAATTTCGCCATTACAGATTCATTGTTTTGGATTAGAAGTTGTCAACCAGGGATAATTTTGCCACCAGGGGATATTTGCATAATGATATTTTTCATTGTCATGACTGGGATGGGGGCTGTCATTGGCATCTAATGGATAGAGAACAGGGATGCTGCTAAACATACTACAATGCCCAGAACAGTCCCCAACAAAGAAGAAATTATTGAGCCCAAAGTGCCCATAGGGCAGACTGAGGTTTGGAAACCCTGCTTTGGATTACGCAGTCTCTTCTGTTGCTCCCATTTGAAGATACATGAAGGTCAAGAGAATGATAAGACAAGTCACAGTCTGGGAGAAAATATTTGCAAAAGACATATCTGAGAAAAATCTGTAACAATTATCCAAAACATACAAAGAACTCTTAAAACTCAACAATAAGAAAACAACATGAATAAAAAAATAGGTAAAAGACACGGACGGACACCTCACCAATGAAGAGCTACGGATGGAAAATAAGCATATGAGAAAATGCTTAACATCATATGTCACTAGGGAATTGCAAATAAAAACAACAATGATACTATTACACACCTATCGCAACAGCCAAAATCCAGAACACTGACAACACCAAATGCTGGAAAGGATGTGGAACAACAGGAACTCTCATGCATTGCTGCTGGGAATACAAAATGATACAGCTGTTTTGGAAGACAGTCTGGCAGTTTCTTACAGAACCATACATTTTTACCGTAGATCTAGGAATTGCACCCCTTGGTATTTACCCAAAGAAGTTAAAATTTATACAAGTTTTATTTATAATTGCCCAAACTTGGAAGCAACCAAGATGTCCTTCAGTAGGTAAATAGAAAAATAAACTGTGGTACATCCAGGCAATGAAATAGTATTCGGTACTAAAAGGAAGTGAGCTATCAAGCCATGAAAAGACAAGGAGGAACATTAAGTGCATATTGTTAAGTGAAGGAAGCCAATCTGAAAAGGCTACATATTGTACAATTCCATCTATGTCACTTGTTTGAAAAGGCAAAATGATGGAGACAGTAAAATGATCAGTGGTTGCCAGAGGTTAGGAGGAGGAAGTGATGAATAGGCAGAGCACAGAGGGTTTTTAAGTCAGTGAGATTATTCTGTATGATACTATAACAGTGTATACATACCATTATACACTTGTTAAAAGCCATAGACTCTACAGCACCAAGAGTGAACCCTAGTGTAAATTGTAGACTGGGTAGTAATGATGTGCCAATGGAGGTTCATTGATTATAATAAATGTGCCACTGTGGTGTAGGATTTTGATAGTTGGGGAGGCTGTACATGTGTGGGGGGCATATGAAAACGCTCTGTATCTTTTGCTCAATATTGCTATGAACTTAAAACTGCTTTTAAAAAGGATACATGAAGGATGCACATAAGTCCCTCATACTTCATATCAAATGATTTTATCAAATGGTAAGAGAAAGTGATAAATGCAGGAGTAGTAAGTAAAAATATTACTGTCTTTAGATTATTGCCTATGCTGACTCTGCTATAGTGGACTGGGAGTGGTTAGGAGATGAGGGAGGTGACTGCAATTAGCTGATGTTTTGAGAGAGGTTATAAAAATCATATATTCATTTATTCATTTCACTAGCCAAATTTTATTAAGCCCTGCTGTTGGCCAGAGCCTTAGGGATTTCCCATAAGCCTCCCATTTCCATAGTGGAAAACAACGTAAAACTTGAACTAGTGAAGTCTAACATCCTGGCCATTCCGCTGCCCCGAGAGGCCACCATTTACCATATAGTCACTAGACCTATGCTGGCATCATCAAAACTTTGAGTATGAACCTTAAACTGAGGCTACAGCTTCCCTAAATGTGACATGATTGGTTTTACTCAACGATTATGCATTCCAGTTATTCATCTTGTAAGTAGATTCAAACTGCCGCAGTACCCTGAGTTTTAGTGTGTAGAATGGGTCAAGTATGTAGGCCAGAAATGCCCTATATCCTGGATCTTGAAATGAGTGGGAAAGAAGGAAGACATTTATCTAAAGAAGCATTTCCCTTAGTGTCCCATGCATGCCAATGATTGGCTTCTGTACTCTTCTAATGTCCTAACCTAAACTATAGAGTTTGTCCTGTGCCCCTAACTTCAGACCTTAGAGACATACAGGGCATATCCAAACAACAACTAGTAATACCAACCCTAGTTACACTGATGACACCAAGACCCTATGCAGATGCCTCAGAGTGAATGTTGCTACAGAAAGACAGACTGACTAAATCGATGATGGGATTAGCATGTGCTGAACTCTGGTAAAAGCAATTTATTTTTTTTGTCTCATTCCAGGCAGCTGTGGTGAGATTTTTCCCCTCCCTGGCCCCCAAAATAGATAATCCTTGGTTTTCCTAAAAGTAGCATAATTTTCCTGATGTAAATAGTAGATACCGCCATAATCTCTTGTCAAAGATTGCTTCAGAAGGGAATAATTTTTCTGTGAAACTTCAATTAAGGAAAGAAGTAGCTCAGTGAGTATGCAAACATATAGGAGGTGTAACTCTGAAACTTCCACTGCAAGTATTATTCTATGCAAAATATTGTTTTTTCTTTTTATATATGATGCGGAGGTGAGATTAAGAATTATTTTAGACACCATTAAACCACTCCCACGGTCTTTACATTTCTTCTAGTTATCCTTTCATCTTCTAAGTCCCTATATTTTGAAGTTTTCAATTCCCTTTTGTTTCTGACTTCTGTTTCTAGTTTTTCATAATCCTCCTTTCACTGCTTTTCTTTTGGTTCAATCCGATGCCTTTCTTATTTCATTCTGTTTACTACAGCATTTTCTTTTTTTTTTTTTTTTTTTTTTTTGAGATGGAATCTCGCTCTGTCGCCCAGGCTGGAGTGCAGTGGCCGGATCTCAGCTCACTGCAAGCTCCGCCTCCCGGGTTTACGCCATTCTCCTGCCTCAGTCTCCCGAGTAGCTGGGACTACAGGCGCCCGCCACCTCGCCCGGCTAGTTTTTTTGTATTTTTTAGTAGAGATGGGGTTTCACCGTGTTAGCCAGGATGGTCTCGATCTCCTGACCTCGTGATCCACCCGTCTCGGCCTCCCAAAGTGCTGGGATTACAGGCGTGAGCCACCGCACCCGGCCTACTACAACATTTTCTGTGTGCACTTTTGTACTTATTCCCACTGCCTTTTTGCTCACAGTTTTAGTGTCTAATCTCCTTCATCTGTTGTGTGTGTATGTTTTGCTTTTTGCCACCGATGATAATTATTTTTACTTCTGAGGATTGCTGCTTTCTTTTTTAAAAAAAGAGTTAGAATGTGAACATTTTATCTGCTCTCATTTGTGGTATCTTTGTTTATTTCTTGAGTCTTCCAGTTTGGAACTCTCTCTCTGTGCCACAAATTCTGCCCTTCAGAAACTCTTTTACGACATGCCATAATGTGTGGCTCAATCTAATTAAGAGAATAGGGGAAAAAACCCAGATGGTAAAAAAAATTGGGCTGAGATTATCAGCCACCAATATTTCGGTTTGTTAGAGGACCCTCTCCTTTTGTTTGAGGGGGTGGAGGGGCTGTCCACTGCAAATATGCCTCTCTATGCCTTGATGACATGTGCATTGGAGGAGTTTCTGGAATAGACATTTAATAGCCTTCAATGGTCTCTGAAGGAAATTAGTCAGTGTTGCCAAAAATATCAGAGAACTAAGCAGAAGAGTAGGAATATCATGGAGAGTGGGCTAAGGGATTAAGAAACAAAGAAAGAACTGGAATGTTCAATTGGTTAAGGAAAATCTCAGTATGGATAAGAAACACAAAGCTTATGTCTGTGAATGTCCTAGAAGCTGTGTTATATCACTTCACCTGTCACTTTGATGAATTACTATTTACTGTAGTGAAGCCACGTTACACCATTCACGTGGGTCAATCTTCCTTTTTAAAAATCTGACCTCAGGTTCCCAAAACCTAGTCTCCTAAGGAAGAACAGCAGGAACTTTACTTTGTACTTAGGAATTAACAATTTGAAATTTCCTGTATGTGACTCTGCAGATACATCTTTTTAAAAACTCACCGAAATTAGGCAGTTTCTAATAATTTTTAAATAGGTAGGCCACTGGCTTGGGATGGAATTGTTCCTATGTGTATTATTTATTTGGAAGAGAATTTGCCTGAGCTAACTAGGTTGGAAATCGGCATGTCATGTAAATTTATTGAGGGTTAGAGGTGTGTCTTTTACAACCATATATCCCAGGAGAACCTACTGCAGACCTCTGTACATTGTTAGCACTTAACAAATACTTGTTGAAACAATGCACAGAGGAATAAATAGCAAATTTCGGTGAAGTTGGAAGGGACCCCAAGTGATCAGCATGTGCTTCTCCATCCGGAATGAGGTAAATGGACAAGTGCACACGAAGGTTTCTTTCTACCTGGATTCACTTTTAATATAGGAACAACAGGGTCAGCTCCTTGTTCTTGAGGATTCATGGGGATTGGAAATTACAAGCCAAGTTCCCAATTTACAGAGTGTGTGGAAACAGTTTGATGGACAAACTCTGTAACGACAAAAGTGTATCACTTATCAATCACCTTCAGCAACCAAACTGGGAGCTCAGAGCAGCCCTTGTTAAGTAACCATATAGGTGAGGCAGCACAGGAGATTCAAACAAAATCAAATGTGAGGAGACTGCAATAATGCTTTCTGAGAATTGATATTCCCAAGTTGGTATACAGATCTAGTTAGACACAAAGCCATTCTCTTTCCCATAAATTCAGGGAATACTAAGCTAAACCAAAAGCCTGTCTTATTTTAGTTGATTGGACAAAGTGGGGTTTCTAAATGTTAAAGGAGACAAAATGAAAAGACTTCATAAGTATTGTTAGAGAATTTACAGCAGGAACCAGCAGTTCGTTTTTCCTTCCGACTTTACAGCCTGTGACTGATGACTAGTTAGTGAGTAAGCAAGTGTAGAGTAAGTGTAAGGAAATGATAATTATTTCTTATCAATACTGATAATTGTATCAGTTTAATAGTAAATAAGTGTGCTGTGTGTTGGCAAGACTCTAATTCAAAGTAGCATTTCTATCATATGGACCTTGGGATTACTTTTAGCACATTCACCACCTTGTAAGCAAGACTTTGGCCCTCTTCATGGCACGGATATTTACTGGGCAATACCTTGCCACACACACTAGGCACTGGAGATAAATAAATCAAGGAGGTAGCGACTGCCTTGTGGAAGGGGGATTTCGTCATGCCAACACAACCTAAGGTAAGCTCAGAAATTCCATCCTTAATGGCTTTTTTTTCCCCTAAAAACATAACACATACAGTAGTTCCCCCTTATTTGTGGTTTCTTAGCTGTCGTCAGTTGAGGACAAAAAAATATCAAATGGAGAATTCCAGAAATAAACAATTCATAAATTTTAAATTGCCCATTGTTTTGCGGTGATGAAATCTCTCACCGTTCCACTCAGCCCTGCATGGGACATGAATCACCCCTTTGTCTAGGGTATCCACATCCACGCTGTATAAGCTACCTGCCTGTGGGTCACTTAGTAACCACGTTGGTGATCAGATGGACTGTCACGGTATTGCAGTGCTTGAGTCCAGGTAACTCCTATATTTCTTAATAATGACCTTAAAGTGCAAGAGCAGAGATGCTAGCATATTGTTATAATTGTTCTACTTTATTATTCATTACTGTTGATTTCTTACTGTGGCTAATTTATCAATTAAACTTCATAGTAACTATTAATGTATAGGAAAAACATGGCATATATAGAATTTAGTACTATTAATATCTGCAGTTTCAGGTATCCACTGAGGGTCTTGGAATGTATTCCCCAGAGATAACAGGGGATTACTGTATATTGGTTGATTTGAATGGATTTCCTTCCCCCACCTTGCCACCTGATTCCACCACAGCTTCTTTGAATAGACCCCATAATTCAGACATGATAATGTCATGGTCTCTAACATGACAGTATTTTTTTTAAAAGACTTTTAAATAAGTCTATATGTTGGCAACTGCAATTTCATGTGCATTTTGCTTGATAAAGTTTGATTAGCTAATGAGGTATAGCAATACCTAATATTTATAATACCTCGTAATTCAGCCTCATATAAAAATTTAAATTAAATATTTAACATAGCATGTTGTGGTTACTTTGAAATATTATGTGCTGAGGTAGGGCACTGATTTACTAAGCACTGACAAATATATTATGTTTTATTTACTCTCAGTATCACTTTATTTTTGCCTTACTTCCTTCTACTTCAGTTATGTCTTAAAATAACTGTTCTGTACTTCAGCAATAACACATACAGCAGAAAATTTGGAAAACCAATAAAAACTCAAAAGAAACAGGAAAATAAGTTACCCCAAATCCTGTCGCACGTGGGTGGCTTCCATTATGTTTGGCAAAGCCTTATAATGTTTTTTTCATGTGTCTTATGTTGCTTGACAAAAATTGTATCACATTATATTTACAGCTTTGAACCTGTTTTTCTCTTAACAACATACTGGGGGCTGTTTTCCCATGTCAGCAAAGATTCCGTTAAATGGCTGAATAGCATCAAAGTGTGTTATTCTTAAATTGCTGCATGCTGCCTTGCCATGGACCAGCGGGAATACAGCCCCAGAAGTAGTGGTTTCATCCAGACCAAGAAGTCATTCTTTGCATTCTCGGTGGAGGGTCCTCCCCTTAGGAATGTGGAGCTGATGATGCCAAGTGTGTCCTTGACCTTCTGGGCAGGATGGAAAGCTCTTCTATTTTCTCAGGCTTCTGCCTGATAAGGGTGATCAAACAGCAAGATTCAAGATTTATTACTCAGGAATCTAATTTATTTGCAGTTGTTTAGAGCTTTCATTGGTGTCCTGATCCTTTTATCCATTTGCTGCCTTATTTTAGAAACTCATCAGTTGAAGCCAATATCAATCAACAAAACCCCAGTTTGCACCCTATTTACAATTCTGAATCAGTTTCTTTTCTGTTTTAGTGCTTCTCTTCTATGTGATTGTTCCTATAGTGGTCAATATCAATATATCATATTTGGCTAGCACTTATTTCTGCAAAATGCAACTAAGACATGTTCATTAGTTGTTTAAAAATGTAAATTCTATAGAAAATTTACCTCAAAATTTGACTGTGATGTGAACGTGAATGAACGTATTTTCCTATATCTATTATATTGTTACATATGTAATTTTTAATATTGCAAGTTCCAATTTTTAAAAACATTTTTCTCTTGAGTATATCAGTTATAAAATGCCTAAAGTTATTAAATCCTGTGACGTGGCATCTTATGTGTGTGTGTGTTTTTTTTTTTTTTGAGATGAAGTCTTGCTCTATCACCCAGGTTAGAGTACAGTGGTATGATCTTGGGGTCACTGCAACCTCTGCCTCCTGGGTTCAAATAACTATCCTGCCTCAGCCTCCCAAGTAGCTGGGATTATAGGTGCCTACTACCACCCCTGGCCAATTTTTGTATTTTTAGTAGAGATGGGGTTTCACCATGTTGGCCAGGCTGGTCTCGAACTCCTGACCCCAGGTGATCCACCCACCTCGGCCTCCCAAAGTGCTGAGATTACAGTCATGAGCCACCGTGCCCAGCCAATGCATTTTAGAGTCTAGGTTTTGGAAGTCCTAGAAAAGCTTATGATAATCAAAAACAATAAATTATTTCTAAACCATGAAGTAAAATAGCAATAATGGACAGTTATGACATTCATGCCAAGTGTGCTCTACTTGAGCACTTTTCATATTTTATTTCAATAAACTTCTTAAAACAACCCAAAAACAGTTACTATTATAGGCCCCATTACTGCCGATGAGGGAAACCCAAGTGAGAATTTCTTAAAAGCCTAATTTTTCATTACCTTTTTCCTCTAAGAAGGTGAATATGAATCTCGGTGCTAATTGCTCCCCCCTTAAAGTTAATAATCACACTATTAATAGCAATATGAGTCATCATTCATTGGGTACATATCATGAGAAGCAGGTACTTTATAATATTATTCCTAATCCTCACGTGGTAGATTGTATTTGTAGCTACAATAATCTCTCCTTTCCACATGCTCCTCTGCAATGTGACCTAGCCAATCTCCCATCAAGCCCCTCCAATCTCCACTCCCTCAATTTCTCCACCCCCTCCAATAAGGGTGGGCCCTATGACTGCTTTGACCAAGAGAATACAGCAGAAGTGACATTATGCCAGTTTCAAGACCCAGGCCTTAAGATTTTACCTGCTTCCACTTCCTGCCTCACAGAATATTTGCTGTGGGGACCTAGATACTGTGTAAGAAATATGACTACTCTGGGACCACCATGTCATGAGAAACCCAAGCTGTATGGAAAGGCCCAAGAGTAAGGGTCATCAAACTATAGCCTGTAGGCCAAATCTGGCTCATCACATTCTTTCTAGCTAAGAATGGCAGGGAGGGGCAGCCAAAAGAATAACAACAGTCTGTGATACGTAAAAAGTATATGAAACTTAAATAAAATGTTATTGAAACTATCACACTTATTTATTTACTTATTGTCTGTGGCTGCTTTCATGCTACAATGGCAGAGTTGAATAGCTGTGACAGACATCATATGACCCTTGAAGCCTAAAATATTTACTATCTGGACCTTTACAGGAAAAGTCTGCCAACCCCCAGCCTCAGAGGATAAGAGGGAGAGGCCAGGAAGCATCAAGGAGCTAATACATATAAGTATATAAATACGCCATGTATCTCAAACCTTCCGCCTCCAGCCAATTTAACTGATGCCACGTGGAACAGAGACAAATTACCCAGCTGAGCCCTTCCCAAATTCCTGATCAACAATAGCAAAAGCAAAATAAATGACTGTTTTAAGGCATTAAGTTTTGAGTAGTTTGTTACATAGCAAGAAATAACTGAAACACCTTACAACCATCCTACAAAGGAAGATGTTGTTATGCAGATATTTGGATGAGGAAATGGAAGCTCAGAAAGATTAAATAACGCACTGAAGTTCACACAGCTGGCAAATAAGGAGCTCGGATTTCAACCCAGGTCCTTTCAATTCCTAAGCTTTATTTGTGATAAAGTAGCCCCATAATATTCAGCCTTTACTCTGTTGCAATACATTTTATGCCCATGTCAGTCTTCATTAACTCAAAAAAAGTGTACTGACAATTGTCACCACAGGTAAGCACTGCACTAAGCTTTGTGGGGAAACAAGAGATATAATTTAGATGGAATCTGAAAATTTTACTTAACTTTTTACTTAGCTAAGAAGACCAAGGGTTATTATAATGTGATGATGGATGAAATATTGTAAATTAAAATTTGACACATTTACTCTGAAGGTGGTGGCCTACAGAATCCCATTTTAGGTAACAAAACCTTCAGAAAAGCTATTTGTTTGATCTTTATGTCACAGTTCTAGGACTTTCCTTTAAGGAGCAAGTCGTTAGCAGTCAGTGAAGAGATGGCGTGAAAGCTCATCCTGCCTACCTGCAAAGTTAGTTACACATTAGTGTTTTACTTTGTTTTTTCATTTCAGATTAACTGTCCTCTTCCATGTTCAAACCATATGTAACTGTAACTGAATGGAAGTTAAACATCTGGAAACTGTTAGGATTGAATAGCAATGAAAGGCAGGAAGCACAAGACTATGGAAAGTGGTTTTGAACAACCAGGGTAAGGAATGTAAAGAAAACTAAGCATATTCCAAGTTGTCTGCCATTATCATACACTCTCAAGGTCGTTACTGGAGATGGGTCACTCTGAAGTGAAGGCTGTCAACTAGGAACACAGCTAGATGAAATACAGTATGGTGAAAATGGAGGCAACTATGGGTTTAAAGGTCATTTCCTTGTTTATCAAGGGCCCTACTTAAATGTAGGCTGCCTGAGAGCCAAAATATGTCACCTTTATAATATTTGATAGCCAGTGGTTTGTTGGGACTGGGGCATACCAGCTTGCAATAACTGATTACATTTTTAGGAATTTTTGTGAGCTGATTGTTGAACTTTGCCATGATAGGAGCATTTACACCGTGGAATCTAGCAAATACAATAAGTCAGGGCTCTTTTTTAAGAGAGCCAGTTTGCCAGCACACCACTGAGACAGAATCAATTAAAAATGATTAGCCAGTAGTCCAAAATTCTTTAGAGTGTGTGATAAACTATAACACGTTCATTACATTTATGCTTTTCAATAATTTTTAGTGACATGAGAAACAAATCTGGAAGCAAAAGTATAGCTCCAATATAGTCCCCAAAATGCTAAAACATATAGCTATATGTACAAAATTATAAGAAAGAAAATGTATCAATGTCTGCACAGTGGTTATCTTTGGGCTGTAGATTTACGAGTAACTGTTGTTTCATGCATTATATCTTTCAAGTATTCTATAAGCATTGCTTTCTTAATTAAAAACCATTCACAATAATGTACCTAAGTATTAACCTTTTTAAATTTTGTGTACAGGAATGACAGAGGGAGGGTTTACAGGAAGAGAGGTTGGAAGAGGAGGACTTTCTCTTCTTAACACATTCAGTCCTGTGAGAAAAGGATTGAGGAGAAACCATTATGATTGAATTGGAGCTAGGAGTTGGGCTAGGGTCACAGAGGGAATGAGTAGAGAAGCAAAAGAGGAATAGAGAGAGGCAGGAAAAGGGAATACTAAAACAGGGATCAGAAACTGTATCCCTAGCAGCTATATAAAGAAGCCATGTCATAGTCATTTCACTTTTTGAGCATCAATTGTTTCATCTCCAACGTGGGCAGGCCACACTAGAAAACAATGCACAAATTTCATTTTAATCAAGATGTTCTAAGTGAACTTCCTCTTAAGGGCAGCCAGCTCTCAGGGTAGGTGTGCGGCAGCATGAGACTCACCTGGCAAAGGAAAGTAGAGGAATGTTTGCTGGAGAGGAAGGAAGGGAATTGTGCAAGATGAGAGTAGAGGGATGTCGTTTAGTGAGGGTGCTGGAAGAAAACTGTCCTAATTGTAAAACCTCAATGGTAGTATCAAAGGGATGTTTGGGGACAAAAATATGACTCCACGTTTGTTTTATTTTATATGTAGATAAAGAACTCTTGCTCCTCACAGACAAATTTCTAACTTCCACCAAGGAATTTCTGAATGTAGTCTGTATGATAAGATCCCTGATTATGTGTTATAATGAGAAAATCAGGAATCTTCATTAGAAGGTTACTCTGCAACTGAATAAATTTTGTTTAGTAATGTTTTAAACACATCTCTTAAGGTCCAGATTATTTTCTAGGATCACATTATAAAAAAGATCTTAAAAATACAGTAGAATTTTTTTTTTTTTTTGAGATGGGGTCACATTTTTTCACCCAGGCTGGAGTGCAGTGGGGTGATCCCTGCTCACTGTAGCCTCAACCCCCTCGACCTCAAGTGATCACTCCTGCCCACCCCAAGTAGCTGGGACTACTGGCGCATACCACCAAGCCCAGCTAATTTTTGTATTTTTCACAGAGACGTGGTCTCATCATTTTACTCAGGCTGGTCTCGAACTCATGAGCTCAAGTTGTCCACCCACCTTGGTTTCCCAAAGTGCTAGGATTACAGGTGTGAGCCACAGCACCCAGCCTAGTAGAGTTTTTATTAGTTGTTAACGCTGACACTAATGTAGTTAGAAAGAGGTAGAACCTAATGGCTCAGTATATTACTTTATCTGTGGGTTCCAATTATCTATACAAAGTTGTTGCTTATTTCTACAATAGTTTCATGTCTATTGTAGTTATTCTCACTCATCTTGAAGAAAAAAAATCCCCTGATGTGATAAAGTACAATAGTTCCAACTCATATATTTACAATGTAATTAAAGCTTAAACTTTAATCTTTTTATAAACTAATATGATTTAACGCGTATTACTTTATCTGTGGGTTCCAATTATCTATTCAAAGTTGTTGCTTATTTCTACAATAGTTTCATGTCTATTGTAGTTATTCTCACTCATCTTGAAGAAAAAAAATCCCCTGATGTAAGTACAATGGTTCCAACTCACATATTTACAATGTAATTAAAGTTTAAACTTTAATCTTTTTATAAAACTTGATTTAACGCATGCCATGTGTGCCTTTTTTTCAAGGAGATCTGTATTTTTTAAACGACTTTGTAAGTCAGTCTCATGTACACATATGATGTTGGAGCTAATTGGTTATCTCCATTTTAATTGTATTTTTGAGACATTATAAGAAAAACATCAATGTTGCATTCCACTGGATCCCTCTTCCCAAACAGACCTGGATGAGTCTAGCTTTGCCCAGGACCGTGGACTTCCATGTTATGTGGGGCTGGGTGCTGAGGACATCGACACATCTGTAACCAAATCAGTGAACCTCAGTGGGAGCTGAGAGCCATGTCTCTGGAATGAGGGCCTCTCATTCCTTTGTTCTCGATATTTCCTGGCAACGTGTACACAAGCACATGCTATTAACAGATGGTGGAAGGCATAATTGGGATTTTTATCATAACATATCCCTCATGCTTCCACCATGCGCCAAAGAAGAAGAGATGCTTGGACTAGCTAGCTTCGTCACAGCAGGACTAAAACCCCCTACTGTACTTCAAACCTCCCAAGACCCGAGTCCCTCCACGACAGACTCAACCACTCAGTGAGATGTGGTTTTCAGTCAGAAGTGCAGAGCCAACTTTGGCAGATATGTTCCTTCAGATTCCTTTTAAGATCAATTGTTAATGTGAGAGAGACTGGAGCCTAGTTTATCTGGTAAGTTGAGGCATACATCTGCGCTGCAGAGCTGAGGCCTATGGGATTGGCAGAGAGCCCTAAACTTTGTACAGACAACTGTGCCTCATAACCCGCACAGATGAAAAGGTCTCCTTTGCTTAACCCCATAGCTATGTGCTGAGCAAGTCAGAAAGAAAGCAGGAACAAGTATGGCAAAGAACTTAGCCAAAGAAGCTTAAGAGGATTAATTTTGATTTTTTGCTGTTGATGTTCAAATCTAGTGTGTGCCTTCTCAGTTCAAAATTGATTACCCAGGTCTGCTTTATAAAAGCATACATACATAGTGCATATTTTTAAGAGAAAATTAATTCTTCATAATTTATAAGTCTCTAAAGAAGTATAGTTTATAATGTTCGTATGACTCTTGTGCATTTATGCCGCTTGCATCATCTAAAGAATTTGAGGGGTTTTGTTAAAAGTATCTGCTGGCTGGGAATATTTCACATTACACGCAGGATGATTAAAATCGCAGTGCTACCCTTTGGGCACATGCCTGAGCATTGTAATCAGTGAGGTTTATATTTAGTGGTCAGTAGCATAGCTAAAGAAGTACCTCAGACAGCTTGAAATCTAACATGGTGGTGGTTATAGCTGGTAGTTAGGATCTGGGAATCAGATGGTTGGGTTCAAATCTGACCCTTTCTCCTATCAGCTAAGTGACTTCGATCAACACACTCAACTTCTCTAAATCTTGATTTCCTCATTTGTAAATAGGCATGAAAATATTATCATGGGGTTAATTATATCGTTATAAAATATTTTAAAATATGTAAAACAAATCATTATAAAATACATAAAATATCATACGGTTGTGAGTTTTAAATGAAGTAATATGTGAAAGTACTTACCATAATACCTGTTGCATAATATGTGCTAAATAAACATTAGCTATTATTTATACAAAGTGATAAACAGGGCTACATAATTTTCTAGCCCCACAGCAAAATGAAAATGTGGAACCCTTTGTTCAGAAAGCAAAGCAAAAAAAAAAAAAAAAAAAAAAAGCTGTTAAAGGCACTTAAAAAAAGCTTTTTATTCTCGTTCATGCTCTCTCTCAGCTTGTGATGGCGATATTGTATGTAATTACTAGACTTTTCAGATTTACAAAAAAAAAAAAGAGAAGAAAAAAGAAGAAAATGGAAAGTGGAGTTCTCATATTACTCCCTCCAGGTTTCCACTATGATTAGCATCTTGCATTAGTGTGGTACATTTGTTATACTTGACAAACCAATATTGACACATAATTACTAACTAAAATTCATAGTTTATATTAGAATTCACTCTTAATGTGTATAGTTCTACATGTTTTGAAAAATGCATAATGTCATATATCTACCATTACAGTATCATACAGAATAGTTTCACTGATCAAAAATATCCTTTGATAGCTGGTTAATCATATGCAAAAAAATGAAACTGGATCCCTATCTTTCACCACATACAAAAATTAACTCAAGATGAATTAAAGACTTAATTGTAAGACCTTAAACTATAAAAATCCTAGAAGAAAACCTTGGAAAACCATTCTGGACATAGCTTTGGGAAAGAATTTATGACTACATCCTCAAAAGCAATTGCAAGAAAAACAAAAATTGACAAGTAGGACCTGGTTAAACTAAAGGGCTTCTGTACAGCAAAAGAAACTATCAACAGAGTAAATAGACAACCTGCAGAATAAGAGAAAATATTCACACACTATGCATTCAACAAAGATCTAATATCTGGAGTCTATAAGGAACTTAAAGAATTGAACAAGCAAAAAACAAACAACTCCATTAAAAAATGGGCAAAAGACATGAGCAAACACTTGTCAAAAGATGACATACAAGTCACCAACAAACATGAAAAAATGCTTCTCATCACTAGTCATCAGAGAAATGCAAATCAAAACCACAATGAGATATCATCTCATACCAGTGGAAATAACTATTATTAAAATGTCACAAAACAACAGATGTTGGTGAGATTGTGCAAAAAAAGGGAATGCTTATAAACTTTGGTGGGAATGTAAATTAGTTCAGACACTGTGGAAAGCAGTTTGGAGATTTCTCAAAGGACTTAAAACAACTACCATTTGATCTAGTAATCCCATTACTGGGTATATATCCAAAAGAACACAAATTGTTCTACCAATGGGACACTTGTACTTGCATGTTCACTGCAGCGCTATTCACAACAGCAAAGACATAGAACCAACCTAGGTGCCCATCAGCGAAGGGTTGGATAAAGGAAATTTGGTACATATATACCACGGAATACTACACAGTCATAAAATAGAGCAAAATCACCTGGCCAACATGGTGAAACCCCATCTCAACTAAAACAAACAAACAAACAAACAAAAAAATTAGCTTGGCATGGTGGCAGGTGCCTGTAATCCCAGCGACTCAGGAGGCTGAGGCAGGAGAATCACTTGAACCTGGGAGGCAGAGGTTGCAGTGAGCCGAGATTGCGCCATTGCACCACTCCAGCCTGGGTGACAAGAGCGAGACTCTGTCTCAAAAAAAAAAAAAAAAAAAAAAAAGGAACAAAATTGTGTTCTTTGCTGCAACATGGATGGAGCTGGAGGCCATTATCCTAAGCAAATTAATGCAGGAACAGAAAACCGAATACCACATATTCTCACTTATAAGTGGGAGCTAAACATTGAGAACTCATGGACATAAAGGTGGCAACAATAGACACTGAGGACTATTAAAGAGTTGAGGAGGGGTTGAAAAACTAACAATTGGGTACTATTCTGTATCTGTGTGACAGGATCATTTGTACCCCCAACCCCAGCATCATACAATATAATCAGGGAAGAAACTTGCACATGTACCTCCTGAGTCTAAAATAAAAGTTGGAGCCGGGCGTGGTGGCTCACGCCTGTAATCCTGGCACTTTGGGAGGCTGAAAGGGTGGATCACTTGAGTCCAGGAGTTTGAGACCAGCCTGTGTAACCCTGGCGAAACCCTGTCTCTACAAAAAAATACAAAAAACTTAGCTGGGCCTGGTGGGTGCACCGGTAGTCCCAGCTACTACTGAGGCTGAGTTGGGAGGATCACTTGAGCCCAGGAGGTGGAGGTTGCAGTAAGTTAAGGTTGCACCACTGCACTGCAGCCTGGGTGACAGAGTGAGACCCTGACTCAAAAAAAAAAAAAAGTTGAAAAAACAAAAAAGATTCCTTGTGCTTCGCTTCTGCATCCTTTCCCCACTATTTCCCCCAGTCCCTGGAAACCACTGATCTTTGCATCGTCTCTTTTGCCTTTTCAGATGTCATATAGTTGGAATTATATAATATGTAGCTTTTTCAGACTAGCTTCTTTTAATTAGCAATATGCATTTAAGCTTTCTCTTCCATGATTTTTTATGGCTTGATAGTTTATTTTTATTGCTGAATTTCATTGTATGGATATGCCACAGTTTATTCATTCATCTGCCAAAAGACTTCTTGGTTACTTCCAATTTTTGACAACTATGAATAAATTTGCTATAAACATTCATGTGTAGTTCTTTTTTGTGTGGGCATAAGTTTTTAACTCATTTTGATTTTAGCCATTCTAATAGGTATGCGGTGGTATCTCATTTTTGTTTTAATCTGCAAATTTGTAACAGCATATGACGTGGAACATTTTTTTATATGCTTACTTGCCATCTGTATATCTTCTTTGCAGAGGTGTCTGTTCAGATCTTTTGCTCTCTTTCTAATTGGATTGTTTGTTTTTTATTGTTGAGTTTTAAGAGTTCTTTGTATATCCTGGGTAACAGTCCTTTCTCAGATATGTCCTTTGCAAATATTTTTTCTGTCTGTGCCTCATCTTTTCATCATCTTAATGAAGTTTTTCACAGAGCAGAAATTTTTTATTGTAATGGAATCTAACATCAATGTTTTCTTCTAGAAGTTTTATAGTTTTCCATTTACGTTTGTGATTCATTCTAAGTTAATTTTTGTGTAGTATAAGGTTAGATTCTATATTCATTTTTTGCATGTGGATGTCTAATTGTTCCAGTATCATTTATTGAAAATACTATCCTTACCCCAGTGAATTAACTTTGCTTTGTCAAAGATCAATTGACAATACTGTGTGGGTCTTTTTCCAGATTCTCTATTCTGTTCCTCTGCTCTATTTGTCTGTTCTTTCACCAATACCACATTGTCTTGATTATTGTGGTTTGTAGTAACTCTTGAGGAAGTATAGTGTCAGTCCTCTGACTTTGTTCTTCTTCAATATTTTGTTGGTTATTCTGGGTCTTTTGCCTCCCAATGCAAACTTCAGAATCAGTTTGTTGTTCACCACAAAGTAACTTTCTGGGCTACTTTATTGAAATTGCATTGAATCTGTAGATCAACTTGGGAAGAACTGATATTTTAACAACATTGAGTCTTCTTATCCATGAACATGGAATATCTCTTCATTTATTTGTGATCTACTTTGATTTCTTTCATTAGAGTTTTGTAGTTTTCTTCAT
This sequence comes from Papio anubis, assembly GCF_008728515.1. NCBI lineage: Eukaryota > Metazoa > Chordata > Mammalia > Primates > Cercopithecidae > Papio > Papio anubis. The sequence goes on from NC_044977.1 coordinate 141,629,490, forward strand.
ATACACATGAAATCTTATAGATATTTTGTTAAATTTATACATAAATATTTTATATCTTTTATTTGCTATTTAATGTTGTTCTGAGTGTAAAAATTAAAATGTAAATTTTACCATTCATCTCATATCATGCAATTCCAGTTTTAAGTGCAAACACAAAACATTTAATTCATATGTAGAATCACCAGAATTACACAGTGGAAAATCTGTACAGAATGTATGTGCATGAAAACAGCCCAGCTGATAAATGAGAAGTGGTGGAGATACAGGCAGTACAGCTGATCACAGAAGGATGTTAACTAACTAGAGAATAAAGAATACTTCAGCTGGAAAGGAAATAACGTTGATCCCTAGTTCAAGAAACTAGGTCCCAAATGAAAAGTGGCCAGGGTCACACAGGTAAAGACTGATGAGAACTTCTCTTACCATCCAAGCAGCATTGTTGAAATTCACTATGTAATCTTAGTTCAGGTTTCTTATATACTGGATTTCAGGTCTACTGACATTCAAAGTTTTATTGAGCTTGACTAGATACCTCTGGGAATATTCAGATGTACACACTGTGAGTCCAAGTAGAATCCCAAAGCAGTTACGACTGTCACAGATGTAGCAATACCTTTGGCCCCAAAACTTGTTGAAGGAGCGACTAAATTAGAACTAGTCACACTGACATGTTTTTAATATTATGCATTGATTCTGCTGGGAAATAAAAGAGGCATCTTCCTTCATGGGGGAGAAAAGTGACTGGTGTGTATGTGTTCTTGGCAGGAGTTTTTGCCATCTAAGCCAGGCTCAGTTGGGGAGAACATCAGATTCAGAAGAGACCTGAAAGATAAACTCATTCAGTGGCTTTTAAACTGTGTTCTAGGGATCCACACACATTTCATTACATTTATTTTATTATTTGAAAAACTAAGTTAAAAAATGCTTACTACTCAAATATGTTACAGATCAAAGCTTGACATGGTGGAAATCACAGATCATGATAATCTTCAAATATCTCATGAGGAAATGCTATACATGGTACCTTATGAAATAGGTATACTACTTTTATCTGTGCTATGTATTAGGGAGCCAAACAAGACTTCATTTTATGAAATGATTCCCTTGCACAAAAGTTAAGTTTGAAAATCACTGATCTATTCATCCCCCTCCAAATAAGCCTCTAAGAACTGTTGATAGATTCATAATACATGTTTAACAAATTTCAGTCATCATTATTTCCTACAGATAGAGAAATTGAGGCCTAGGTTGACTAAATGACTTGCCCAACACATCCAGATATTTAGCAGCAAAGCCAGAATTTTACCTGTGTCTTGACTCCTAGATCATTTTTCTTTTTACTCTATTGCAATTGCCTCCAGATTCCATTCCCAGCAAATAGCTAAAATATTAAGTCTTCCAGGCATAGGCTGTATTTCCTGTCCCTTTGATCTATCCTTTTCTTAGTCCTGGGAGCCAGGAGGGAAAGAGAGAGAGAAAGAGAAGGGGGGTGAGAGAGAGAGAGAGAGAGAGAGAGAGAAAGAGAGAAAGAGAGATCTCAGCAGAGGACTCACCAAGATGTTTTTATTTTGACATCTTTAACACTTGGGCCAAAAAAGTGACAATCCTGCTTTTAAATGTTTATCCCATTTTCCTTATAAAAACACTTATATGTGGCAGACCATGGATCCCAAATTTTGGTCAGAAATGTGATCTTTCTTTCAGAGGTCCCAAAGATAGCCAATTATTTACAGCCTAGAGGAGAGGTAAGAACCCACAGCTACCATGAATGAATAAATGATGAGTTCTGACCATCGTTCTCCAACTCTACAAACTGTGGCACTACACACAAATTTAAGATATCCACAAGCCCCACTTCTGAAAACTTTACAGTCACTTATGCAGCCTGTTCTGAAGATACTTTCAAACCATTCCTTTTCCCTCCTTCTCCCATCCTCTATACATTGATATACTCTTGTCTATGCCTATCTTTCTAGTCTTTGAACACCTCCAAATTCAGGCTTAGAGTAACAAATGAGTAAATGGGGAAAAAATTAAATCCCCAAACCGCTTTACAAAGGCTTAAATGTATGATTAGAATATTACTGTAATATCTATATGGCAAATAATAGGAACTCAATAAATACTTGAATTAATAAATTTGTTTTACATATTTTTATGGAATATTTCTTATTTTCTGCTTACAAGTTAAAGTGATCGTTGAAAAGCACACAGATTGATAAAATGAATAATGCAGTAAGCAAAGCTGCCTTTATAGGGAGGTTCGGACCATGTCCTGCAACACTAGGCTACTTACTGGTGGGCTTTAGTGATGGTGATGAGTGATTTACCTGAATTCAGCCATCTTTAACCTACTCCCCCTTGTGGTTAGTGTGAGACATTTTAAGGTGGCTGGTGTGGCTTTCACTCCTTTAGCACTATGTTCTGACCTAGAGATAAAACAATTCACGGACAAAACCAAACTCAAAACCAAAACATTTTAAGAGTGGACTAGACTAATGTGAATGCGGGAAGACCTAGAGAGCCAGGCCCTTTTCTCTTGATCTCTTTCTTTCCTAAGCAGCTCCTTCACCTTCATCAAGACTCAGCTCAGGACCAACCCCTTCCAGAAAGTTTGTTCTGGTTTCTTGCTCTGTGAGTTTGAGGCCTCAACTTGTGACTACCTCTATCAAAGAGTCTATCACTCTGTGTCTCTGCTCACTAGTCCCTAGTCCCCAGTGGACTGTGAACAACTGGAGGTGGGGGCAGGAACTGTGCCTTGCATTTCTTTATTCCAAAATGTCTTCTTTTGCCAGCTATGGAGTAGATGTTCAATAAATGTTTGTTGAAATAAATAAGTGGTTCTTGCCACTAAAAACTTCAGACAATTGGTATAATATCTCAGGTTGCAATTTTCTCATTTATTTTATTAGGGATTTAGGACTTTAAGTCCCTAAAGAGTCTGTGTGTCTGGAATTACATTTATTAGCAAAATATTCTGTAAGAATTGGTCCCCTTTTGACTTTCAAGTTCTTTTTTTTTTTTTTTTTTTTTTTGAGATGGAATCCCGCTCTGTCACCTAGGCTGGAGTGCAGTGGTGCGATCTCGGCTCACTGCAACCTCCACTTCCCGGGTTCATGCCATTCTCCTGCCTCAGCCTCCCGAGAAACTGGGACTACAGGTGCCCGCCACCACCACGTTGGGCTAAGTTTTTGTATTTTTAGTAGAGACGGAGTTTCGCCGTGTTAGCCAGGATGGTCTTGATCTCCTGACCTCGTGATCCTCCCGCCTTGGCTTCCCAAAGTGCTGAGATTACAGGCGTGAGCCACCGCACCTGGCCTTGACTTTGAAGTTCTTTTATTTGGGGACTTTTGAATCTTTTTGACTCTATGGAATTGTATGTCATGGTATGTTAATATTGGAGGTGGGAATGGAAAATAGTCCAGTAGTTACTAGCAAAGATAGCATTGAAGAGATTTCTTCATAAGTAATTGTCTGAATGATTATTTTCCAAAGAAAATCATCTATTCCATATAGACCTCAAATAAGTTTTTATTTATATTTTTTATTTCATTTCAAGACATACCAGCTTATGGAGAGGTCTAGAAGTATTTCCTCCTCTTGGCTTGGAGTTCCCAACATATCAAGTTTTAATAATATTTGACTCAGGACTGCAAAGCATTATTTAGCAAATATACAGTTTGTGTTCAAGACATTTGAGGAAAATAAAAACAGGAAGAAAAAATTACTAAGCTTCCCCCAACATGGTTTAAATTTCTGTGTTGATTCAATGAGTAAACATTGAAAAATGTATATGACTGTGAATCTAAGAATAGCAATACTTAATACAGACTCTGCCATAAAACAAAACTTTGTCCAGGCTTTTCTCAAAAAGATAATGGATACAAGTGTTGGCAAGGGTATGGAGAAAGGGGAACGTTTGTACACTGTTGGTGGGAACGTAGATGGATGCAGCAAGTATGGAGGTTTCTAAGGAAATCAAAAGAAAAACTACGAAACTACCACATGACCTGGCGATCTCCCTTCTGGGCATATATCCAAAGGAAATGAAATCACCACCTCATAAAGATAGCTGCACTTTCATGTTGATTGACGCATTACTCACAATAGACAAGATATGGAAACAACCAAAGCACTGTCAACCGATGAATGGATAAACTGTGATATATATAGTATGATGGAATAGTATTCAGCCTTAAAAAAGATTCTGTCATTTGACACAACATGGATGAATGGAGAGGACATTATGCTAAGTGAAGTAAACTAGACCACAAGAAGAAAAATACTGCACGATCTCACTTATATATGAAATCTTTTAAAACATTGAATAAATAGAAATGGAGAGTATAATGGTGATTGGAGTGGGAGGACGGGGGAAATGGGCAGATGTAGGTTAAAGGGGACAAAGTTGCAGTTATATAGGATGAATTAATCTAGAGATCTAATGAATAACATGAGGAAGACAGCTAAAAATATTACATACTGGAAATTTGCTAAGAGAGATTTTTGGTACTTTTACCACACACACAAAAGTGAGTATGTGAGAGGATGGATGTGTTAGTTCACTTGACTATAGTAATCACTTTATCATATATGTGTATATCAAAACATCGTGCTGTACATCTTAAATATACACCATAAAGAAAGTGTTCAAACTGCCTAAGATCTAGAAGACATCAGAGAGGATTGTATACAAGTCTGGCAATGAGGCAAAGTGAGAATTCATTGTCTTATCCCACGTCTCTGTTTTGTTTCTGTGAGAATTTGGGTCTATTGGAGGCAGAGAGAGTGGTGTGCTCTAAGGATACTGACAGCTGGAACTTTTGTTCCTCTAAAGTAGGAAGCACTCAGAAGTGGGAATGTTTGCAGGAGACAGTCCTTTCAGAACTGAGGTAAAAATTTTTCAAATTAAAAAAAAATGTTTTGGAGGCCATGGAAAGAAATTGATATTTTTAATGAACTAAGTTAGGACAGGAGGAATCTGCAACTGGTCAGAAAATAGAACTTTAAGTAAAGGGAAGAAAAATAAATCTTGTAGATACCAGGATGTTTGTTGCTAAGCAATATTTTTTGGGTGTGTTTGTGTTGTTGTTTTTTGAAACTTACTGGTAGTTTGTAAAGAGGGATTCTTTGGTTATAAAGAAAACTGCAGGCCAGGCATTGTGGCTCACGCCTATAATCCCAGCACTTTGGGAGGCCGACGTGGGCGGATCACCTGAGGTCAAGAGTTCAAGACAAGCCTGACCAACCTGGAGAAATCCCATCTCTACTAAAAAATACAATATTAGCCGGGCGTGGTGGCACATGCTGTAATCCCAGCTACTTGGGAGGTTGAGGCAGGAGAATTGCTTGAACCCGGGAGGCGGAGGTTGACGTGAGCTGAAATTGCGCCATTGCACTCCAGTCTGGGCAACAAAAGCAAAACTCCATCTCAAAAAAAGAAAAAGAAAACTGTAGTTTGAAATGTAAAATGACCCCATAATGAGGCCTGTATTTGCCTTTACTGCAGTCTTTTCAGGAATGTAGGCACAGGTTAATCTGTATGTAAAGGATTATGTTAGCCTCTGAGAGACTCTGGGAAAGGGTTGCCCTGTTAAAGTCATAAAGGCTCTTCTTTTCCTTCAAAAGGTATTTTTTTTTCTATGTAGAAAATCTACCAGAAAACCTTGCCAAATGTCTAAGGATGGCAAAAAGAGTTATCTCAGATCTTCTATTCGTGTTTGGGAATTCTAATAAACTGAATTCATGTTTTCATTTATTTATTTGTTTCGTTTTAAATTTTTGTGAATACATCATACATCTATATATTTATAGGGTGCATGAAATATTTTGATATAGGCATACAATGCATAATAATCACATCGGGGTAAATAGGGTATCCATCATCTCAAGCATTTATCCTTCTTTGTGTTTCAAACAATCCAATTATAGTCTTTTAGTTATCTTTAAATGTACAATAAATTATTGTTGATTGTAGTCACTCTGCCATGCTATCAAATACTAAATTTTATTCATTCTATCTAATTATATTTTTGTACCCATTAACCATTCCCACTTACCCCTCACCCCCACTGCCAAACTATCCTTTTCAGTCTCTGGTAACCATCATTCTACTATCTCCATGAGTTCAATTGTTTTTATTTTTAAATCCCACAGATGAGTGAGAACATGCAAGTTTGTCTTTCTGTTCCTGGCTTGTTTCACTTAACATAATGACCTCCAGTTCCATCCATGTTGTTGCAAATGACAGGATATTATTCTTGTAATGACTGAATAGTACTCCATTGCGTATATGTACATTTTCTTTCTCCATTCATCTGTTGATGGATGCTTAGGTTGCTTTCAAATTTTAGGTATTGTAAACAGTGCTGCAACAAACATAGAAGTGCAGACATCTCTTTGATATGCTGATTTCCTTTCTTTTGGGTATATACCAGCAGTGGGATTGCTAGATCATATGGTAGCTCTATTTTCGGTTTTCTGAGGAGCCTCCAAACTGTTCTCCATGGTGGTTGTACTAATTTACAGTCCCACCAGCAGTGTGCAAGGGTTGCCTTTTGCCCACAACCTTGTCAGCATTTGTTATTGCCTGTCTTTGGATATAAGCCATTTTAACTTACGTGAGATGATATCTCATTGTAGTTTCGATTTGCATTTCTCTGTTAATCAGTGATGTTGAGCACGTTTTCATATGTCTGTTTGTCATTTGTATGTCTTCTTTTGAGAAATGTCTATTCAGATCTTTTGCCCATTTTAGAATAGGATTATTGGAGTTTTTCCCTATAGAGTTGTTTGAGTTCCCTATATATTCTGGGTATTAATCCTTTGTCAGATAGGTAACTTGCAAATATTTTCTCCCATGCTATGGGCTGTCTCTTCACTTTGTTGATTGTATCCTTTGCTGTGCAGAAGCTTTTTAGCTTGATGTGATTCCATTTACCCATTTTTGCTTTGGTTGCATATGCTTATGGGGCATTATTCAAGAAATCGTTGTCCAGTCCAATGTCCAGGAGAGTTTCTCCAATGTTCTTTTTTTTTTTTTTTTTTTTGGTAGTTTCTTAGTTTTAGGTCTTATATGTAAGTCTGTAATCCATTTTTGTTTGATTTTTGTATACTGTGAGAGATAGGGGTCTAGTTTCATTCTTCTGCATCTGGATATTCAGTTTTCCCAGCACGGTTTTTTGGAGAGACTGTCCTTTCCCCAGTGTATGTTCTTGGCACCTTTGTCAAAAATGAGTTCACTGAGGTGTATAGATTTGTTTCTGGATTCTCTATTCTGATCCATTGTTCTATGTGTCTGTTTTTATGCCAGTCAGTACCATGCTGTTTTGGTTTCCACAGTTCTTTAGTATTATTTGAGGTCAGGTACTGTGATTGCTCCAGTTTTGTTTGTTTTGCTCAGGATAGCTTTGGCTATTCTGGGTCTTTTGTGGTTCCATATAAATTTTAGAATTATTTTTTCTATTTCTTTGAAGAATGTCATTGGTATTTTGATAGGGGTTGCACTGAATCTGAAGAATGCTTTAGATGTATGGACATTTTAATAATATTGATTCTTGTAATCTATGAACATGAAATATCTTTTCATTTTTTGTGTATTTTCTTCAACTTCTTTTATCAGTGTTTCATAGTTTTCATTGTAGAGCTCTTTCACTTCTTTGGTGAGGCTAATTCTTAGTTTTTTTTGTAGTTACTGTAAATGGGACTATTTTCTTAATTTTTTTTCAGATTGTTTGCTGTTGGCATATAGAAATGCTACTAATTTTTGTACGTTGATTTTTTAATCCTGAAACTTTGCCGAATTTATCAGTTTGAATAGTTTTTTTGTGTGTGGAGTCTTTAGATTTTTCCAAATATAAGATTATATCATCTACAAACAAGAATAATTTGACTTCTTCCTTTCCAGTTTGGATGGCCTTTATATCTTTCTCTTGTTTGATTTCTCTAGTTAGTACTTCCAGTACTATGCTGAATAACAGTGGTGAAAGTAGTCATCCTTGTCATGTCACAGATCCTAGAGGAAAAGTTTTCATTTTTGCTTCATTCAATATGATACTAACTGTGGGTCTGTCATATTTAGCTTTTATTGTGTTGAAGTATATTCCTTTATACCAGTTTTTTGAAGGTTTATTAATCATGAAGAGATGTTAAATTTTATCAAATGCTTTTTCAGTATCAATTGAAATGATCATGTAATTTTTGTCTTTCATTCTGTTGATATGATGTATCACATTCATTAATTTGTGTATGTTGAACCATCCTTCCATCCCTGGGATAAATTCAATTCAGTCATGATGAATCTTTTTAATGTGTTGTTGAATTCAGTTTGCTAGTATTTTGTTGAGGATTTTTGCATCAATGTTCATCAGGGGTTTGGCCTATGTTTTTCTTTTCTTTTTTTGATGTGTCTTTGTCTGGTTTGGTATTATGGTAATACTGGCTTCATAGAATGAATTTGGAAGTATTCCCTCTTCTATTATTCAGAGTAGTTTCAATAGAATTGGTGTTAGTTCTTTTTTAAATGTATGATAAAGTTATCATGTTGTTTCTGAGCTCTAACAAATAATATAAGCTTGTTTACTTTGTAACAACAAAAATGTGTTTTTCTAGGAATGCATATGCATTCCCATTTTTTACGCCTGCTCCTAGAAAAATAACTGGGTATTCATATAGCAGGGCCATTGGACTTTTTAAAAAAATAGGAAAAACAGGCATAACTTTATTTTTAATTTGTGGGGCACTATTAATAAACCTAGTACATTTGTAGCACTACAATGATGTTGAAGCAGGAAATTTCCCTGACCCCTCTGTGGGCAAGAACTGGAACTAGTTGGCTGCTTCAGCACCAGCAAGGGGAAGCTCTACTCACTCGAACCCACAGCGCTTAACCCGTTACTGAAGGGAGCATGCAGGTGAGGAGGTGCACGAGCTGGGGAGAGTGTTTTGGAGTGCCAGCAGGAACAAACTTTGTACCGGTCCTGTGGCAGTGTTTTGGGGATGTCCGTGATCCCTGAAGCCCCAGAAGGAGTGTTACAGTCAGTGCTCTTTTAGCTTTGCCATCCATGGACAGCTTAAGTGTTAACAGCTCAGTAGAGAGTCAGTGTGACTGCCTTTTGCACCCACACCTGGGTTCTTATCTGGCATCCAGGAAGAATGTTGCATAAATGAATTTGAAGGATGGTCAATATGGGGGATTTTATTGCCAACGGTGGTGGCTCTCAGCAGAAAGGGGAGCTGAAAAGCGGACAGATTGGGGGAAGGTAAGCTTCCTCTGGAGTCTGGCTGGGGATGGCCAAACTCCTCTCCAAAGCTGTGCCATCAAGCTGTCCTTCTGAAGTCAAGCTGCTTCTCTCCAACTGTAGTTTCTGACATCCAACCGCATCTCCTCTTCTCCTCTCTCTGCTGGCTGAGCTTGGGGTTTTTATGGGCACATGATGAGGGGCAGGGGGGTCATGGGTGGTTTTGGAAAAGGCAACATTCAAGTGGGAAAACAGGGATGTATGTTCTCACTTTGAGCCACAGTTCCAGGCTTGAAGGTGAGGCCCTCACTGGGGACCTGCCCTCTTCTGCCCAGAATTTTCCTGTCTCCTGTCCCTATCAATGTGAAAATTGGTTTTGATCTAAAATGATTGAATATTAGTTAACAGAATCAAAAGTTTTTTATTGGTAGAAAGACTTAAAAACTAGATTCCCCATTGATCTATTTTTAGGCTTTGTGGTGACAGAGCCTGGCACCTAAGGGACATTCAATAAATATTTGTTGACTCATGATTGACAAGTATCAATTTTGAGGCTAAAATGAAAAGTCCACTTAGAGTATAAGAAGTTTATATAACTTATCTTAACCACGGTAATCATTTTAGCTGAAGTTTTCATTGTTCTTCCTTCATTTGGATTTCCTGACCTCTGAAAAGTGGAAGACAATTTTATATTAACAAAATTATCTCTAGGCCAGGCATGATGGTTCATGCCTGTAATCCCAGCACTTTGAGGCCAAGCCAGGAGGATTACTTGAGCCCAGGAGTTTGAGACCAGCCTGGGCAATATAGCAAGATCCTCTCTCTACACACAAAAAATTTTTTTTAATTAGCTGGGTATGGTGGCACATGCTTATAGTCCCAGCTATGCAGGAGGCTAAGGTAGGAGGATCACCTGAGCCTGGAGGTCAAGGCTGCAGTGAGCTGTGATCTCTCCACTGCACTGCAGCCTGAGTGACAGAACAAGACCCTGTCACAAAAAAAAAAGAAAGAAAGAAAAAAAACCCTTTAAAATAATGTGATGTCTGGGATTCGCTTCAAAATAATGAACAAGATGGGCTATAAATTCATCATTGTTGAAGCTGAATGATTCATACACGGGGGTGCGTTATATTATCCTCTCTACACATACATATATATGAAGTTTTTTATATATATATATGTATATAACTTTTCAATACGTAAGGTTAAAAAAAGGATTTATAAGATTGAAATGCAGTTCCTGTGTCTTTCCCAAATATTTATTTCTCATTCTGGGTCCCTTACTTAAAAGACAAATGAGGTTGGGGAGAGCATTTCCAGGCTCCAAAAATTTGATAGTATTGCTTATCTCCCTAATCCTAGGCCTCCTCTTTAGAAGCTTCTGGACAGGAATGAAGGCTTTTGGAAGCTTCCCAAGACTTATGGTTGAACAGCCTACTTTAGTTTCCATTACCTTCTTTTCTGGGTGGAGAAAAAAGCCCTTTAGGTTCAACAATTTACAAGGATGTGACAGGGGAGGTGGTTTTCCATTGAGAAAGAGATAATGGCAGCATTCCTTGCCTGAGAAAGGAGTTGCAAGGTGCTGTTGCCTCAGGGCACACTCCAGACAACTGAAACCAGCTGTTGCTGACTGGGCTGACTTTTAATTGATTATTTTGGTACTTGTGTTGGCAATTTTCCCTTTTCCTCAGTCTTTGAAAAAAAAAAGCAAACACATCTGTTTATGTAACTACTAGAAGAAACACGAGGTTCTTAGCAACTGACCTAGTGTACCTTGACGGAATTGTATTATGTTTTGTGGGCATGGACTGCCGTATAATTTGTGAGTCTTTTTTGATCATTCGGGTTTTGCTGGTAATATTTCAACAAAGGAGAGGAGATATTCGGGGCTGTCTTTGCTCTTGCCTTGTGAGATGTTCTCACCCTGCTCCAGTATAATTGAGCCAATGTGAGTTTTAATCTTTTTTTCCTCATTAAGAAATGCTCAAATTTATATATAGAACACTGAAATCCAATATATATTTAAGAAGTTATCTCTAGGCAGTATAAAAGAAACCAAATACATTTGTAACACTACAATGATGTAAAAATTTGTTTTGTTTGACTTAAAATGATTAAATATTGGTTAAAAGAATCAATACTTTTTTATTGCTAGAAAGACTTAAAAAAACAAAACCTGGAGATTATTCTATCTGAAAGTTCTTATTTATGCAATAGAAGTTACTGATGCCCAGAAAAGCAATGTGACTTGTCACTATCACAGGTCCCTTTGAGAAAACTTTTTTTTTGTTTTTGCTTTCTCTGAAAAGCAATTTTACAGGGCCTGACAAAAAAATTCACTCAGCACAGCCATAGTTCAAAAGTTAGTGAGCCATAGGAGCTATGGCAGAGTAGAAAAATGAATTTGCTGTCATCTGCTGTTTTGTTTTATGCAAGACACATACCATGGAACCTCCAGCTTTGGGGTTCTCAGGGAGACAATGTAATGTAATGTTTCTATTACAGAAAAAAATAGAGAAAACTCAGCCATAAAGGTTCCAGTTCAAAAATTCAGTTAACGTGCATTTGGGAAATCAAAATATCGTTCTCATATTCAAAGAAAATAATTGCTGTTAAAGTCAATTTGGGGGAAGTCTGCTTTTAATAACATTCTCTTTAGAGAATAGTCACTCAAAAATTGAGAAAATAGATTCAGCTTCAAGTCAAATATTCTCTATGCACTATACTGATAAGACAGAAATTGGGGGCAGGGGGAGTCTTTTAGAAAAGAATCAGTAAATGGAGAATATATTACCAAGTGAAATGCATCTAACATTTTATCTCTCCTGAAAGAATATTTATAAGAATTAACTTTCCTCTGTGTATGAAGTGTATATTATTTATAGCTATTTAAAGCTATTAAAAGAAAATTGAAAAAGGTAATTTAAAAGTGTTTACTTTCTCTTAACCTTTTTCATTTTGACTTATTCCAACCATTGCCACCATACATAGAAACTTTCCCATTCTAAAGGAGACAGAGACCACTTTGTAGAACAAAAGTGGCTTTAAACACTTATCTTGTGGTCTTGGGAGAGTGGAGAAAAGAGGGGGGAGGGGAGGAAAGTAAGGAGGGTAGAAGAAAGGACTCCTTTCTAACAAACCTTTTAAGAGCAATATTCTTAGAAATATTTAACTCCTATAAACTTTGCCTCACATATTTGCCAAGTGCTTAAAAAAAAAAAAAAAGAGTAAAGGAGACAGTAATAATAGTGGGCTATAAAGGTGGAAGGAAGACAACAAAGATAACTCCAGGAAAGGAACAATGCCTGTGCACTGACCCTGGGGAAGGAAGCAGGGGCATATCGTCTGGACCCTTGAGTTGCGAAACACTTGACCTTCAGTTTCTCTGTGGACGATGTGAAATAAAGAGCATCCCCCTCTTTTTATTTTAATTCCAGTTAACCTAAGTGCATGAAACTTGACAACTGGGTCATCTTTCCCCTTAGTGCTAATGAGAAATTTTGAACTGAGTAATTTCACATGTATGAGCTGAATTATCTATCAAAATGATTTCCTGAAAAAATTGGATAGTGATATACTGTGGATATTATTTATACATAATACTATTGACATACTGTAGATATTATTTTAAAGGGCCTCAGAACTTTTCTTTGCACACGATCCACTGTAAGAAATACATTTTATATCACAACACACATATGCATACATGTAAATCTACATTACTGAAATGGAAGTTTCATTTAAAAAATACTTTCCCGGCTGGGCGCGGTGGCTGATACCTGTAATCCCAGCACTTTGGGAGACCGAGGTGGGCGGATCACCTGTCGGGAGTTCAAAACCAGCCTGACCAACATGGAGAAGCCCCATCTCTACTAAAAGTACAAAAATCAGCCAGGCGAGGTGGCATATGCCTGTAATCCCAGCTACTTGGGAGGCTGAGGCAGAAGAATCCCTTGAACCCGGGAGGCGGAGGTTGCAGTGAGCTGAGATCGTGCCATTGCACTCCAGCCTGGGCAACAAGAATGGAATTCCATCTCAAAAAAACAAAAAAAACAAAAACATAAACAAACAAAAAAATCTAACAAAAAAATACTTTTCCTTACTAGGCATGATGCATTTTGATATTTTTCCATTTCACTGTATTTTTTTTTTTAATTCTGGGTTCTAATCCATTAAATTGATTTTACCACCTACGAAAGAATTGAGACTCAGAGTATGAGTCAGAATCACAAACATAAACAAATCAGGGTGCTGGTTGTACTCGAGAATAATATGAAATTCAAGTATATTTTATTTGAAACAAACAAGTCTGGTAGAATCCAGAAGTTACCAAATTTGTGTTTTGTTTGTCATAATGTAAAACTTCAGATTTTTCAGAATCAGGTATTCTTCCAATTAGTATGTGGCTTATGCTGGTAAAAGACGATTTGGCAGCAAAACTCTTTTAAATATTAGACATTTTGCAATGAGAAGAATAGTAACTTCTCAGTTCTGGGGGCTCTTAATATAAAGTTGGGGCCTTAGATAAGACAGAAAAATCTTCTAAATAGAGAATTGCAAGAAGGAACTGAAAACAATCTGGAGATAGAAAAGGGTTCTTAAAAATTGCAAAATGCTAACTAACACATTGCACACTTACCATTGAATTTAGCTTTCCACAGGATAATGAACGCTTCCAAGAATTTCACAAAGTATCTTAAAGTTTTGTGTTCCAATGCCCTGCTCAATAAATGCAGGATTTCCCTCTGTGTTATTCCTTCAATCATTAAAAATATATTTGTTAAACATGCACAATATGTCCAGAGATGCAGAAAGCAATAAAATTTAGAAAGTTGTCCTTAGGGCTCCTACAATTAGTTAGAAGGGATAAAAGATGAGCAAAAAAATCCTAAAATGGATGCTCATCCCCAGTAAGCGGGGAGCTCCCCCTATTTCTTTTCTCTTGCCACAGTAACTCAGTTCCTTTGATTACTGGCTACTTCTTTATTAGACAGCTCTGGTTGTTTTTACATTGAATGGTTCCTTCAGTGACATCAGTCCAAATTCTATTTCTGTCCTTGGTGGCCATACAGTTAAAAAAGAAACAAATTTAGAGTAAACCCCGCTTTACCAGATTGACATCAAGAGGGGAGACACATTCCTAAGACCCCGTGAAAATCTGAGCGGGACACACCCACTGGCATCCCAGTTTGAGAAAGGGCAACTCCTGGACTGAATCCAGCAGAATCAGAACCATAGACTGTTTTAGTTGACAGAGACCCTTCAAAGATATTTATCTAACTTCTATAATTCTTTAAATAGGAAAATGAGTTTGCAACCTAATCCACTGAAATATTTTCTAGGAGACGTGATTCTGATTTCATCAAGGACATCAGTGGGAAAATAGGATTCACTTTTCAGAAGTTTAATTAAGTCAACTTTGCTGCAACAGATTTTTTTTTACCCTTGAGGCGGATATTTCATATGGTTTAGCCTCTAAAGTAACCTTAAACATAAGGCTCTGGGCTTTTTGATGAAGAATTTGTGTATGTAATATCCCCAAGTGAGCTGAAGTTAAGAAGAACTAGTATGAACAACTAATAAATTGTAGTACAGGCTACAATTTAAGCAGTACATAGCTTTTTCAAGCTATGGATTATTATTGTTATTATACTATAGTCACAGTTTACAATGCGTGTTCACAAACCTGCTCTTTTTAAGCCTTACAATAATCTTTGAAGTAGGTTTTCTAAACCTTTCTTTCACAAAAGGAAACTAAGAAAGAATTCCTCTTACACTCATAGCAAATGAGAACTGGAATAGTATAAGTATTTTCTAGTTTAACCCCTTGATTTCGTAGAACCCGAGGCATGTAAGGGTTAAGCAATGTGGTAGATTTAAGACTAGAACTCAGGAATAAGACTCTCAAGAGACCTCTTTGCTCGATATTCTGCACATATTTGCCAGAATCCTGTGGGAGTAATCTGTAAATCTCATCAGATTCCTCTAAACATTTATAAATTGGACCATGTTGTACCTCGTGTTACGCAAATTTGTTTCCTCACTTGGCTATAACTTGGACATCTTTCTATGTTGATACCTATGTTGCGATCTCATTGTTATTTTTGAAGGGTGAATTAATTGGTACTCAGTAAGTATGCTCCAACTCAGTGATACCTATTATTTGTGCCAGTGTCAGTCTTCACTTGTCTGTGCCTGTGCCATATTAGTTATTAAATATTTTGAAGAATGATTCCTAGTCCTTTCTCTGTATTCCAAAACAGAGCAGCTGTATCTCTCAAGTCTTGAATGTAACCCACCATATTTCTCAACAAACCTAAACCTCAACAAAGGCTAGAACTATGTGACAAGCATGCAGATCTTCACAATGCAAGGCAGACAATCTGGTGTTCTGAGAACAAGACTGAGGTCTTTCTGTAGATGCCTAGGCCATATGTGGAAGTTGACACTTGGCAACAACAGGTAACTTTTGTTGTTTTATTTTCCACAAGAATTCTGACTGTTAGAGAACCTTCCATGGGTATTCTAATCATTTCTGCTCTTATGGGCAAATTTAAAGACATTGTAATCTTTAATGATAGTCTCTGAGAGGTAAGAAAGCAGGATTTCTTCCTCCGTACCATCCTGAGTCACAATTGCACATGCGCAAACAGTTGAGCAGAATATCCTTTGATGAAGTCACCAAAATGGCTGAAAAGGGCAATGATTTGATTGATGGCAAAATCAGATATTTGCCATTTGATGGTAGAATTGGATAAGGAAATATTTTGGAATCTCCTCTCAATTTTCTCATCAAGTATAGTTTTGACAGAATGCAGAATGTAAAGTGGTTTTTTTTTTTTTTTTTACTCCTAACTTCAAGATAGAAAACTTTCACCACCCTTGTGAATTCCTAATGAATTCGGTATTACTAAGTTTCATGTGTTGCCAACATTTATGCCTTTCTGAAAAATAAGCAACTCCATAGCATTTAAAATTAGCTATTTGTGATTTTGACTCATGTGTCTGTCAAAATGACAGTTACAGTGCCACTTTGGACTATTGAGATTTACAGCATGTTGGAAAATCGAACTTCTTCCTTTGCAGTAAATGTGAAACCATAATTGATGTGAGTTCCTTTTTTTTTTCCCTGTCATCATCAACTAACTCCCAAAATAATAATAATGTAATCATGAGGAGTACTGTGGGAAAGTGTCTGGTCAGGCTGGTTGAGCAATGAATGAAGGTGATAGTGGTGATGGGTGGTGTAGTTGTTTTTTCCAGGGAGTCAAGCTTTTTAGATCTCTGACAAATGGAATTACTCTTTTTTTTTTTTCATTTACACATTGGCTCACAGCATAATACCTGGCGCCACTATTACCCAATCTAAACAAATTTACTTTAATAATCCACTTATTTCTGTAATCACGATGTATTCAACTTATGGGCTAGAAGAAATAGAAGAAGAAACAAATACATTTTGAAAGTCTAAAAGCTCCTATTATCATGTTATCAAGGCATAACTTGATAGGGCCTAAAAGCCCTATTTTTGCTTTATCAAGGCAAACTTTAAATGAAAATAAAACTTATACTCATCTTAAAACAGAAAACATTCTGCTCATGGTAAGACACAGAGCAGTGTGAATTACACACACGCGTGATGACATCAGAAGTAGCCAACAAACATGCTCCGACTTGAATTAATGTAGGACCAACTCTCAATGTGTTCTCATTCAAACTTCAGCATACTGCACCAGTCTATGTGATTTGGTTTAGGTTTTCTTATTTTAGGTACGTTTATGATAATGACAGATACTTCTTTTATCCCCTTCCTCTCCTGCCCCTCACCCAACATGCACACAATTAAATTATATAATTGTGTATTATTGTTAAATGACAGATAGTCTATTTCTGGAGGTCTGGTTACACTACCCTCAATTTTCTAGTGTACCAACAAGCCTATTGACAACATCTACATATTTGCTCTTAGATATTCCTTCTTTGATCTAAGGAACTGAATCCTGTTTAAATGAAAGCAAACACCCCTCAAAGGGGTAATGTTTAAAGATTGTATCGGTCATTAACACCATAGCATAAATTGTGGAATTCAGGTAATTAGCATTTATTACAGGGCTTTTGAGGGCCTGTGTCAGGTCCAGTGACAGTAAAGACATGCCCTTGAGGAGCTTTTGACTTTTGTCATTATTTCATTTGGTAATGTTGGACAAGTTGATTCACTTTTGGGCTGAAGTTTGTCATCTGTGAATTGAAGGGACTGGATTAGAGTAATGGCTTTTTAAATATCTGGGGATTTCCAGGCTCTCCCTCTGGAAAGAAAAGGGGTTGAAACCAGTATAGCTCTTGGTTCACTTATTTATACCTTAGGCCTTTTTGAAACTTTTTTTTGAGAAAGAGATTTTCAGCTAAAATATTAAAAATTAACAGTTCTGGAAATAACCCTACTGGATGATTTTCAAGATTTTTAAAAAAATTGTTGCCTCCAGTGGCATTCAACATTCTGTAATTTGACCCTATTTTCTCTATTCACAATAGGATAACCTCCTAAGAGGACATTTTCACTGAGAAGAGAGAAGTCCAGTAGGGCACTCTCTGGGGGTTTCTTGACATTGGTCAGACAAAGACCTGAAGTGTTTAGTGCTGCGTGTGCCAGTGTGGATGTGCAGGAGGTTGCACCCAAGCTCAGCTTGGCAATTTATCAAATTTGCCAAAGGTTAGGCCTGGGGCTCACCAGAGCCTGGGCCGCCAACTTTGTGAGAAAAAAATTTCCCTCTGAGGAACTTAATTTCCACCAATTCTTCCACTTCAGAAATGTCATTTCTCTCTAAGAAGTGCATTTCCTGCTACTTTTCAGAAAGAAGTTTGGGGCTTCAATAATTCCACTGGCTACATTTCAGCAGGCAAAATGTAGCTTAAAAATATACATAGGAAAAAGGAACTTTCAACACAATAATCTCATCTGATATGGAGAAACTTTAAATACAAACCATATTATGCCTTGGCTCTTTTCCTCCAGCCTCAACTTGGAATATTTTCTGGAATTGTTCCAAAAAAACTCTCTTAACAATGTCAAAAGAAATGTTAGGACACTCTTTCAACAGTCCTTTAAAATATTAGGAAGTGCAGAAATCACTAACTGATTTGAACTGACCAAAACAGAGAAGGGCTTGTTGTTTGGCATTATTTTTATGATGCTCAGATAAAATCTCTTCTTGGATTGACAGTATAAATGGAAAAGATTGAAAGCTATCTGGAATCTTTTTATTGGGGGTCATAGGGTTTGAGGCTTGAGAAAAGCCCCACACTTCCTTAACTTCCCACCATTAAACTCTGAACTTTAGGACCAAAATAAAATCCACGGGGCAAATTTACAAGGGTCTCAGAATGGCTACCCTAGTGGGGGAAAACACAAGGGGAGGGAGTTGAACCTGGGAGTCTTAGCATCTTCATGTTGGTCCTGACTGCAACAGCATGTATGGTTGGGGATCTGAGATACAGTCTCTACATTCCAGAGAAAAGAGGAATATCAGTAAAGTAGGAAGATGTCCCAGAGACTGGAGAGATGTAGGCAAATAAAGGTAAGTAAACAGTGATAGTTAGCTTGAGGACTAAGATAGAAGTAAACTGGAATTGTCCATGCCCAACCCTCAACGATCTTTGAAACCGCTCAGCCTTTTAAGTGACTTCTGGTCAAGAAGCAGCCTGGATGTTCGTAGTGTGGCAGGTGTAGACTTTATTACATGCCATTGTCCCTGAGACAGCTTTTTATTGAAAGAGGAGGAATTTTAAAATATATCAAGTGTATTAGTCCATTTTCACACTGATGATAAAGGTATACCTAAAACTGGGTAATTAATATAGGAAAAAGGGATTAATGAACTTACAGTTCCACATGGTTGGGGAGGCCTCACAATCATGGCAGAAGGCAAGGAGAAGCAAGTCACATCTTACATGGGAGGCAGCAGAAAAGAGAGAGCTTGTGCAGGGAACTCCTCTTTTTAAAACCATCGGGTCTCGTGAGACTTATTCACTATCATGAGAACAGCACGGGAAAGACCTGCCCCCATGATTCAATTACTTCTCACCAGGTCTCTCCTACAACACATGGGAATTCAACATGAGATTTGGGTGGGGACACAGCCAAACCATATCATCAGAATAATACAGATGCCCAGTGAGTTCTAATGATAAATATTTTCCTCCAGCTGGGAGGATCAGAACAAGTGTGAGGTACTTGACTAGAGCCATGGGTTGGACACTAAGAAAAAATCTTGCTTCATACACCAGACTATGCAGATGAAGACTGGTCTTTCTCTGATCTTTGTAGTCCTTCCTGGAAAGGTATCATTCATAGTGACAGTATCTAACTTGGCTCAGACTTAGTCCTCAGTGAGGCAGTATTTATAAAATGAGTTTATTGCTAGTTGGTTAAGATGTTCAGAGGATGTACTCTGTGCCAAATGTTGTTTGTTTGGGGTTTTTTTGGTAAGTCCAAGGTAGGCATTTGAGTGTCACTTCTTTCTATCAGTTCACTCTCTTTCTTTCTTTCTTCATTTCATTTTTTTTTTTTTTTGGTGGAGTTTCACTCTTGTTGCCTAGGCTGGAGTGCAATGGCAGGATCTTGGCTTACTGCAACCTCTGTTCAAGCGATTCTCCTGCCTCAGCCTCCCAAGTAGCTGGGATTATAGGCATGAGCCACCACAACTGGCTAATTTTGTGTTTTTAGTAGAGATGGGGTTTCTCCATGTTGGTCAGGCTGATCTCGAACTCCTGACCTCAGGTGATCTGCCCGCCTTGGCCTCCCAAACTATAGGGATTATAGGCGTGAGCCAGCATGCCCAGCCAGTTTTCTTTCTTTATGACTTTTCTTCATACGAAGGTGTAGAGTGTGATGTTTTCTATATAGTTTGAATTTCTTTTAAAAAGGCTATTTTTTTATAGAAAAAAAGTCAAACCACAGTATATTTGTGTTTTTAAAATAATACAATACTTTCTATTAAATTGATTATATTGTGTATTGCACAATACTATTTTATAATTCTGCTGACTCCTAGTAATGGATCTACAACCCTGTGTTGAAAGAAGACTGTGTTCTCATGAAGAACCAAAACGATAGAATCTCATACAATGGACTTGTGCCTCCAAGTACATTATCAGTGACTTCTGATTTTTGTGGTATCTCTAGTCAATGAAACTACAAAGTGAGATCATTTGGAACTTACGGAAGGCTAGATAAGAGAGAAAGCAAAACTTCAAAATATGAGACTGGTTTAGTCAAGACCAAGGGACCATGAACTGTTTGGGACTCAGAAGGAAAAAAGGGGAACTGGAAAGTGACTATAATAAATAGGCCCCAATCTACTGTTCCGAGATTGACTTCTACTTGATGGGAAAATTGTGGTTCCCCAAAGTAAAGACAATAAATTTGATTAAGGGATCTGCCTGGAAAAGGGAGTGTACTCTGACCTCTGGGAGAGGGTTTTGCCTCACCACATCCTATGTGTACACTGGATGAGTAATATTTATTATTGAGCCATGTGATGGAACGATGAACAAAGGTTGTTCCTGGTCATCCTGTGTCTATCACTGCAATTGCTCCTCTTGTAAATGTGATATATTGCTGGCCACCCTCAGCTGTTTTTGAAGCAGAAACAAATGCTATTTTGTAAATAGAGCTTAGAACTCCTGGACATGTACTAGGACAGCTTATCAAACATATTGCATGTTCACTCTCGTGTTCAGTTGCAGAAGGATCTCCCAGGACTTCCTTTGCCATGGGGCTATGCTTTGATTGGCTGTGAATGATGTCATCACACTGTTTACTTTTTTTAGTGAAGGCAAAGATCTGAATGTGATATGCATGTGCACACGTTAAGTAATGGGAGAAACTCTACCCATAGATTTCGAGCCATGTTGTACTCATTTACTATGAGCCTATGATGTGACAACTCGGTAAAACACAAATCAATTGTGTGTCTTTTGGTGATTTACAACTTTTGGAAGTTTCTGTTTGTCTTGGATGCTTCCTCTTGGACTATCTTTGTAAGTTTAGTATTTGGGTCCTACTGTTAACAAACTGATTTTTTTCTGCAAACATAGGGCAATCTGCTAGGCACAATTTGAAATGAAATTTACAGATAAAATTCTGCCTTGACAAAATTTTAAGACAAATAGGCTTTGTTTGTCATTGACAGTTGAATTGACAGGTCTTTGCAACTCATTTATACAAAGCAGAACGTGTCTGGGAGAAAAGATATTTGACTAGGTGGTATAAGAAAATTATTAATGCATTTCTTGAGCTTAGAGAAGATTGGATTCCTCTCTGGCATTTCTAGGGAGGTGGGAAAATGTTCAGTGTTAAGGTCAAAAATAACTGATTAAATCATAGAATTGAACGTATGCAATACTGGTCTGCGGATGTCATGGAATAGACCAACAAATTTTCAGGAGGGATGAATCCTACCAAAATGTCTTCAAAGTTTTGGGGTTTTTTTCTAAGTATGATTTCATCCTGCTCTATGCCAGGTATATTCCAGAAATTTGGGTTGCACAGTTAAAATAAGAATAATAATATTTTTACAATTACTTTTATTATAATTTGAAGGTACAAAGGTACAATGTCCAATAAAAAGCTAAGGGCTCTAGTTAAATAAAAACTAGGCTTAAGAACCCAAGAGGGCATCCTGAGGCAATGTCAGTTTTGGACATTTAAGGCTTTCATATCCTCATTAATCCATCCACACGATAAGCCTAACAAATATTTGTTGATGCTGATGAGGGCTATTTCACATGATTTCAGCATATTCATTAGAAGCATCTACATACCAAAACATTCCTCGAAGTTGATTCTTGATTCATTGACAACTTTGGCTGCTACCACGGGATTTCCAGAAGTTGCATTGTTCTTTCTGGGCATTCAGCGTAACTCACTCACTTGAAACTGCTTTCGTGGACAAAACGTGTTTCTAGGTCTAAGGTGAGAGAAAAATAAATAAATGAATAAGTAAAAGAATTAAATGTGTTATGCTTTTATTATAGCACACTGATTTTCTAAAAGGCTAAATTATATTATATAGATAGATATAATTTTGGGTTCTCGTTAGAATGTATATTTGTCTAGAACCTATTAAACTTCTTTAAAAGATTTGTAGGCACTATCCAAAAATTCTCTAAAATATTTAAAATCTTGAACTTAGATAAAATTGTTGTAATATTTGTTTAAAGTTAGGAAGTTCTGTAAGGGGTTGTAAATTGCCAGCCTGCTCTGTGCTTTGCAGAATCACAGCTTGAACAGGGCCACGAGGACTTCAGGATGATCTATGACCCATAGCATCCACTCTGTTGTCAGACACTGCCTATGATGCAGAACTTGCCTTTCATGATAAGCCTTCCACCTTTATATGTCTTTCAGAGGAAATTTATTTGCTTGGCCTTGGGTTACAGGTTTAACTTTTCTGGGTCTCAGTTTTTTCACTTGTCAAGGTGTTCAGTCATTTTTTAATTTCTACTATGGGTCAAGCAATCCCAAATCCCAGATATTTTCTTGTGGGGGCTGGAGGAGGACCAAGGCAGGGTATACATAAGCAGAAAAATGAAATGAAATAATGTGCACAGAAGTTTTAGGCATTAGGAAAAAAAGTTAGCTTTCCCAGGGGAAAGGCTGGAACATTAACAGTTATGAAGACACTATGGTGAGCCATTTAATAAGGGTCAAGGAATTCTGAGGACACTGAAGAGCACTGGGAACATCACTATTTGATTCTTTAGCAGCTCCTTCCCCTCCAAGCTCATGAAGCTGATTTTCCTTAAAAACAGGTTAGTGGCTCTGTTCTCTGGATCAGGATTTCACCCTAGGTACTCCTATCCACTCCCTCCGGAGTCCCCTAGACTGTACATGCCCATGAAAGCAGGGACCCCATCTATTTAGTTTATCTTTCATTCATATCACCAAACCAAAACCTGACATGGAGATCCCAATAAGTATTTGCCGAATAAAAAAATACATGGACCATATCCAGAAGGTGAAGGGGAGCTACTACAGGAAGTTACACAAAATAGTGACATGCTTTTTCTCTTCCCTCATTAGGCCACCTGGAAGCATAATTCTGGTAGCAATGGGGACGTGGGTCAAAGGGTACTTGAGGTAAGGAGGCCTTGTAGGATGGTATTGCAATAATTCAAGTAAGGAGTGATAAGCAGGTGAAATAGGGTGATTCCAAGGATACTTGGGTTAGCCTTGATGGCTTACTGGCCATCTGTATCATTTGGATAAGCATCTTGTTATTGACAATTGAAAATATCCTAACGAAAACAGCTGGAGCTATACATTTGGTAGTCACCGGCCAGTGGGTGACTGCTAAAGCCAGGGATGTTACAGAGACTGCCTGGGAAAGGTAGGTTGAGAATGGAGTTCTGTGCACTTTATGTTTGTGATTGCATTCAATTCTGAATTCTAGCCTGTGACCCAAGAGGCCCTAAAGCATCAAGGCACATCTTCTTCCACTTAGTTTGAAGGTTATTGTGTGGAATGAGTGAGATAATGTAATGTGCTTAGCACATAGCATTCAATAAAGGTTACCTGGCATGATTATGAATAATTTAATATATAATTTATAGCTAATGATGGAAATACACCAACATATGTGCTTATTTAATTTTTCTTCTGCTTGCTTTAATTTGCCCCTCACTTCCAAACAGAACGTTCCCCCTCCCTCCCTCTCTTTCTATCTGCCAGGGACAACTTAACCATTAGACACAGTGGACCTGGTGCTTAGGCCCACAGCACTTTTAGGAGCACACAAAAATGTTTTTATTTCTTTCAAAATCAGAAGAAAAAGATGAACTTTCAGGTTGAAGAAAATATTTTTATACATAATGTAAGTGTATTCATCTTCATTCCAATGCAGTAGTAAAATAGAAATTTCAAATTTTTTTCCATGGAGAAAGAAGCCCACAAAAGTCAGGATGCAGCCCTGTTGCCTTTCCCCTTTGAGTTGCTGTTTTTCTCTCTTTGTTACTCTCTCCATCTTCATCTCCTCCTTGCCTTCAACCCACTCTTTACTGTTGTAATTCCTAGCATTCTTCTACTTCTAGCATTATTTGGCCTATATCCATATGACTCCTTCATATTAAGTGAAAAAATAAAATAACAAAAACTAGCATTTTCCTTGCATTGGTTTTCTTTTCCTGTGTCTTTAATTTCTCAGGTTATCAGCTTTCAGAGTGAAAACACATAATCCCTGTTAGAGTGGAAGACTTAAAATCGAGTTTGAGACACACCTTCTGAAACTGCAGCCTCTTGGGAGCCTGATTACCAGTGAAGAGTGTTGCTGCTTTGCATTTTTCACACTTGAACACAGTGAAGAAGATGAACATTAATTAGGATTATAATGCCATGAAGGCTTACTGTGCTGTGAGAACTCACAAGAAGGAAAATGCCATTTCTTTTTTTTGGATGCAATTCTGAGTGTCATGTATGTATTAGTTCTTGGGCCCAAGCCAAGTTACTTTAGGGGTGATATACAATCTGTTATTTTTAGATCATATTGGGTAAGGGTGTAGGCTATTATTTTAGGATAGTAAGAGAAGATAAGTTTGTCTAATTTTAGATGATCAAGTTTCCTAATATGAATCTTCCTTTAGAAAGTATTTTTGAAATGTTATCGTTTATAGTTCAAGCTTATGGAGAACTTAATGTTGGAAGCATTCCTTAGTTCAAGGGGATTTCATGCCTGGGTGATTTTCGAGTTTGATTGTTTTCTAGCTTACTTGCCTGACTTAGGATCCTTACTGCTTCTTAAATTTCACAAATAGTGAGTTAAAGAAAAAAAGCAAACACACCAAAAACAAACCAATACTAAACTCCCTTCTCTAGCAACCAGACTGTCCTAGGGAGTTGTATGTAAAGTAAAAAAAAAAGTGGCAGGATTCCTGTTTCACAAATAACTTGAATTCTAATTATTTTTTAAAGACAGATTTAAAACAAAGCATTTTGTGAATAACGTACAGATCATTAAGACTGTAATCGCTAAGCTCTAGTACATAATATAAGCCTCTATTTCACCACAAAAATTCACACTGATTACCCAGGATGATTTCCAGATGTTTACTCTCTGCATGTAATAAAATGTTGGTTAAAATTGTAACTTAGCTGCTATTAAAAAAAAAACAAACAAAAAAAAACCCTAAACTCTCAACAGACACATGAAATTTTCACCAAGACTTTGCCCCCATAGAGTCATCCCTCTCACGACAGAAATCTTCAAAAATCTCTGGCTTACTTAAACCCACTTTTAATTTTAACCAGGGAGAGAAAGTTGAACTATGAAAGGTGATGAATCGATCACTTCACATATATCAACTGGGTGGAAGTTTCCACAGAACTTGCATAACTAGAAAATTGGTACAAGTAAATTATTGGGTCTGTATTCACAGATGCGAAAGGGAAAAGGAAAAAGATTAAAATGGCAGTAAAGTTAAATCTTCAGGGAGAATCAAAATATCATGGTAAAACAGGGTATGAATACTGTCTTTTTATGTGTCGGGAACTTGAAATTTGTGAAAATATGCAATGGATCCCCTTGGAGCATGACAGTATCATGTACAGCAGCTGAAGAAGAGACAGGTGCCACATGAGGAAAAAGGGAACAGAGAGTCAGGTAGTTCAAAGACAGGAAAGTAGTTCAAAGACATATATTATGTAGAAGTCATTAAAATATACTAAAGAAGGAGATGGTAAATTAATAAAATACAGGATAATAAAGTGGAAGGGTAACACAGTGAGGGAAGGAGGAGGAGGTGAGATAATTTGAAAAGAGAGAAGAGATGAAGAGGTAGAATGAGAACACGCATGGGTGCGATGATTCTGTAATGACTTGTTTCTCATGAAAAACACATTATCCTTGAAAGGAATGATTTTTCTCCTCCCGCACACTACTTTGATTTGTGTGTTTACAACACGCTAAGCCCACTGGGATGCAGCTGAGGATTCAGAGCCTTTAGAATGATCAACCAGACACTGCTATTCCAAAAGACACCAAATGCAGTGTAAATAATTAAATATCCATACAAGTCAACTAACATTTATTGAGTGTGCAATCTCAGAATAACGAGGCATCAGCCTTCTGATAGACCTTAGGGTCTTGACAGAAAGCAAAAACCCAGATGAATAAAATGGTGATTTGGGGGAGAGGGACTCAAAAAAGGCAAATGTAACTTAGCCCAGTAGGTCATAACTTTTTTGGGATAATAGACTTCTTTGTGAATCTGATGAAAGCCTCAGAGCTTCACCCAGGAAAATACACATTTGTGTGTAAAATAAAAATTTTGCTTATGTCATGGAGATTATAGATTTCCTCAAGTTCAATTGTGGGCCCCCTAGTTTAAGATCCTATAGTAAGTGCTGAATTTAATAGATGCATAATTTTTAACAGGCCACTGTTTAAACTACATACAAATTCACTTCAGTTAAAACCTTAGGAATGATTGGAATTCATGAATTGAACTAAAGAGAGGGACCCAGATGCCATCCTCCTGTGAAACTTTAATAAACCAACTAGTTTCTCCATCCTCCAGTGGAGTTAAATTTTGGGGGTTTGTTTATATGTTTATTTATGCCTTGCCATGCTCTGGAAAAATTTTAACTTATAAAAGTACATATAATACAAAAAACATAACAAATATTTTAGGAAAATAAACATCAAAACATATTTAGGATTGAGAAAGTTGAACTAGCAGAACTTACAGTGGCATGGTAGACATAGGTTACAATTTTGTAACTTTCTGGTGGCTAAAGTTAAGATGAAATAGGCTTAATTGCAAGACTAATAACAATCCATAAAATAAAAACTAATCTGGTTGTTAGATTATTGGTTAGGATACATTAGGTTGCAAGTAACAGAACACCTAACTAGGAGTGGCTTACAGACATTGTTAGGATTTTTTTCTAATATCACAAGATGCCCAGAGGTAGGCAGTTGTTCAGTCATATTATCAATGATGCGGGTTTTCATATCTGTCATCTCTGCTATCCTTAGGCTGTTGGTCTCTGTCATACTTGTAGCTCCATTGTCTCAAGTGAACTGCTAACTTGTGGCATCATATCCATGAGCAAGGCAGGGAGAAGACTATAGAGGTCTTGTCCATCTGTAGCTTTCATCAGGAAGCAATTGCCACCCTAAAAGCCCCCTTGTAGACTTTCTTTTATGTTTCATGGCCAGAACTGGATCATATGAACATCCCTGGCTACAAGAGAGACTGCTAAATTAGTATCTGCCATTTTGGCTTTTTTAGAGCAAGGAGGGCAAAGGAGGGTCTTGGGGATGGCATTGGATTAGTATCTTTTACAAAGGATATGAAGAGTTTTTCCTGATATTGAGCAACCTTATTCCTGGGTGTCATCAAATGAAGATCCTGTGTGATACACTACACCATGCCCTAATGTCAACCTATACAGTAAATATAGTAGTGAGTTCTATCATGTACCATGGAGTTTCATGGCTCTCTCTGTAGGCTGATGGCTTAGACCAAGGCACAAACTGGGAGAAGGCAGGTCTACAGGAAATCAAAACAATGTATTCAAGTACGAAACCTTGTTATGATCTAGTTTAATCCAACGGTAACATTTAGCTTATCTAGCGTCATGTATGAACACCAATGCCCTTGAACCACCTTTCCATAAACATTATTTATCACAGCTGGACATTGAATAAGAATGGGTCCACAGGGAGTTAAAGGCTGTAATCTCTAACACAATCCTACCTGGAGCACAAAAGCCTGCATTGTTGATAAGGACAGATACATATGCTTTGACAACCAACCAGGGAGAAAGTAGAGTTAAGTGGCTGCTTATAAAAATTCAGAAGCATAACCAAGACATGTGCCTGTTAGACAAACAATCACTGGTGGTTAGACTGGTGGAGGTGAGCACCAAGAAGAAGTAATTATTCTTTCCACTATCTTCCCTTAGAGTTTGTCTCTATCTCCATGATAGTATGTACAGCCCATATTTATGTAGTTTGCTGGCTATCAGCCTACTCATTTTGTAGCCCCTGATCATGTTATCTTTTATATAACAGACTTGGGTCTAAATTTAGAAATATTTGGAAAAAATATCATTTTATTGAACAGTGAATAGTAGTTGCTTAGGTAATATTTGGAGGGACAACTTTGAACAAAGAAATCAATGACAACTTACTTCATTCTATTTTCAGTACTAATTATTTGACATCAAAATATTGGCCAAAAAAACCACAATGACTTTTGAACCAACCTAATATCAAGCATTACTTAAACTCTCACTGCTTGAAGACCAGAATACTTGGTGTAATGGACTAGACACTAGCGGTTAAAAGCTCAAGGGAAGAAACATATGTGCCTTCCCTTGATGAACCTATGAACTAGCTGAACTGGAGGAGCATAGAAAACATATCTGAGAAAGGAAACCAGAACATTTATAAACACTGTTGTTTTAATAAAGGGTAATTCTACTTTTGGAAGAAAAAGGTACAATTTAATTATAATGTTTTTATGTCCAAGTCTATGTTTAAGGTATTTGCTTGATTACAAAGAACTAAGGTTTATGACTTGCTTTATAGTTGGAGGTGTTCATAAATGAAGAGAGTTGGTGAATGGAGTTTCCCTATGTGAAATTTTTAAATGCATCTGTGAATATGTTCTTCATCATTTATACTCAAGCTACATCTTTTACACTAATTGTTGGTTTACATTAGAAACACAGAAACACAATTTGCGAATTGTTTTTATTGCTATAGACGTAAGGAGATATTTTCATCTTATTGGTGGTTTAGTAACAAATGGAAAATTACATGACACAAATTACACACTTAATTGCAAGAATAACAGGAAATGAAAGATGATTGACATGTGGCAATAACAAAAACGCTTATTTATTCTCACAGAAAATTAAAGAATTAAGAACTGGAATGTCAGCTATCTGTGAAATGTGAAATTCTGGACAAAGAAATTTAGATATTACTCAGAGAGTGATTGGTGCTTTTTATATTTTTGCTATAAGATTATAAATTATTTGAGAGCAAAGCCTGTCCTCTGGTTTTACATCTATTCATTCAATAAGCACTATGGCACTATGCGGGGGATCAAAAATAAATAAGAAATAATTTCCTTTCCCCTGTGGAACATGGTCTACTTTGGAAGAAATAATGTTTATACAAAAAAAAGAAAAAAAACCTGTTATAGAGGATAGACTGTTCTAAATCTCACACAGGAGATTAAAACAAGTTCCCAGGATTCTGGGAAGAAAAGAGTATCTCCAGCTGTCCTGTGTCAGGAAAGGCTTCACAGCGGAGGTGACATCTGAGCTGGGCACTAAGAGGCCAGCAGTACTTCACCATAGGGAGATGGAAAGAAGGACATTCTGGGGAGGAAAAACATTGTAACTAAAGTGCTGATGGCCGAAAAGAGAGGCTCATGTATAAATAATGGATAATCATCCAGTTTTCCTGGTCCACAAGAGCTCAGTAAGCAGAGAAATGAGAGATAAGGTTTAAAACATGAGTTGAGGTCATGAAAACATGGAGAGTCTGTTATGTTTAAATTAAGGCCCTTGGACTTTGTTTGATAGATAATGAGGAGCTATTGATGGTTTTTTGAGTACCTGATAGACATTAAACATAAGTTTTTTGAGTGGATGAGGTGTCAGGTGATCCAAACCATGCTATCATTCTGTACACTCTGAAGTGCCTAACACAGTGTTAGCACATAATAACTGTACAACAATAGTTTTTAATTGGCTATAGAAAAATATATAAGCAGGAGAGCCATCAAACAAGGTATTGAGAATGTCTGACAGCTTAGAGATAAGCCAGACATGCTCTTTTGGCACTCACTGTTCACATCCACCCCCTTCTGCATACTCTTGTGTCGTAGGGGCTGGAAGGCTGACAACTACATTTCTCAGGCTCCCTTGCTACCAGGGTCTGAGGTGAAGTCCAAGAAATAAGATCTCTCCCATGAGATGTGGAAAGTGAAATGTTGGTGGAGCCCGTTTTTATTTCTATGGTAGTGGTAAGCCCTGGCAGAAATGCATTTTGTAGTGGACAGTCTTCACAATCACTCTACAGTGACCAGCTTCATGAATGTGAAGCAACTGTGAAATTGGCAGCAGTTTCTTGACCTCTGCGTGTTGACAATGATTTCCTGACCTCTGGTTCATAGCCTCAGGGTTATAACCTTATAACCTAGGATCAGCATGATCTGTCTAACAGGACCTCTTCACATGCATTTCTACAACTCTTCCAACGATTTTGTGGCACCCCATTCCCTGTATTAAATTCCTTTCTACTCGAGATACCTAAACCCTTTTCTATTTCCTGCACCAAATCTTTACAGGAACAAAAGATGAGGAAATTTGCATGGCAGAGGGTAAAAGTAATTCAAAGGCGAGTCAATGTGGGACCCAAGAAAAATACTTCAAGTCCAAGGCTCTTTTATACTACAGAGGGCGTCAAAGTGCTTTTCAGTCTGTGTCAATGCAGGCCCTTGTCCTCCAGCCTCTCCCTTACTTACCTAAAAAAGAAACTCTTTTTTTTTGCCAATTTACAAATATATATATATACACATGTATATATATACACACACATATATATTTCTGTATTTCCTAAGTTTTCTACAATGTGTAGAAACATGTATATATATGTGTGTGTGTATATATATACTCATTGTAGAAAACTTAGGAAATACAGAAAATTATAAAGAAGGAAATAAAAAGCATCTGTAATTTTACTAGTGGGAGGTAACTTCTTGAATCAGTAAAGATGAGGTTAAGCTGTAAGAGACAGAAAACTCAACATGCAAGCAACTTAAGTAGACATTTCCCAGAACGAGCAACATTGCAAAACTCTGTCTCTACAACAAACAAACAAACAAACCCCACAAAAATTAGCCAGATATGGTGGCGTGTGCGTGTAGTTCCAGCTACTGGGAAGGCTGAGGTGGGAGGATCATCTGAGCCTGGGAGGCCAAGGCTGCAGTGAGCCATGATCATACCACTGCACTCCAGCCTGGGCAACAAAGCGAGATCCTGTTTCAAAAAAAAAAAAAAAAAATTTTTTTTTTTTTAAGTAGAGATTTCATTCTTTGTTTCTCACATAAAAAAGTGCAGGAGTAAGTAGTCCAGGGATAGTGGCTCTAAGGCCATCAGGAATCCAGACTCCTTCTCTCTTATAGTTCTGCTATTCTTGATGCACGCTTACACTTCTTTAATCAAGATGACTGCTCTAGCTTACTCTCTCATACTACATTCCAGCCAGGAGAAAGAAAAGTAAGAACATATCCCCTCTTTTTAAGGAAGTCACATGTGAAATTTTGCTGTGTCCCTTTGTTCCCTGTGGTTATACCTATTTGAAGAGAAAACTGAGAAATGCAATCTTTATTCTGAGCAGCTGTATACTGAGGGGAAAGCTGGGGGTTTCCCCCAAAGAAGAAGGTGCACATGGGTATTGGAGGACAGTTAGCACTCTCACTCACTTAACTGTAACTAGCCAGTCCTCCTTCATACAGAAGAGTGCAGTTTTCTCTTTCTTGGCATCTCAGGTCCCAAAGCCACCCTCATTTCAGGTACTAATCTTAATGTTTCTGCTGATACCATATTTTGTCACTTTGGCCCGTTGCCTTTTCCTGAAGCATTTTGCCCAGACTAGTTCTATTCAGATTAGTTACTTTTATTTTTTATTTTTATTTTTAGAGATGAGATCTTGCTCTGTTGTCCAGGCTGGAGTACAGTGGTGTGATCATAGCTCACGGCAGCCTTGAAATCCTGGGCTCAAGCAATTCACTTGCCTCAGCCTCCCAAGCAGCTAGGACTACAGATGTGCTCCACCATACCTGGCTCATTTATGATTATTATTTTTTTAGAGACGGACTCTCGCTGTGTTACCCAGGCTGATCTACAACTTCTGGTCTCAAATGATCCTCCTGCTTCAGCCTCCCAAAGTGTTGGGATTACAGGTGTGAGCCACCATATCCGGCCAGCATTATTTATTTTAAAAATTCTTTCTCTATCAGACCACCCCAGGCCACCTGACCTTTCTCTTCTCAACTTATCTGAAAATGTAACACCCCAATGAGTCCCTCAGATCAAACTTCTTTTTTTTTTTTTTTTTTTGAGACAGAGTTTCACCCTTGTTGCCTAGGCTGGAGTGCAATGGAGCAATCTTGGCTCACTGCAACCCCTGCCTCCCGGATTCAAGCGGTTCTCCTGCCTCAGCCTCCTGAATAGCTGGGATTACAGGTGCCTGCCACCACACTCGGTTAATTGTTTGTATTTTTTAGTAGAGATGGGGTTTCACCATGTTGGCTAGGCTGGTCTTGAACTCCTGGCCTCAAGTGATCCAGCCATCTCGGCCTCCCAAAGAGCTGGGATTACAGGTGTTAGTCACCATGCCCAGCCTACAAATGGTCATTATAGAAGTTTGATCTGTCCAGGCACAGTGGCTCAAACCTGTAATCTCAGCACTTTGCGAGGCCAAGGCAGGCAGATCACTTGAGGCGAGGAGTTCGAGACCAGCCTGGCCAACATGGTGAAACCCCATCTCTACTAAAAATACAAGAATTAGCTAGGTTTGGTGACGCCCACTTGTAATCCCAGCTACTGGGGAGGCTGAGGCATGCAAATTGCTTAAACCTGGGAGGTGGGGCTGCAGTGAGGTGAGATCACGCCACTGCATTCCAGCTTGGGTGACAAAGTGAGACCATGTCTCAAAAAAAAAAAAAAAGAAAGAAAGAAAGAAAAAAACCATTTGTAAAGCCACCTTGACCTGTATCTGAGTCCTTTTCCAAGAAGGGCTGCAGGCTGTATTGCCTGTCCTTCCTCTGACCCACCATTCTATCTTTCCCTCTAAATGTCAAGCTGTTCTTTAAAACAATATTTCTGGATTAATTGCAGCTCTCGTGCTCCTCACAGGAAGCG
Organism: Papio anubis; assembly: GCF_008728515.1. Classification (NCBI taxonomy): domain Eukaryota; kingdom Metazoa; phylum Chordata; class Mammalia; order Primates; family Cercopithecidae; genus Papio; species Papio anubis. Next base: position 141,662,673 of record NC_044977.1, read on the forward strand.
CCAATCAATGTCCCTTCTTCTGTGCATTTCCAGGGCTGCAAATTATTTTCTGTTCAGTACAAACTGTGTTTCTTCTGATTTTTAGCCAGTATTCTTTCTGGGTCCTTTAGAGTCTGAGTTTAACCATATTCTTCTTTTTTCACTTTTTCCACTATTTTTTTTTTTTTTTGAGACGGAGTCTTACTCCGTCACCCAGGCTGGAGTGCAGTGGCACCATCACAGCTCACTGCAAGCTCCACCTCCCAGGTTCACGCCATTCCCCTGCCTCAGCCTCCCGAGTAGCTAGGACTACAGGCTCCCGCCACCACGCCCGGCTAACTTTTTGTATTTTTAGTAGAGACGGGGTTTCACCATGTTAGCCAAGATGGTCTCAATCTCCTGACCTCGTGATCCGCCCCCCTTGGCCTCCCAATCCACTCTTACATTAAAAGCTGCTTAGGGACTACAACCTCTGACCACAGAAATATATGCAAATAGACGCTTAATGCAGTCTGTTGGTGAATTTCTCTCATGGCTTCTTTTAGGCTAAGCAAGACTCAATGAGCATCTTCTTGCTTCTTTCTTGGGATCTATTATGGTTCTTTTCTACAACATCTTGGGTTTCCCAAAGCTTGAGGATTTGAGATACAACCATAGACAGTTGACTTCCAATGCTACTCCCTAGGAGAAATTCCCTAGCTGTGAGAGTTCCTTGCTTAAATAAAGCAGGGGTGCTTTCTCAAGGAAGTCAAGGATCATTTCACTATCTAATCTCTGCTAGTGCAATTGGACAAGGAAAGGAGTCTTTGGGGCCTGTAGCAGTTAACAATAATCTAGGTTATGCTGCTATAATGAACAACAGTCAAATCTTAGTGGCTTTAAACCAAAATGTTGATTTCTTGCTTATGTTACTTGGCCCTTGTGGGTTGGCAGGAGGACTTTGACATAATAGAGTCCCCATACCAGTGACCCTCATTCCAAAGAGGAAGAGTTCTGGAGCATCTTGCATCAATAATTCACTATTCCAGCCAGGAAGAGACCCACATCACTTCTGCTCATTGGCTAGAACTAGTCACATGGTTCTGTCCAAAGAGACCAGGAATTACAATCTACCTTGTGTTTGAAAGGAAGGGGAACTGGAAATATTTAGAGAACAGTACTAATGATGTCCACAGACCCAATTGTAATGATTAACATTCACAGGCTAGTATTTGACCCAGACTTACTTGAGGCAATTGCAGTCAGCATTTCTAAACCTCTTTGTATTTCAATCAAAAGAAATCACTTTCAACATTTTGCTTCTAATTACTCTGTATCCCTCTCAAATTGTTCCTGCTTCAAGGTGAAATCAGTGAAATGTTTTGAGAGCCCTGGTGCAGAGTTTCAGGCCTGTCACAGCTTCTTTGCTAACATCTTCACCTTGGCACTTGGGTTCTCCTTGAGTGTCCTCCCCACCCCCTTCACCAGCCTCAACCTCACTCTGCCTACCTCATCACCCTGGGAGCTGCTTGCATGCATCACTGTTTTGGTGGATGGCAGCAATACACAAGGGCACCTCATTGTTGGAAAGGAACTGCCTTCCGCCTGCCAAGGACAAATGCAGACACACAAAGCAATATCAAGCAAGACTTCACATCAAAGGGAACCCTGCCCGGGCTTGCCAAGAGCAGGCTGCCTCTGTGTCTTTCTCTTCAGCCTTGTCAGTATTCTTAGGGCCCAACACGCCTATGGTGTCCCTGCCAGGCTGCCTCATTCATCCAGCACTCCTGTTCACTCTGACACCAAAAGCTCAGGGCTCTCCCTGAATCTGGGCTCGACCACTTGAACAGAGCACAATGCCAAGTGTTTAAAAATGTTGCGTGATTAGGAAGGAAAAGCACTGAGAAATATTTACTCTGTGAACTCTATATGAGTAGGAGAACAGAATGCTTTACCTTGTTCAGTGAAGCAACACATAGAAAGTTAAGAAATTCCTGCCTAAGACCTAGGAAAGATTACCTAATGAGGAAGGAAGAATGCTCTATAAGCGGAGGTCTGGGAACATTGGAACCAAACTGAAATTGACACTGGCTGGCCTGGGCATTCAGACTTGACTGGAGAAGTCGTGTGACAAACAGAAGATCCAGAGAAACTTTAAGTTCTACTTTAAAACCAACAGAAGAATTCAGGTTCTGTTGCTTTAAGGAAAAGAACATGTTTGTTTTACAAAGAGTATGAGGGAAAAATGGAAAAGAGGGACTGGCAGGGACAAAGAAGGGGATTGAAACTTTATTTTAGAAAACAGGTAAGCCTATCTGTTCTGGATGCTAAAGGGATGCTAAAGAACTCTTCTAGAAGGATACACTCATCATCAAAATACAATGGAAGTCAAAAAGTTTTAAAGTCAAATATTGTGAGAGCTTGAAAGGGGAGATGGTCTTTTCCAAAATTTTTTTTTTTGAGTTATGAAAATCTAAGGCTCAGGAGTGTCAAGGGGCCTTTTCACAGTCACACAGCTGCTTAGTGACAAAGCTGTAGCTAGAACTCTGAGTTTCTGACTCTCAGGCATAGGTTGTTAAATCACAGCGTGGTGTAATGGTGCTACGTGTGACACGTGATCAGAGAGCACAGGTCTGCAACTTCATCAAGTAAGGTATTTTTAACATGGTGACTTCAACCCTTTGACTAAGCTCTTCCACTGTAGCCAACCCTACTGCACTGTTCCAACAGCTTCCCAGAATGGTAGTAATTAGAGCAAAGAAAAAAAATAGGGCCCAGAGAAAATGTAACATTTCTTAGTAGTGGGAGGAGGTGGAGATAAATGCATTTACATAACTTTCTACTTTCAGAACACTTCATGTGACCACAGGTTATTAACCTAGGGTCCATGGAGAGAACTCAGGCACTCCAGGACAGGAAAAAAAAAATTACATCTTTTACTGAACTCTCACTGAAATGCGTCATTACCTTCATTATGAAGGTAGGCAAAAAACCACAACAGTATTTGCAGTCCTTGGACTTTGTCACTAATAGAAATAAACAGTTTCACATTATATTAGCTGTTGCAGGCATCTTGACATATCTTTACCTTTTTTATCACTTTGCTATGATGGTAGTTTTTAGATCTGCTGCTAGATTTTGTTAAATAATGTTTAATAAGCACCTATATTACTATACCACAGATTTTCATAAATGTTTTGATAATATTTCAATATAATTGGATTTTTTAATAATTCTATGTATGTATTTATTTTAAGCAGTTAAAGGCATTATTCTGAGAAGGGATCTGTAGACTTCACCTGTCAGAGGGATCCTTGGCATGAAAGTTAGGCACTCTGACATGTGAGGGGTCAACGAGTGTCAGGTTGCCAATGGATACCCATGTTACTAGGTCCCCTGTCCCAGCACCAGCATCCTGTGGGCTCAGAATGACAGGGATGCTTGCTTGTCATTCTGGGTTGGAGAGCTGCCAATACCTCTTGCTACAGACTGTGTTTGTAATTCCAGGGTGTGCCAGCCTTTGAAAGCTGACATGATTATATTGCAAAACGTGACAGAAAAGAATCCATTGTTTGGCGTTATTATTAAAATTAAGGCTAATATGGAGTTGGTAATATTTCTATTAAGAGGGCTGTGTTCACATGTCCATGGAAGTTGACTTTTCTGCGGGAACTGGCACTTTAAAGTCTAGTCAAAAGGAAGTCAATGTTTTCAAAGATGACAAAAACTAATTTGGCCTGGTCAATACATGTTCAGACTACTATTAAGTAAGAAAAATAAACATTTTAAATATTAAGGCACCATTTCCACCTCTCAAATAGGCCAAGAGTTTTAAAGATGGCAATTCTCAGGATCGATAGGGTGTAATAAAATAGATATTTTGCTAAACTACTCACAAGACCAAGGCTTGACATATCTTTTCTAGATGACAGATTGGGCTTTATGTTTTAAGTGAGTGTTTTTCACCCAGTCATTTCACTTCTAGGAACTGATTCTGCAGGCAGAATTACAAAGATATTCTTCAAAATGTTATTCATAACAGTAAAAAAGTTGGAAACAGCATGAATGCCAACAACGAGAGCTTGGTCAAATTATGCTACATCTGTAGGATGAATTATTACGTAGCTAATTTTAAAAATAGCCATTCTGACAATACGTAATGATATGAGGAAATGTATAACAATAATGTAGACTTAAAATGCAACACATAAAACTGCAAGTATAAAATAATTCTGTTTTTTAGTTTTAAAATATTCTTCGTATTTCTTTGCAATCTTACTTATGTACATATACCTATAGAATATGTATGTGTAAAAAACTAGAAGGAAATATATCACAGTGTTAGGGTAGTGGCATTTTAATTATTGGGTAGAGGCATTTTAATTATTTTTATTTACTTCTTTATGTTTTTGGAACTACTGACGTTAGGAAAAGCACTAAGACACTGTTTTTAAGAAGATGAGCTGGTGCCACATGGGCTGATGTGTTTGCTGTGCCTTCTTGTTGCTCCAGACAAAAGTTTGTTTTGCTGGTTGCTACTGAGTGTTATTTTTCTTGTAACCTTTGCTCTCTTTCCCCACCATTGGCTTCCAGATGTCTGATTTCACCAAGTTCAGGGCACTTGACGCATGTGCATTTTCCCCTCTAACTTGAACAGGAAATTCAGAAACTGCCTTAAGCCTGCCAGCCTGATAGAGCCAGCACCATCGTGAATATCAACCCCAAATCTCTTGACCTAATAAAAAATAGCTTGATGGGGGAATCTGAAGCTTTCGTAAAAACTGGTGACGGAGTTTGAGATAGGAAAAGAATTTTAGAAGGCATCCGCCCCTCTTTCCTCTTGGTCAGTGATGGCTTCTGCCTAGTTGTGCTTTCTGCATGTTGTGGGCGAAGAACGGAGCTAAAAAGTAATTATTCTACAGCAACTTAACCTTTTGCTGATATTTGGTAGAAAGTGATAAACTTTCAACTTTCAGTCATTATTTAGCATGTAATGTATAAATTAGCTGGAAAAAAGTCTGTTTGACTAGATGAAGACATATTTTCTACGGATTTTACCTTGAAAGTGAGAAATACAAAGGTAATTTTCTGTTTGGGAATGTTTGTTTTAGGATTCCATTATTTGCAGTGCCATTTAGAATTTTGGAAACATTAGAGTCTATATTCCATTCCTCCTCTCTTTCTTAAACTTGGATCAATTTTCTCCTGGGTGAAGTTTAAAATAATAAAAACTGGGAAACCATTTACTCAATGCCTCCTGTTGCATAGCAATCTAAACAAACAGGCCCCTTTCCTCTGTTAAGAACTTCCAATAAGACAAATCACAAAGCTTGTGTTTAAAAAAATGATTTCCAAGTTCCCCACCCCCACCCCCATTTTAAAGCTCCCTTTAAAAAAAAATAGAGGCAAAAGATTGTAAGCAAGAAACTTAATTGGCTTTTTAGTGAGTCACTTCTCATGTTACTACAGGGATTAGAAAACTCTTTTGTTTGTGGTGAGGCCAGAGGATCTGAGCTGGACACATAAAATACCAACCCAACCAAAGCAGGACAAATAATAAGAAATAATAGTAACCGTCAGGTGATCAGTATCTTCTGTGTAGCAGACACAGTGCCATATAAGTTATCTAATCTTATAACAAACTTCCTGTGTTGGATATCTTACATTTGCACCCCCGGGTCCTCTCTCTACTCTTCTGCATCCTGTTCTCTGCCCAGGGAGGATGACCTATTTAGACAGCAGCAAAGGGCTTGCTTACCCAAGGGTACTGGCAGGAGAGAGGAAGGAGGAGGTAAGATCAGAGTATGTTCCTGGCCCCTTCTCTGCTGGTTCCGGCAGGTTGGCTGTGTCCCTCCACCTAGAGATACAACTCCTGCCAGGCAGCCTTTTCCATTCCACTCCCCTCCCTGGCTTCCAAGAATGGCTCCTCAATGCTTCATTCAGGTCTAGTGGTGGGAAGAGCTCCCTGTGGTTGCCAGCTCCATATCAAAGTGAACTCTTAGGCAATGTCTTCTCATGCAATTTATTGGGAAATCAATCAGCGATTGACCTTTGCTAGACAACCTCTAGTGTCTTGTAAACGTTATTTAAATTTTAAATTATTTGTCTTTTCAAAATCATGGGCTTTGGCACTAAGTAGTTTTGGCCTTGACTGTAAGCGTTGTCAACATTGAACACCTGGATAAAGTATTAACCTAGCAGAGACTCAATTTACTAAAAATTAAAGAGTAACAGTAATATCTACTTTACATGGTATCATGAGAATTCAGTGAACATATATAAAATTTTATTACAAGGTACAGCACATAAATATAATTTTATTCCTCTTTTTTCCCTCTTTTTTTCCTCCAACTAGGGGCCAAATTTAGCTAACATTTACTGAGTGATTATTATGTGTCATGTACTAGTTTAAGCATCTTATACATATTAATTTATTTACATCAGTCCTGTATACTATTGTTCTCTCTTTTACAGATGGAGAAATCAAGGCGCAAAGAGGTTACGAAGCTTGCCCAGGGTTTGCCGGGACATAGATGGGAGTACTAATTCACAACTAGATGGTAAACTTTTCAAGGCAAAACCAACTGTGTACTAAATTTCTTTCTTTCTTTCTTTCACAGGGCCTAGCATGATGTCATCCATACGTAGGTGTTCAATAAGTGCTGATTTTATTCCAGGAGCAGAGGCAATTAAGCTAGGGTTGCAATAGTTAGGGAGCCAGGAGATCCACATGGTCAAAGTAGCAGCTGCTTTCACGAAGGGCAGTAATGTGTGCCTCTCGAATGTGGATAAGGTCCCGGTAACTGAGGAATGGGCTGCTGTCGGAAGATAGAGCAGAGAGCAGCCAGCTATCTTGGGGAGGGGTGAGGAAGGAAAGAGAACTTGAGCTGGGAGGCCAGCAATGGTGGAAAGCTCCCCAAGTGAAGCTTGAGCTCCTCTCTCAGCAGTCCTCCTGACCTTGAGGAGACAGTAAATCTCACTCCATCCTGTGGTTATACCACTGAAGCATCTTTAAAAATACTTAGTCCCAAACGATGGGCCCTTTCCTGCTGCTTTTCTTACCTGAGCCAGCAACCTCAGAGCTTTCTGGGATTTCTGTTAAAAACACCAAGATCCTTCTCTACCAACACAACTGTCGCTCACGCCAAGCATGGGACATATGGCCGAGCATCTGGGAGGGAGAAGATGGGCCAGGAGTGCTGGCAAGCGGCACATGCTTTCATTATAATGGATGTGTCACAGTAAATCATTTTGTAAATGTCCCCCTCCCCTCCGTGCTGCATAGCAAAACATAAAGGAAGACGAATTACCCACAGCTCCACAATGCTGGTTGAATATGCCAAAGCTTGTGCCTGAGACACTTACTGACATTTCCTTAAATATCTTTTTAATATCTTGGCCAGGTCGGGCATACCAATGGCATTACAGAGCTTGCAAATCAATACCCCAGCTGTTTTGGTTTTTTAATAAAACTGAATGTGATCTATTTTAAACGATTGCCTTCCGCCCCTCTAATTTTCTACAGGGCTTTCAGAGAGCAAGACTGTGGGCAGCCCTGAAGTCAGGACTTGGCTCTGAAAGGGTAGTTGTTCCTTTTGGGGGTAGGGATAGAAATTAAACATTTGCTGGATTACTGTTGTCATTTTTTCCTAGTCCTCTAGTCTCCCAAATCTAGTGATCTACATGATTTATAGGACCAATTTGTGGTTTGCTGCTGTGTTTAAAAAATCAGTTTACCAAAATGTTGCGGAAGAATCTAAAGGGTTTAGCTTCTACAAATCAAATTGATTTCTCCATTTGGGATCAGTCCAAGTGATTTATTCATAATTTTATTAGAGATCTTTTCCTAAGGAAATTCTTTGTCTCTCATTATCACCATAAAGAAAATGAAAAGAACTTCTACCAAGAATTCAGTCGTATGCATGTGACTTTTGCCCCTTGGAAAACTGGAATATGTAAAACTGTCATCAACAGTAACCATCTTGGTTACTGGACATCCACAGTCCTCAATAACAACAAGAATTCCTCATGCAAATAGGGAGGTGGTCCTGTCACATTTGGGGTCCCAGTAGGCAGAAAAGCCCAATCAAAATACCTATAAATCAGAGTTTTATAAAGATATTAGTTGACTGCTACTTATGTGGGTCATAAATGTGACACCACAATAAACAATCAAGTTTCTTTGAGGATGTATTTGAGGACTCTTTTATTGGCTTTGAGAAATCACAGTACTTCCATCAGGAAAGTCTCATCTGCTTGTGCAGTTTATTGCTTTTATTTTCTGTAGTTTATACTAAGTGTCTAAGCTTTTTTCCTTCCAGTATTTTTCCTGGGCTACATTAGTGCAAGTCCATGTTTTCCCTGGGCCAGCAGGACCACAAACCAGATTAAAACAAAAAGGGAGCTGGAGCCTTGGCTGGGCCCCTGGAGAGGCCTCCTCCCTCTGCCTTCCCCACCCCTGACCTCTCACAAACCAGCTTCGAAGCAACTGAAATTTCTCTCTTTCTTTCTTTTTTTTTTCCTGACCACAGGCAAAATCCTGTCTCCCTGGTTCTCTGAAAGTTATCCATTCCTGAATTTTACCCTTAACCACAGCGGAGGAAAGGGAATAGCTGAGGTCAGGAAATATGGAAAGAATGTTAACAATTTACCACTAAAATATACATTAAGATTATTTTCAGCAAGTGTAATCCCCACGTTGAACTTCTAAATCTAGAATTCTCCTGTCATGTGACTATATTCACATTTATGTGTGCCCCTTTCAGCCTCAATTCATCCCTTCCTGAATGAGCTCTCTGTGAAAGGTAGGACTGAGTGAAAATAGCCAAGTGAAATCTCCAAGTTTCCCTCCCTAGTCAACACTGATTACAAATGTTGAAGTGGTTAGATGAAAGCAGTTGTCTTTTACGTGAGCTAGCGCACAAATATCATCAGAGATTTTAAGAGGCATAAAAATAGAAGTAAAAATAGACACACAGGTCATACTTTCAATCAGACAGCTAGTTCTGTTATAGAAATCCAAAATCATAAATGTTTAGATGCTGTTAAGAACTAAAGGAATGAACCAGGGATATCTCATCTCGGGTACTTTTAAGATCGTCACAGAATGTTAGCATTAGAAAGAAACAAAGAGAATCTTTCATTCAACTTCTTCGTTTTATATAGGACACAATTAACAATAATTACTATTGCCAGTGTATATGTATTTTTCCATTTAATTATTACAACAACCCTAGAATGTGTCACTTCCATTTTGTGGAGAAGGAAAAGAGAGGTGAAGGAACCCACCCAAGGTGAAGTGGTAGAGGTAGGATTCAAACTTGCACATTTTGGTTCCCATTCAAACATCAAATTAGAGGCCCTCCAAGGACTTGAACTCATTTCTCTCAGAAACCAAGCAGTCTTTGCCCTACTGGGGCAAGTAGATGGCTGCTAACTGCCTGGCTTTATCCACCCCTGCTTTGCACCACGTCTCACCCTCACGCTGGCCTCAGGTTGGTTTGGAGTGGCTGTCATGGTCTAAGATGGATCTGCCTTTCCCCAAGGGCTGGGGCCAGTGCCTCCCCAGACACGCATGCTGCGCTGCATCTGTCGCTAATGGGATTTCCAGATTTCTGCCTCTTCATGAGTCCCCATTTGGCAGCCTTGCATATCTGTGAATCTAATGTCTGTGTGTAGTCGTGCTCCTCAGCTGTTCCAGTTTGGCAAATAAGTGATGACGGCTGTGGCCAGGTTAAATCTGAGGGCAGAATTACTGTGAGTTTAGTTTTCTGAGTCTATCTTTGCAGGGACTGAAGCTACCTTGAGAATGTGATGTGTGATGTAACCATGATGGCCCTGGACATGTCCTAGACTCATCTTCTTCAGTTACTAAGCACTTCATGTATTGTTTCTTTGTAGGTGAACTTTCCTTAAGGGGTGTAGTCCCTCTTTTTCCCTTTTTTTCTTAAGTGACAGAGGTTTTTTTTTTTTTTTTTTTTAAGTGACATAGTACCTGGGAGGTCACTGTCTTGTTTAATTTTGTCCCTCTTATATATTACCTAGCTTACGGCATTAAACTTTGAAAATCAACAAATGATTATTACATATAAGAAGGAATAGGCCGGGCATGGTGGCTCACGCCTGTAATCCCAGCACTTTCAGAAGCTGAGGTGGGTGGATCACTTGAGGTCAGGAGTTTAAGACCAGCCTGATCAACATGGCAAAACTCCGTCTCTATTTCAAAAATACAGAAATTAGGTGGGTGTGGTGGTGCATGCCTGTAGTCCCAGCTACTCGGGGGGCTGAGGCAAGAGAATCACTTGAACCTAGGAGGCAGAGGTTGCTGTGAGCTGAAATCATGCCACCGTACTCCAGCCTGGGCAACAAAGCAAGACTCTGTCTCCAAAAAAAAAAAAAAAGAAGGAAGATTGTAGTGAAGTCCTCTGACCCTCTGTGTAGTAGACATTTGTTATTTCATGACTACTCACAATCCCAGTAAGCCCTGCTTCCTGTTAGAGCATGGTCTCCTCTCATGGCGAGAGCTCTTAGCAGTCAAAAAATCGAAGTACACTACCCATTTTCCACTTCAAAAGCTGAAGGGAAAAGTTTCTGTATCATATGGTTGTTATGAGTATATTTGATCAGTTAATTTAGAAATAACACATAAACCATGTGGCAACTGCTAGTATTAGCTCTTCTACTTGTTCTTCTTCTTCATTCTGTTCTTGTTTGCCTTCTCATTTTTGTTGTTATTAGTAGTAGTATTATCCTCTGCACAGCCAGGACAAGGGTACTTGACCTAAACTTTGCCACTCAGATTCCTTGGAATATTGAATGTTGTATGGTTGACACAAGGACAGAAGATACAGTTAGTTTTTTTTAATTGTGAAATATAACACAAAAATGCAAAAGCGACATGAAAGATTTGCAAATAACCAAAAGCAAATGCCTATGTAGCAGCATTGTCCAGTTTATTAATCCACCAAAGTCTTCTATATGCTCTTCACCAGTCAAAACCATCTTCTTCCCTCAGGGACAGCTTCAAGGGTTTTGGACCCTGCAATCATACAGGGCTCCATGCTCAGAAGGGTCCCGTGCTTGGTTTAACGTCTGCAGTTGCCTTCTTGAAATTTTTTATAATTTTTGAGCAAGTGGCCCTGCATTTTAAGTTTGTTCTGAGTCCCACAAATTATACAGCTAATTCTGCCTTCACTCTTAAGGTGACCATTATCCTGACTGTTGTGAGGATGATTTTTTTGCTTTTCTTTATAATTCTACCACCTGTATGCATCCGGAGCTCTTTCATCCTCAAGGTATGCTCTGACATGCTATTCCTGCTTAAAGTCAGTCAGTTCTATGATTCCTGCTTCATAGACCACAGATGTTCCGGTGACTGACTCTTTCAATATTCTCCTTTGCTTAGATTTGCCAGTGTTGATTTCTATTGCTTGCAACCAAAGGAACATAACTGGTATCATTGTTTTTCTAAAAGACTCTTGATAGAGAAAAAGATAGCGTGTAATAATTGTCTTTGTTTTATTCCTTTCTGCACAAAGTCTTATGAAAGTTCCACAGATGTAAGAGTTATTTTAAAACTAACATTCTGACAAACTTATTTTCCAGCAGAGAAAGTTAAAACTTGAAGTTGTTAACGTAGTTACCTATATTTAGAAAAATGTTACCTTCGGGACAAGCCATGAAGCCCAAAATGCCTGCCAATGACAATATTTTTTCTTCTCAGAAAAGTTGCCAGAGGTTACTAGTGGATCACTACAGGTTGCTAGTGGATCACCACAGGTTGCTGGTGGAGAACTCCTCCCCATAATATGTGGTTGAGATGGGATCCCCAAATTGCTAGCTACACATGTATCCTCAGCCTCCTGGCCTCAGTGATTAGAGCAGGGATAGGTGAATAACCTAAACAAAACCAATAACGATTCTCCCGAGGAGTTTTCTGCCTTGAGCTATCAGGGAAGATGATTTCAGGTCTTTGGGTTGGGGCTCAGGGTGTCAAGGTATGGGAAAACCCTCCTACAGCAATAGAGACAGTAGAGACTAAAACTGAACAGCGCACACACACATAGTGGTAAGCAGAAGCCATGAGGCAGTAAAAGCTATGAGGTGTCAAGGGAGTTGGTAGTTGAGATGTTGGCACAAAAGCAGAGGCAGAGAAATGCTGGCTGCCAGACTTCTCTTGAGTCGCTGGGGTTACTGTGATGCCTTTAGAGACATTTCAGTGCTCTATGAAGCTTGGCTTGGCCAGTGTTAAGATGGCTTCCTCTGCTTCCTTACTTCCCTGCGCATCCTAAAATAAACTTCCTACATCTATCTCAGCCCTGATCATCAGAATTGGTGTCTATAATGAAACATATGTACAAACCTTGGCACTTGTTAACTGGACTTGAGACCTAAAATGAACCCTTCTCCATGCTTAGTCAACCATTGTTCTTTCTAAGAGTGGAGCTCATTTATGCTCAGTCCCTACAACTCAGGGGTAAGTGAAACAGCTGAAAACCAGAAACATCAAATGATAATCCAATGAAGAGGACCTAGAAATAATTACCTGCTACACTGGAATGCTGACCTGGTGATTCTGGAATTCCTTTTTCTCCATATCTACTCTCTCCATTATATTTTAGGCTTCCAGAAAGCTTCCCGTGGATTGAAGTGGGCCTCCCTGCTTGCAGTATTGCTCCTCTTAAGTCCATTCTCCACAGAGCAGTCAAAGCAATCGTGATCAAATTAATAACAAAGTGACTACCTATTGCTCTCAGGATGTGGCCCAAAAATGTTAGTTTACATGTTAGGTTGTTTATGATTTGGCTCTTGTTTACATTCCCAGCCATATTCTTCCCACCTCTCCTCACCTCTATACCATCCCTTACATTCTCTGCTCTAAACTTGAACTCACTCTTTTGTCTAATTACCTTTTGCACACATTTTCTTCTGCTTCGAATGCCTTCTTTCACTCCTTCCCCTTTCCTTCTCCTACTCTTCTTTAAGGCCTTAGTTTAAATGTCCCTTCCTCTAGAAAATTTCCCCTGAATTCCAAAGACCAGGGTTCACAAACATGCGCTCTGTAGAGTTCTTTTTTAAAATAAAATTGCCCTTTAACTTGTCGGTCTTTAACTTGGCTGTAAGTTTCTTTAGGATGACTGGCACATAGTTGATGCACAAATGAATTTACAAGATTAGAGGAAACAACAGAATGTTTCTACTCTTGCAGCCAGAGTCCAGGGCTATGGTGTGGGTGAACAGAGATCAGAGAATTGGACTAGCAGCTGGGGCAAAATACGAGGCCAAGAATCCCACCCACTGATCTAACAAGAACGCTAGGAACCATGAATTACTCAGGAATTACCATCTTGATTAGTTTAGTTTAAGGCAAGTCCCCAAACCCATCCATCTCCTTTTCTTGCATATTTTAGCTGAAGGCAAATAACAGCTTTTCCCAAATGGTCAATACTTACATGTAAGACAACTTGCCTATTTCATAATTTCTCAAAACAAAAGCAAAATCAGTCCAACTAGGATGCCTGGTGAGCTGTAGTTAGAAGCTTGGCTTGGGAATCCATTGTTTTGAAATTGATTGGACTGGCAGTAGAACAAAGTACAAATGGTTAAGCAGATTCCTTAAATTCTGCTAAAACAAGAGGAAAGATAAGAAAACCAGGAATGTCACCTCCATCCTGGCCAACGTAGAAGAGGTAATAGGTGAATGACAGTATATTTTTAATCCATTGCAGAATGTTGGTTTGTTTTCTTGTTTAATGGCTTTCTTTCTTTAGGAGAACCTGATACAAGCAAGCAGAACTCCGGAAGGCAACATCTTGAGAGCCCTGAAGTGACAATGGGATTCTGGGAAAGTCAATTCCTGGAGCCCAGTCTGTTTATCTGCAAAATGGAAATAATTATTACAATGGAGCCTCTCCTGCCTGCTGGGCGGCATCACAGGAGACAGTGTTTTGGAAAGTCCTCCGTATGTTGGAGGTAGCATTAACACCACCTCCCCCTGCCCCCAGCCAATAAAGGCCTACAAAAGAAACAGCCAGGGAAACTGAGTCAGTAAGCACTGGATTTGGGAGTTTGAGTATTTCCAAGCAGAAGTCATGAGGTCAAACTTTGTAATACTAATAAATAGGAAGAAGCACAGGAATCCCATTTCTTTGATCAATTTATTAATTTTTTAGTAAATTATCTCTCATCAATTGTGCTATAATGTTTTTGCATCCCAGATAGTTTTATACAATATCTTGTGTTTCATGCTCCTTGTTCATCAATATAATGCAGTTAGTTGGCAAAACAGTTACAGGAACTGAGGTTACCCTTTCTATTCAGCTCAGAGTGGAGATACGGAAGGAACGTCCAGGAATATATTTCTGCCTGGGTTTCGAGTAAAGGTGGCCACTGGCACCAGTTAGGGCTGGAACTCTGGGTAATTATGGGGCATGCACACAGCTCCATCCCTTTACCATAGCAGACATCAGTGATCTACCACAGCACCTTTCCCCTTCTTAGACCTGGAGATGGCCTCAGAGCCCTTCCCAACACAGTGGTAACTGGATCAGATCACAGTGAAATGCATTCGTCACGCCATGTCTAGGCACTGATCAGAAGCCATGACTCTCATTATCAAACTGTTAAGCAGCTATTAGGTGATGCCCTAATGCCCTACTGAGAAAATTAAACCAGTAACTTACAGGTTTATGACTTATTCTTTCATTTTTTGAGCTCTTACTGGTTGCACTTAATTCAAACAAAGAAAACAGGGTAGCAGAGTTAAACCAAATGCTTGGGTTATAATTCCAAAGTTCTTTTCTCTTCTTCCAGCCACACAGGATATTTGATCCTTCTAATGCCTTTAACTGTTGGCTTCAAACAACTGTGAAGAAGAGAAGGAAATCTGACACTTTAGCTGGATGATGTTTATACAGATGCAGCTTCTTCCTTCACATATTTGGTTAGGAGGAGCTCAGTGAGCTGGAGGCTGAATCTCAGGAATGTTTAAATAAAGTGACATTGACACAGACCCTGAGCAACATTTGCAAACTCCATTCTAACCTCACTTAGAGTTGAGGTTCTTAATCTTTATTGGACATGTATTCCTTTGGCAGACTGGTGAGGTTTATGCATCTCGCTCAGAATACTATCTTTATATAAAACAGTAAAAGAAAATCGGGTTATAAAAAGAAAATACACTGGGTATACTGTATAATGCATCTGGGTATACTGAAATACAGTTATTAAAATATTTTTTTAAATCTATGATAAAGATTTTTATATGTTCTTATTTATTAAATATTATACAAAAAGATCTAATGGCAAGTTAAGTAACTTCCATAATTTTGCAATAGCTATCAGGGCAAATATTTTGAGATATCTGGGGTAACTATAATGTTATATGAAATTATCTTGATTTCTATTGGTGACTAAGCCACAGGTACCAATAAGACTACTGTAGTTTGTTACCATATTTAACTGATAGAAACAGATACTACGCTTGATCTTAGCCAAAAGACCGAGAAGCAATGTTACCTTATTTAAAATAGAAAACTTGATAAATTTCAGAGAGAGGTTAGTGGAAATAGTGATTCCTCCCCCAATCCAACTAGTCTGTGAACCCTTTAGATTATGTCCAGGGATCCCAGTAATAAGCCTTGGACAAATTTGAATGTGGAGACCTGTGAGCAATCAGGTGTAACATTCCTACCACTAATTCTCCACTTAGAGAATTCCTGAGGTGGCTGGGCACAGTGTAATCCCAACACTTTGGGTGGCCAAGGCAGGTGGATTGCTTGAGCTCAGGAGTTCGAAACTGACCTAGGCAACATGGTGAAACCCCATCTCCACTTAAAAAAAAAAAAAATTAGCTGGGCATGGTGGCACCTGTAATCCCAGCTACTTGGGAGGCTGAGGCAGGAGAATCACTTGAACCCGGGAGGCGGAGGTTGCAGGGAGCTGAAATCGTGCCACTGCACTCTAGCCTGAGAGAGAGAGCGAGACTCTATCTCAAAAAAAAAAAAAAAAAAAAAAAAAAAAGAAAGAATTCCTGAGGCAAAAGAAAAGGGTCTTATGTGAATTGCTTTGTTTTGGTGTGAGACTGCCTTGCCCTTCTCTTCAAAAAGAGGATCTTCTTTACTACTAGAGCTTTTTCCTCAAGGGTAACATGGGGTTTAAATATATTCTCTAGTCTAGAAACTGAACGCCCCTGTGGATGTGAGGAAATAGGAGACTACCCAGGTTAAGCGACCTGACCCACATAAACAGCGGGAAAGGCCATCCACATTTTCTATCCCTGGCAAGTTGAAAAGTTAAGGTGGCCCCAAACTCTTGCTAGGTCTGACATGAACCAGAGGTTGAATCTGGGACATATGATCTGGGACTCTGTGGTCTAGTGGGGTTGAGCTCGGCTTTCACTAGCACCAGATAACCTTAGAAATTTTCTGCAGGCTTCAGTAGGGGAGACGCTAAAGAGCGAAATGACCCCTAAGCCCATCTGTTGTCGGTGGGAGCTGCTCTAACAGTGTATCATCTAAACATTTGTTGGTGCTAGATGTTCTGCTTTGTTGTTGGCTTCGTACTAGATAACAAAATCACGGATGTTTGAGAGGCGTGTGTGCTTGGAGGTGGAAGCTAGGTAAGAAGGGACATTTTAGGCTGGGTGTGGTGGCTTATGGCTGTAATCCCAGCACTTTGGGAGGCCTAGGCAGGTGGATCACCTGAGGTCAGGAGTTTGAGACCAGTCTGGCCGATATGGTGAAACCTCATCTCTACTCAAAATACAAAAATTAGCTGGGTATGGTAGCAGGCGCCTGTAATCTCAGCTACTTGGGAGACTGAGGCAGGAGAATCACTTGAACCTGGGTGGAGGTTGCAGTGAGCTGAGATTGAGCCACTGCACGCCAGCCTGGGTGACAAGAGCAAAAGTCCGTCTCAAAAAAAAAAAAAAAAAAAGAAGAGACATTTTAGAAAATATTGCCATTGGGATAATGTACTTCTTACATATTACAATTTAAATCCACATTGTAATTTAGCTTATATTCTCTATGAGAGAATTAAAGTTGATTCATTATTTATTTGATTACAATTTCACTTCTTTATTTACTCAGAGATGATCACAAAAGGGCTCCCTAGAATTACTTAATGCTAGAAAAATAGCTCCTGAGAGTCAATCAAATTAACCATCCCTTCCTAACAATATAGAATCCAACTTACTTTTGTTCTCTTATCTGGCATTTTGCATGATGACAGTTGCAGAATTTAACTTCTGGGCATTTTGGTTTCTCCCCAATTCAGGAGAATGCCCTAATGCAGAAACATGAGAAGAATGAACAAAACAAAGATGACTTTATAGGTCTCCTTTGAAGAGCTTTGCGTTTCTATTCAATTGCTTTCTCCCCGCCTAAAAAAAAAAAAAAATTACCTCAGTAATACATGCTCAGGTAAAAATATAAACGATATGGAAGCGAATTGAGCAGAAAGTGAAAGTCCTTCTTTGCCATCCTCCAATCCCACTTCCCTCCCCAGAAGTTAAGAATCTTCAGACTTTTTTCCTATGTGTTTATATATGTGCATGTATATAGATGCACAAAAATACATCACCGCAAGATGCACATATTTCTTTACATAAATGGGAACATATACACTGTATATATTTTCCTATGACTTGCTTTTTTATTTACTAATATTTCTTGGATGTCTCTCTGTACATATAGAGCTATCTTTTTTTTTAAAACTACATATTATTCCATAATATATATGAATGTACTGGGTTTGTTTAAGCATTTTCCTACGGATAGACATTCAGGTTGTTTGCGGATTGGGTTTTCTGATTTGTTTGTTTTGTTGCTATTAGAAACAGTACTCCAAATTTATTCTACCTCCTTTAAGCTGATAAAAACCATCCCTAGATGTGGATTTTCTCTTTCTATTTCTGCAGGAATAAGAGTGCAGATGGGTAGAAAAGAGACAGAATGCAATCCCTTTTCTTCCTCCTGACCACCTTCTTCCCACCTCCCACCTCCCACCTCCCACCTCCCACCTCCTTCCTGTCCACAATATACAAAAAGAGAGCTCCCTCTACTGGGAATGCCATTCCCTTCCTCCCGCTCACCTGGGTAACTTCTTTCATCCTGCAAATTGCACCTCACTCTATCTCCCTGAGGTCTCCAGCTCACCACCTGGGAGGTCAAGGGCCTTCCTTCATGCTCCTTTGGCCCTCTCTGTATCCGACATCATATTAAAGTTACCCATCCAGACACCTGCCCCCGAGGGGAGGGAAGGAACTCACCATGTATCTTCAGCACCTAGCACCGGATCAGCTGTGGCAGGAGCCCTGGGGCATACCTGGTGACCTGAACTGAAGGACCTTCAAGTGAACAGATCTCCACATGGTGTGCACTTGGTTTAATTACCATTAAATCCATGTTGAAGCCAACAGCATTAAATGATGAATCACTTGGATAACATCGGAGCCTTGGACAAGGTGTGCAGACTAAGAATGGGATTTCAGAAACGTTAAAACAACACACATCACACCAGCATTCGCCAGTCCTTTCTGTGGCCTTCCCCACACTCATCACATTGGTAGGGATCACTCTGATATTGGCAGCAGGCCTTCGCCAACTGAGAAAGAGCAATACCTGTTCTACAGGTTCTATTTTTAATTTTTATTAACATTTTTACCTGTGCCCTGCTTGATCTCTCTCAGGCAGGCTGCTCTGATACAACCGGTTTAGTTATGTCCTTTCCCTGGTGCATTTCTGCCCAGAGGGAAGGCCAAATGCACAGAAGAGCCTGGAGACAGGTCCATCTGGAGTAGCCAGTGGATCAGACCACAGGGCTAATCCTGAAACTAGACTATCAGGTATCTTGGAGATCAGCTAGTCAGTACTGGAGAAAAGGGTGGCTTAGAAGAGATGGATCTCATTTTATGGAAAGCACAACAAACACTGGTCCCCCCTTGCCACCAGCTTGCTGTTCCCTAACTCAACCTGTAGAGAAATTCTGAAGAAAACTGGCAATCAGCCAAAACCTCCCACTCTGGCTTGTACAGCTGAACTCTGATATCCACACAGCTGCCCCAACAGTGAAAGAGAAGGAAGAGGGATGAGGAGAGGAGGTGGTGGAAGGAGTGGTGTGGACCGGTTCTTCTTCCTACCCTTCATTCTACAGAGAAGCACACTGACACCCACAGAGGTGAAGGGTCTGAGCCCCTCACTGTTGAGCTGGCGGCAGCCCTCTGAGAATTCAGCTCTCCTCCATGCCAGTCTGCATGCTGTTCCTATGCCCTGCATGTTGAGTAGGTACAGTAGTTATCCACCACACTTCTCGTATTATCTATGGCTAGGTGAGGGATCTACTAGGCCTTAAATGCCTCCTCCACTTGATTTGCCAATTTCCCATATGAAATGATGGTTTTATTCATTGGCTCTTTTATGCAAATACCCCTGGGAGAGGCAACATAGCCTTAAAGGATTCATTAAATCTTTTCTGCAAAGTGGATGAGCAAAGTGAGTTGGGGGCTAATAAGAGCTTGGGGATAGGGGTGTGTGTGTGTGTGTGTGTGTGTGTGTGTGTGTGTGTGTGTGATTTCCAATTTTCCAGAGGGACTACAGATGTCAAAGGGTCTGAGTTTACTTTTTGCATAGTAACAGGTTTGGTATCAGAGCCGTTTCTCTTAAGAGTGCTCATGGTCACTCTGACCACCAGGTGAGATGTAGACTCACCGTAGTTCATGACTGGTCTGGCTGCTGCTACAGCTGTAAACTCCCACTGACCTAGATTCTTCCTGGCAGCCCACAGGAAGATGAGTGTGCGATGCCTGGCAGATTAGCTCTTTCAGGTGGAAGACTGCCAGAGAGATGTGCCAGCACTCTCCTTGGCGGCAGAGGGTGGGAGAGCTTGCCTTGGAGTGAGGTGTATCCTCAGGCTCCTAAATCACCTGTGTGTGTCCATGCCTCCTCCTTCTCTCCTTGCGGTGGATTCCTTAGGTCTTTGCCAGCTCCAAAAGCAGGGGTGCCTTCAAACCCTGACAGCTGCACTGATCTGGTGGTTCTACCTTTAATAGCTATTTTAGGTTCCTTCTAAACCTTATCAAGTCTCCACACTTCTACTTAGTTGGAGGAACCTAGAGTGAAAAACAGTGTATATACAGTAGTCCCCATTATCTGCAGGGGTATGCCTGAAACTGCAGATAGAACAGAACTTTATACAGACTGTATTTTTTTCCTATACATACCTATGATAAAGGTTAATTTATACACTAGGCACAGTAAGAGATTGGCAGCAGTAAACAAAAATAAAATAGAACAATTATAACAATATACTCAAATAAGATTTATGTGTATGTGGTCTCTCTCTCTTTCTCAAAATATCCTATAATACTGTCCTGCAGGTAACTGAAACCACATAAAGCAAAACTGTGGATTACGGTAGGGGAACTACTGTACCATGTACATTACAGCAGCTACAAATCCTAGGAAGATTGTTTAAAGAAGGCTGGCCCCCCTCTTCCTCTTTGAGTTCCCTTGTGAGGATGAATAAAAGAAAGTAATGCATCCGAAGCTCACTGAGCTCCTTGGGGAGAGGGGGAATGAACGCCCAGATTCTGTGGTTTTACACCGGGCATTTATTAATACCACTGACAGCTAGACTTTCTCCTCCCTAACAGAATTTGATTGCATGAATCACCCAAAGGTCTTCTTTGCAATAGAATTTTTTTAAAGTCAATGAAAGTGGAAAACATCATAGTCTTCCAGTAATGACTGACAACAGGCAAGGTTCTGCTAAAACTGGGGGAGGGGGTACATTTCCTATGGGACACGGAGAATTCTTCCTCTCTGGAAACTCTCAAAGACCGGAGAGGTAATGGGAAACACAAAAGCGAGTCTGACTACTGAAATTTAATAAGGCCTGACATTTCTATGCCTAATCCTCATATATATTCCATTATGGTGATTTTCAAGACAGGCCACCAGAATGAGGCTGTCTTATGCATACAAAAGGGAGGCAGAAGGCAAGGGGAAGGAGGTGCTGCACTCACTCTAAAAATAAGAGTAATCACAAATAATCCCAACAAAACTTTCGGAAAAACCAGTACTGATTTCCATTTCTCAAGAAATTCTCCCTTTAAATTATTCTGCCAGGTTCCAGTGAAATCCTAAACTAGGTTTTTTATAGGCTTAAAACACAAAATCCAATGTAAAACTAAACATTTTAAAAATAGGTACATGAAATGACATTGTGGAAAACCAGGAGAAAGAAAATTTGGTAAGTCAACTCTTTCTAAAATATTTCAGCCTGCCTGGATCTCTAGACAAGGAAGGAATTCAGAACCCAGCTGCATAGCTTCTCTCTGTGGCTGGTCAGGCATTCTTCAGTGGCTCTGGTGGCAAAAAAAAAAAAAAGCTTAAAACTTGCTTCAAAAAAACAAGCAGCTCCCATCCGGGACTGTTAGAACTCAGAAAACCAGGCCTGTGTTCACACTGGCCCAATCAGTGACAGATTACATGTCTCATATAAGGCTGCAGTACCATCTACCCTTGAATAGAATGAGTAATTTTGTGCTATTTTTGGATGGTGCAGTGCTTTAAAACAAAGTGATAAATTAAAATGGCCTCAGTAATGCAGCAAAAATGTTAAACCGTTTGAAGGCAAATGGAAAATGTGGACTTAGTGTACAAAGAAGGAGCCAGCAGATGGAAAGGTTTGGAGTCTCTCAACTGAGTAAAGAAGAATGGCAGCCAATCAGTCTGGTATTGAATTTTGGAAACTGTGCTGTTCCCAGTATTGTGCCTGGGCATGAGGAATTATTAAAGAGAAATTATTATTATTTTTTTGTTTCTAAGTCCCCAGTTAGATTATTCCTTGAGGGTAGGTACATCATTTGTTTTTCCATAATAAGACCTAGACTTGTGTAGCCAAGTTAACACCCCACCTTCTACAGATCAATGGCCTATTTTGGTCACTGCCGGCATCCATCAACTCTTCCCATTCCTCTTCAAGTCCAGGCCCAATTTCTCCACTTTACACTTAGCCAAATCCTACATCCCACACATCCTCCAAGGTCCAGCTTACACCTCCTTTTGTTTCTTCATGATTTCAGCCTGTGCTGGTTGCTCCTTTCTCTCCTTTCCTATTGCACTTATACCACACAAGGGTTTAGATGAGCAGCGGGGAGCAGGGGTCACCCCAGGAACAGCATGGGCAAAGGCAGATTGGGTGCACCTCAGTGATGCTGAGAAAGGAGAAGAAAGGGACAAAACGGAGGGAGCAAGGAGGAACACGATAGATTCAGATCTCTCCACTCTTGAGCTCCATAATATTGGACAAATGATTTTCAAGTCCCAGAGCCTCAGGTTTCTCCACTCCCAAAGACCTCCCACAAAGGGTTTTCATGAGTGATCACCTGCAATATCTGAACATAAATAAATGAATTTGTGTTAGACTCATCTAACTGAAGTCAAAATGGCACTTTGGGATGAAGAGGGTAAGACCATGAGGCAGTAATGATCTTCATCGTGTTTGGCTCAAAAGGGTGTATCTTAATAGCAAGATTTATTGAGTTTTTATTATGTGCTAGGCACCATCCAAAGAACTTCACACGTGCTAATCCAATTACTCCTCACAACCGTCCTATGAGGTTGGTAGCACTATTATCCTCATTAGCTGATAATAGGATTCCAGTCAGTCTGACTTGAGAGCCACTAGGCTTAACCAGTACAGTATACAACACTGCTCCATCCTCTACACTTTGAAAGGAATCATATGGTTTGCTTTTGCATTTGCAAGTGATTTTTATTTTATTTTATTGAATAGATGATATAGCAATGTTAAACCCAATTTTTTAAAAACAGTTTATGTATTTTTACTGTTACTTTCTGGTCCTTACTCATTTTTGCATGTTATTTCAAAAAAGACCCTGGTTTGCCTCAATTGTATATGCAAACTTAGAGGTGACGATAGCCTGAGGAGCAGTACCTTAACCTGGCCCTGGCTCACCACTCAGTAATAATGACATGCAGTTATAAATTAATTTTATTAAAAAATAATTATTTCTGTGAATTTTTTACGTATTCCAGTTCTGGTTTGTGATTTACTTCCCCCTAACATGAGAGAAAAAAAGTACATTTACTACTTATGAAGGAAAACATTTACATCAAATTCTCTTTGTATCCAGGAAATACAAGGTGTAAAATGTTGGATCTGAATGATAAGAATACAGGTAATTTTCTTTTGATTACTTTTTGCTGCCCTTTTTAATATGTCACAGTGGAAAATACATAATTCACCATATGTTTTTAAAATCCCATAAAATTACAGCATTAATTAAAATAAAACCAAACTGCACCAAACTGCCCATGAGAAGCACTTTCTGTGGCTACAGGATCACCAGGGCTTGTCCGTATACCACCCCCACTTGCAAAGACCCTTCAGTGCCTTCCTTACCATGCCTCAGGCCATAACAGAGCCAGAATGTAGGGATTCCAACATGTTCTTGGTTTGTCCAAGATTATTATCCAGTGATGGTCCATAGAAGAGAATTCAGGCATCCTGATTTGTTGCTCTCTTACTTGTTAATTATATCCTAAATGAGCCTACTTCCTGAAATTTTCTTTATCGAGATCTCATCACATGCAATTTCCTACTTTGCATTAGGTTCATGGGTTCATGGCTATAGGAACCTAAATGTGGTAATTGGATGCAGGAGTAGCAAAAATCTGGTGTACTCTTACCTTATTCTATCTCCCTTACCTGTAGCAGACATTATTAATGGATCACAGAACTCTGAGCTTAGGTTTAGCCCAAATCCTTTTTAACACAGTACTCCAGGCAGCCACCACAGTAGTTGGCTTCAAGGATGAATCTATTTGTTCTCCCTGGAGATGGCACGTCAGTGTCGACCTTTTTCTTTGTTAGTATCTGGCTTCAGTTCTATGTCAATCATAGCTATGACCTTGCACTTCTTTCTCACTCTGCTTGAGAGAATATATTCTGAAAATGGGTACTCAGGCCAAAAGCTACTTTCATTCCAAAACCATTTTCCCAGACACAAGGGCTGAGGGAATCACAGCTAGCCCATTTACTTTGCATGTTCAGAAAACCTCAAATGACTGGCGCAAGCTCACACAGCTGGGTTCGTGATGGAACCGAGACCAGACCCCAGGCTGGCTGACTGCTTGCCCAGAGCTCTTTTCACCACTCTGCCTATCTGACTCTGGGCTTTGTCAGACAGAACAAAGAAAATGTTCCTGGGATCTGACACTTGTAAACACTTCTCCATCACCCTTGCCACGGCAGCCTGCCAAGACAGGAATCAGGCCAAATTTAGTGGGTCCTTCAGCCCAGTGACTGTAGTTGAAACAATCCCCTGATATAGAAGAGTGGAGGCCAGAGGAAAATGCACTGTTCTACAAAGAACAAAGCCTGGGATGATTCATTTTCCTGATTCCGGTGGTGGATGATTGCTGATGCCTGTCACTTACACATGGCTGTCAGCAACTTTGCAGGAATTCTCATGTAGATGCTTGTCTTGAACACATAAATCCCTAGTTACTTCTTCATAGTTCTCAGACTTTCAGAGGTCTAGCGGACATACTCTCCTGGCTGTCCCTTTTGGAATTTAGCAGGACATTTTTAAAAATTTTTTACTTATTATTATTTTAATTATTTGAGATGGAGTCTCGCTCTGTCACCCAGGCTGGAGTGCAGTGACATGATCTTGGCTTACTGCGAGCTCCATGTCCCAGGTTCATGCCATTCACCTGCCTCAGCCTCCCAAGTAGCTGGGACTATAGGCGCCCACCACCATGCCCAGCTAATTTCTTTCTTATTTTGTATTTTTAGTAGAGACAGGGTTTCACCGTGTTGGCCAGGATGGTCTCGATCTCCTAACCTCGTGATCTGCCCACCTCGGCCTCCCAAAGTGCTGGGATTACAGGCGTGAGCGACTGCGCCCGGCCAAGAGACCTTGAAAAAAAAAATGCCAAATAGTCTGGGGGCCTTGGAAAACTAGCTTATCTGGACCTCAATTTTAGCTTCCTTAAAAGTCAGCAATTGGCCTCTAAAATCCCTTCTGGCCCTAAAATCTGGTGACAAGAAGCATTTGAGGAAACCCTCCCCACTTTTTCTGAGAAAATCCTTTTAAATATTTGAGGTTTTTATATCTTAAATCTTGTCTGGTTACCAGTATACTAACAGGGCCAGGCTGCTCAGGTCAGGTAAGGCCCTCGGTTCATCACAGCTGGCCTTCTGCCACGCTTTGGAAACTGTTCTTGGACAGATTACTAATGATTTATTTGTTACAAAATTCAGTAAACACAAAGTAAAAGAAAATTATACAAGCAGTATGAATATATTCTTATGAAAAATAAACAAAGCAGAATTACATAGTGTATGGTATATGTATAGACACACAAAATTATGTATACATATTACAAATATCTCATTTTTAGAGGGGTTTATTCTACGTGTTTTAGTTTAGTTTTATTTTTACAGAAATGGGATCAAACGGAACACATTAGTCTGCAACATGCTTTTTCCACGGAACAATATCTTGGATTCTTTACCACGTTGACCCGCAGAGGGTTTCTTTTTAACTGCTGTAAAGGATCCATTGTGTGAATACACCACGTTTTGTTTACTTCTTTTTGTGAGCCACTCCTCCGTTGATGGGTATTTAGTTTGCCTCTAAAGTTTCACTATTCTAAAAAATGCTGCAATAAGCTCATATTTTTGTCTACATATTTGACAGTTTCTCTAATGTAGATATCTAGAAGCTAAACTGTTGGGTTTAGGAAAATGCAAATTTTACATTTTGAAAAATTTTTGTCAGATTGTCCATCAATATGGTAGTACCAGAGGGAATACCTGTTTCCCCACATTCTTACTGATCTTTCATTGTTTTTTCATTGCTAGCTAGGTTGAGCACTTTTATACATGTTTTTTGAATTGCCTATTTATACCCTTTGCTCATTTTTCAGTTAGGTTGTTCTTTTTTTTTTTTTTAATCAATTTGTAACAGCATCAAAATTTTTTTAAAATCCATGTACTCATCACCTGGCTTCAATATATCTACTCATGGCCAATATATTCTCCCACCTACTTCTATCCCAGGCAAGGATTATTTTGAAGCAAATCCCCATTACATTATTTCATTTGTTAATATTTTACTAAGTAAATGTAAAAGACTAAAACTCTTAAAAATATCTAAAATCTTATCTCTTAGATAATTCTCTTAATATCAATATTCAGTGTTCATATTTTCTCCATTAGCTCTTACATTTTAAAAAATAATTGCCTTGATATCACCAAATATTCAGCCAGTGTTTACATTTTTTCCATTGCCTCATAAATCTTTTTTTAAAAGATTGTTTGAATCAAGATCTAAATAAGGATCATAAATTTTATTCATTTGTTATTGATATGTAACAACTGTACATATTCATAGGCTACATGTGACATTTTGATACACGCATATACTGTGTAATGATCAAATCAGGTTATTTAGAATATCCATCACCTCAAATATTTATCACTTCTTTGTGTTGGGAACATTGCACATCTTCTCTTCTAGTTATTTTGAAATACACAATAAATTATTGTTAACTATAGTCACCCTGCTGTGATATCAAAAACTAATACTTATTCCTTCTATCTAACTGTATTTTTTCACCCATTAACCAACCTCTCTTCATCCCCTGTACCCCCAGGCTTCCAAGCCTCTGATAATCTTTCTATGCTCTACCTCCATAAGAACCACCTGTTTAGCTTATTGACTGGCTTATCTCACTTAACATAATGACTTTCAGCTCCATCTATGTTGTTTCAAGTGACAGGATTTTATTCTGTCTCGTTCTGTTGTCCAGACTGGAGTGCAGTGGCACAATCTTGGCTCACTGCAACCTTTGCCTCCAGGGTCAAGCAATTCTCCTGCCTCGGCCTCCTGAGTAGTTGGGATTATAGGTGTGATCCATTGCACCCAGCCAGGATTTTCTTCTTTTTATGGCTGAATAGTATTCCATAACCGTATTCCTGTTATCCAAAAGCTGTTATCTTTTTGATAACGGCTATTTTAACTGAAGTTAAATGATATCCCATTGTAGTTTTCATTTGCATTTTCCTGATGATTAGTGATGTTGAGCATGTTTTTCATATACTTGTTTGCCATTTGTATGTTTTTTTTTTTTTTGAAAAGTATCTATTCGGATGATTCACTCATTTTAAAGATTATATATATATATATATCTTTGCTATTAAGTTGTTTGAGCTCCTTATATATTCTGGTTATTAACCCCTTGTCAAATGAATAGTTTTCAAATATTTTCTCTCATTCTGTAGGTTGTGTCTTCACTCCATTGGTTGTTTCCTTGCTCTGCAAAAGCTTTTTAGCTTGATGTAATCCCATTTGTCTATTTTTGCTTTGGTTGCTTCTGCTTTTGAGATCTTACCCAAGAAAATCTTTGGCCAGAACACTGTCCTGTAGAGTTTCCCCAATGTTTTCTTCTAGCACTTTCATAGTTTCATGTCTTACATTTAAGTCTTTAATCCATTTTGATTTGAATTTTGTCTGGTGAGAGATCGAGGTCTAGTTTCATTTTTTGGCATATGGATATCCGGTTTTCCCAGCACCATTTATTGAAGCGGTTGTTCTTTCCCCAGTGAATGTTTGGTGCCTTGTTGAAAGTCAGTTGGCTGCAAATATGTGAATTTATTCCTGGGTTTTCTATTCTGTTCCAGTGGTCTACGTGTCTGTCTTCATGCCAGTACTATGCTGTTTTGGTTTTGTAGTGTGTTTTAAATTCAGGTAGTGTGATGCCTTTAGCAGGTCCATAGATTTTAATTAGTGCCTTTTAAGTCTCTGAATTTATAGGTTATTTCCCTCATTTGTTGAATAATTCTGGTTATTTTCCCTATGGAGTTTCCCACAGGCTGGACTTTCTGATTATACTCATGGTGTCATTTAACATGTTTCCATGCCCCGTGTATTTCTTGCATACTTTTAGTTAGATCTAAGGCTTGATCAGACTCGGGGCTGAGGTCTTGACAAGAATACTTGAAAGATTGTGTTGTACATTTCCAACAAGGCCACATAGTTCTGGCTATGAAGTTAGCAGCCACTCCTGATTGTGTTGTTGTGGGTCCACTCAAGAAACAGAAACAGAAGCCATTCATTAATTCAAATACTGGAAGTTTAATAAAAAGAACAATTAAGATAAGTGATATGATTTAGCTGTGTCCCCACTCAAACTCTCATTTTGAATTGTGATCCCCATAATCCCCATGTGTCAAGGGAGCGACCAAGTGAGGTAATTGGATCATAAGGGTGGTTCCCCCCATACTGTTCTTGTGATAGTGAGTGAGTTATCTCGAGATCTGATGGTTTTATAAGCATCTGGCATCTCCCCTACTTGCACTTACTCTGTCCTGCCACCCCATGAAGAAGGTGCCTACTTCTCTTTTGCCTTCCACTGTGATTGTAAGCATCCTGAGGCCTCCCCAGCAATGCAGAACTGTGAGTCAATTAAACCTCTTTCCTTTATAAATTACCCAGTCTCTGGTATGTCTTTATTAGCAGTGTGAGAATGAACTAATACAATAAGATGAGAGAGTACCTATGAAAACATAAAGAGACTTCTACAGAGTACCCTATGTCTGAAGGAGAGTACTCAAGGAAAAGCAAACCTGGAAGGGGTGGGCTCTTCCCCAAGGCTGTGGTTCCAACATTATTGGAGTAGGCAAGCTTGTGGCCCACTAGATAGCAGTTAAGTTCACTGGGCTGTCCAGCCAGAGCCGGTCCACAGCCTCCAGACCAGGAGGAAAGAACCCAGTGGGTGCACGTACATTAAGTTTGGGAGGTGAGGCCTCATGTGTGCAACGGGTGGAGGGTCTGGTGTGCAATGCTCATGTTGGGTGGGCCCAGGGAAACAATATCCTGGGGTGCAGGCCAGCTGACGCTGGAAAGCAGTGCCCAGGAGGAGTTGAGACTCCACTGCGGATGTTAATCCACATCACAAGGACTGAGGTGAGGTTCACTGGACCCAGGCTGGGGCTCTGAGGTCACTGAGGGACTGTACATTTTGGGTATGTGACTAGGGCAGAGCACCACTGGGTGACTCACATGCGCACTGTTGACAGACCATGCAGCTGAAGCAAGAAAAAACAAAGGTCAGTACCCAGGAACCAGGAAGAAAAGCCCCCTTCCACCCGCAGTGTCCCTCCAGCGCCCTCTACCGACAAAGCTTCACATCGATCTCATTGTAAAGGAGAAATGCCTGAAGAAGCGTCCAGTCCATTATCACAGACGAGTAACTGAAGGGTGGATGTGGGGCTGAGAGGCAATAAATTAATAGCTAGCATAATGATCAGTGGCTAGGTTCATTATTCATTAGGGTTGCAAAATGGTGAAAATCTAATTCTATCCATCTTCCTACATTAGGTTGGAAGGCTTCTAGTGGGAGAAACTTCCCACATCCCTTCTTTGGTGGCCCCAAGGCAAAATGTGCACAAAAACCTGGCTCCCACCCCACTGCCAACGCTTTCCCTCTTCTTACCTAGTGTAGATCCTTGGGGTCTTAGCACTTTTTAAATTCACCCTATCTTAGTTCCAGGTCTGGTCTGAACTCTACTTCTGGCCTCTTGGCATCTCCTTTTCACTCTGGTCCAATGCCTAACTTCAGGTCGAAACTATTTTCTTACCACCTCCTGAATCTTGACTCTGCCCATAAATTCCCTGAAGAGAATGTATGGGAAGTGGAACTTCTCATTTACATCTCATGTAATCCTCACAAACACCTTATGAGATGGGTGTTATTGTCTGGGTTTTACAGATGGGAAACCCAACTAAGGTTTAGAGAGGTGAGGCAAGGAATGAAGAGCTGGGGTTAGAGCCTGAGGCTGCTCACCTCTGAATTGTGGGAGTTGGAGGCCCAGAAGGACATGCTGCCTTCTGCAAATTCCTCTTTAGGTAACATCAAACTCACATGCCTCCTGGATTCTCACCAGTTCTCTGTTTTTTCCCTGAATTTCCAGGGCATTAGAAATGTTCTTCACATTGTCTCCTCCTAGCATCACCATTGAAAACTTCCCATCTCTCTTACAGGATCACTTCCCTCCAGTATCCAATCCAGATCTTTATTTTCGGGCCTGGATTTCTTCTCAAACAGCTGCCTAATACTATTTAACTGCATTTACTTCCCCACAACTTAATTGCATTTTATTTTCTCTGGTCTCAGATTACTGGGACAGTCACCTAAATCCTCTCTAGTTCTGAAGATACTGTTTTTACCTCCTCCATCATCCACTCTCCTGCACTCTCCCTACACAGAGAAGGGAATGAGAATAGAGGTGAAAACTTCTCTTCCCAGAGGCAGTTATGGTATTGAGGGTGGGGTGGGGGATGGGGTGTAAAGAAGGAAATAAATAACTGCCAGACTTGGCACTGACATTGAAACTCTCTTCATTCTCCACTTCAGAAAACCATGAGCCAGCTATGAGGTCCCGATCATTCCAGCTATGTAGAGAAGGCTAAAAATCATGGTGAAACCTCCGCTCTCCTTTCTTCCTTCTCCAGTTCATCCTTCCTCCTTCAACAACTCACCTGCTACTTTTCCTTTTCTCTCAAGTCATGCCCTCCACCCCACAGTTATGACTCCCACCTCCTGATCATCCTGAGCCCCTTCCCCTCCATTCCTTCCTTTTGGTCTGTGGTCCTTCTCTTCCTCTGTCCTTCCTCTTACCCAAGCTTCACTGGAAAAATCAAACAACATAACAAAAGAATGGGGAATAAGCAAACAGCTGCCTACCCTTGCTTGGAAGTCCCTGGGAAGCAGCTTCCTTCACCTCCATTGATTCTGAGTCTCTGTGCTTCGGAGTGTTTGGCCCTCGTTCAAGGCTACGGTGGCCATGGACTCATTGTGTTGAGATGAAGGTAAACCCAGGCAGTTTCTTTTTTTAGATGCAATTGTGTTTCTGGAAAAGGCCGCACATCACATAATAGGAAATCCTGAGAGGGTGAAGACTGTTTCCTGCCAGTTGAAGCATTGTTGTCTTTGGCTGTTCTGACAATAGCAGAAACCTTCGAGTAAGGTGGAGGGGCAGGGAGGGAAGAGCTGCGTTGGGGTAGACGAGGAGTCAACTGCGGAGTCGGGGAAAGTGGAGATTGCCAGGGACGGTGATATAAACTAAGTGAAAGCAAATAAGTTGTAGAACCCTGCCAAAGGATGAAACCAGCCAAAAAAAAAAACAAAACAACAACAAAAAAAAAACCCTCTAATTACTTTGAAAAAATATCTGTCAAAATGCTCTCAGCTAGGGGAAGACACTGTCAGTTCAGTATGGGCTGTTTTGTTTGTTTGTTTGTTTGTTCTGTTTTGTTTTAAATAAAAAATGGTCCATGAAATAAGCAGGTATCTAATGGATCCTGCTCGGGGATGGTAATGATGACAGTCAGTGATGACGACAGTGATGGGGATAGTGATAACTACATTGGAGAAAGTCACAGCTTCATTCATTTAAAATAGAAATGCTCTCTGCTGTAAAATCTTTAGACCTAAGAAACTGGAGGCTCTTTGGGGATCTGTTAGCAGGGGCTTCTCATCCTTTAAGTGCCTATGACTTTCCTGGGATCTTGTTAAAATGCAAGTTCTGATTCATACCCTGGGATGAGCCCGAGATTCTGCATTTCTGACGAACTCCCAAGTGATTTCTGCTGGTCGTTCAATAGATACATCCTCTTTCTACACTCGGGACTAGGGCTGCTTTTTCCTACTTCAGGTTCAATGACTTCATGTTGGGGACTTGAAATTGCCCAGTGCTATATGTGAAAATCAGGGCTTTTTTCTTCCCCTACTTTTTTTTCCTCTTTCTTTTTGGAGAGCTGGTTTGCCAGCATACCTTTGGGGTGGGGGAATGACCACTGTGTGGTCCATGGACCCATGAGGCCCATTTTGAGACTGACGTGGGCCATTTATCACAAGGTTCTGTATGTTCCACTCTAACGGGGCCACAGTGGTGCTTGGGTTAACTGTCATTCATGTCCACTCAGATCCTATGTCTAATAATCCCTGAAAGATCTAGGCGTTCTTTTTTGTTGGGTGTAGAATTACTCAGGTAAATGGCTAAGGGAATCTCTGGGGAGGATTAGGGGAAGAGCTACCACAGATATGTGGTGTGGTGTGTTGCAGCATCCTTCCTCAAAGGCACCTGGCCTCCCCTTCAATCAATGAGTCCTGGATCTTAGAGCTGACTCACATGCAGACACTGGGTGAGGGATTGTGACTTTTATTGTAGCAGCTGACATCAGCCTTCTGCCCACTTGCTCTTGATCTTTTCGGTGACATAAGTCAAGCTAGGCCCTCACTGGCTGCCTGTGATCTCACCCGCAGACACCCCATGGTCTATCAGCCACCCCGAGGGGTCCCTGCAGGTCAAGGCTCAGGGCTGTCTTTCTGCTGTGCGTCCCATTATGACAATTACTTCCACCTTGCCTCTGATGGTTCAGTGCCTCCACCTGGCCTTTGGTATTCCAGAGTGGTATCATTCCCATTGACTATGAAGCCCATTTGAAGGCAGCGTCTCCCGCAAAAGGGCCACTGCAGAGCTTCTCAGGAACACTGATGCCTCCCTGACTAGTGGATGCCTTATTACTTTAGCAAAGGGAGAATCCTCTTTGCTTTTACCAGGATATTACTCCTCAGTCAATAAGCTCTTCCTTATCCAGCCTTGTTTTCTGTCCCTGCCAACCCTGACTCAACACTGTCAAGATCCATTCCCATTCATGTTCTCCCAGTCCCTGCCAGTGTTTATTAGCCAGGTCCTGTGGCTTTCCTCCCTTGCAGGGATGCTGCTTCCCTGCCTGAACCTTACTGAGACTTGATCATAATTGATCTAGCAGCAAAGGGGAGAGGCAGGAGCAGATCTTCAGGACAGCAAACATTGTCTGGGAAGACAACTGAGTCAGGGGTGGTCTTTGTTTAATCATCTCCTCTAGCAATTAAGAGGGGCTAACTTCTGCCAGTCCAGTGGTTCCTGGGAATCGGGGGGTTCAGGTTCTCAGGAACATCACCCCAGGCTCCCCATCTTGGGTATCAGGGCCCTATTCCTTTCTTATCAGGGACCTCGCTTCCCATAGGAGATATGCCAGGGCTGTGAATTCAACTTCCTTTACTGCTAGAACACTCTGAAAAAGAGGGCCTGGACCTGTTTTTTTTTTTTTTTTTTTTTTTTTCCTTATCTGCCTTCCAGCTGCAGGAGATGAAGGTTTTTAAAATGCCTCCCTGGAAGCCTTCTGGCTTCCACACTATGTTCTAAGTTGATGGTTGGCTGATCTGAACCTGTCATTTTCTTCTTTCACAGTTCCAATTACAGCTAAAGACAACTAACCATCTCTACAGACTTTTGCTACCATATTGCTCAAGTGCCAGAGCTATTGCATAAGCTGATGTGTCTCCTTCCAGAGGACTCCATCTCAGTTCACCGCATATGAGGATCTTACAGAACTCAACTGCAAAATGAGTATGATGAGAATCTTACGGAATCTTTCAAAACTCCGCTCAACACCAACTGTGGGGTCTTGTGACCATTGGGCTGGTGAGTGATCCAATTCCACAATCCCATCCTGAGGGTCTGCTTCCCAGGACCACTTCTAGCACCAGCTGTCTGAGGGTGGGTTCTCTCCAATTAGAACACAATGCAAGGATTTGAAAGCAAGTAGTTTATTTGCAAGGGGACCCAAGAAGCATTAGTAGAGACAGAGAAGGTAGCAAGCCAATAAAGAGTATGTTTTCAGGCAAGTGGGGTAGCGGGGCTTAGACCCACTGGGGAACTGGGCAGCCTTCCTCAGAGTTACTCACTGCCCTGAGGGATGAGGAAGTTGGTGTATTTATCCAGCTGCACCTCATCTGTCATTGCTTAAGGGCTGCTTATGGGGGCATTAATTTGCTGGCAGCCCAAAACAGCCCTCAGCAGAGAAAAATTATGTGTTCACATAAGGAACCATTGGTATTCAGAGGTGAGTGCAAGGGGATATGGACCTGGCATTGTCAGCCATACAAGATACAAGGATAATCTTGTATCATCCTTTGACTGAGCTAAGGATCATCTTCCTTGAACCCCTCCAGTGGTAGTAGCTATGAAAAAAAACAATCCAGAGCACACCCAGCCCACATGGGGACAGCGCTTGGAAAATCTCTTAGGGAAAGAGAGGGTAGGGGCCATGCCATCTTGGTGCTGGAGCTGTTGGGCAAGCGCAATGTTCAGGAAGCAGGGTTTCAGCTGGAGAGCTGGGAGACTCCCCTGCCCAGGAGGAGTGGCCTATGGAAGGCTTAATCCGCAGACTACCTCCTGTGGATTAATACTGTGCTCTCCAGGTAACAATGCCTTATTCCAGTTAAGAAGATTCCTCACCGTGTGACTCTTTGGGTGAGAATTTCAGTCACATGCTGTAAGAGAGTCATTTTGAGGTATGTTTTTTTGCTAGGATCCCTCAAATTACATTGAAAATACAGCATCAGTTTGCATTTGCATGTGATTTTCAGAGCACTTTCACATGTATCAGACTAGCTGACCCTCCTAACAGCCCAGTGAAGACAGACGAGGGTGAGTACTTTTGTCTTCATTTTACAGATAAGAAAATTGGACTCAGGAAGGTTAAGTGTCCTGCTCAACGGTCACCATACTGGGTGGCGGTGGAGGAGCCCAGTCTCAGATCTTCTGATACTCTGTCATTCAGCGCTGCTTCCCGGGCCAGCATTTCTCAAACGCTGTCTCTTCCATTAACTCCTCAGGCTGAGCACCCCTAGTAGTGCTATGGGAGCATATCTGGTTCATTCTGGCATAGCCAGTGCTGGCATTCTGGAATGCTTCCATGGACCTGCTTGCTACAGACGGACTCAAGATCTAAGATTCTTAATATTATTTTTATCTGAGATTTATTTTGTTCTTTATCTTTCTTGATGACTCTCGATCTTTCTTTATGATTTCTCCGGTTTTTCTTCGAGACATAGTTTGTCGATTTTTCTTTTATTTCTTCTTTGATGACTTCTTCGATCTTCTTTTTATTACTTTCCTTTGATTCTCTCTCTGATTTTTCGAGATGACTTCTCTTTCCTCGATTTCTTTTGATGACTTCTCGATCTTGACCTGATCCTGATCTTGATCTTGATTTCGATCGATCTCGATCGATCGCGGATTTTGATCGATTTGATCGATCGATTCGCCTGACTTGATTTTTTCTTTTTTTTTTCCGGATCTTTCGGATGATTCTTCTTGATTTCCTTTTCCTTTACCTCGGATCTGATCTCTTTATTCTTCCTGATCTCTCTTTATTCCCCGGATCTTTCTTCTCTTCCCTGATTCTTTATTTTTCTTTACATACTTCACTCTTCTGCCTATCTCTCTCTCTCACAGCTACACATTACCACACACACTCTCCCATCTCTCTCACACACACTCTCCCCATCTCTCTCTCACACACACTCCCCATCACACACACACACACATGCCACACGCACACATACACATACTCTCTTTATATCTCTCCTGTCCTCTGCCCTGCCTCCCTGACCCTGTAAGCACTCCTTGGAGGCTTCTTGAAATCCTCAACACATAGAACACTCTGAGAAATCTAGGGAACGACAATGGTCAGAGGAACCCTAACATGTATGAGGAGACCCGAAATGCTCCCTGCGGCCGGCTCCTGGGTTAGAGGGAGAATCTTTACTGACTCCGGGCAGCGTTAGGATTGTCCCTCTCGCTGTCCCCGGATTTGCTCTCCCCGGGCCAGGGCTCGCTGGAAGAGACTGTCCTTCAGCGGGTATGCAGTGACCGCAGAGAGCCACAAGA
Source organism: Papio anubis (assembly GCF_008728515.1). Lineage (NCBI taxonomy): Eukaryota > Metazoa > Chordata > Mammalia > Primates > Cercopithecidae > Papio > Papio anubis. The sequence continues at coordinate 141,698,454 of NC_044977.1, forward strand.
GGGAGCCAGTGCCGCGGGGAGCCGCCGGCCGCTGAGCCCCTGAGGCTCTGCTGAACCCACAAAAGGAACCTGGGCTGAGAGCCCGAGTGCACAACCAGGAGGCCTCGGGGAGCAGGATAGACAGAGAGCATGAGAAAAACCAGAAATGTGGAGTAAAACAGAGGGGAGATCAAATTTTAATTAAATTTAATATTAAAAAGTAAATGGGTGGAGGACTTTCCTCTTTTACTTTACACTGCTCCGATTTTGGGGGGAACAAGCATATGTTGTTTTCATAATTAAGAGTGAATAAACATATATTTTAAACAAACTGGAAAAATCAAACAAGGAGCGAGCAAAGCAGTAGGAAAATCTTGATGTTTCCCTGGAGTTCTGGAAAGAGGCAGCGCATTCCCAGCCTTGCCTTTGCGATGGGGCCCTGCCCCCATTGTTCCTTCTTTACTCTTTCTCTTAAGAATTGTGCCGGCCTGCTGAGGGTTGAGCACACTACCTTTAGCTTGAAATGGAATAGAAGTGAATTAATAGCAGGGAGTGTTGTCAATGTTTTGTGATGACTCTTGGCTGACACCATTAAGATACCATTTTTACTCCCTTATGAAGATAAACCCTTAAATGGCTGAGGCCATTAATGAACCATAAGCTTCATTGTTAGAATTTCATGAGAAACAACAGTAAAACTGATTTAGTTGTCCTCTTGGAAGCCTCTATTGAGAGAACTTGTTTCGTGTATCCGAGGGGGCACAGCTATAAAGCAATGAGAATGTTTTAATTAAGCATCTTAGGCCTCGTAAATCTAATTGACACTTTTTCTACAAACCACGGGGACCAACGGGATTATTACAAGCAAACCCAAAGCATTTGACTGAGGAAATTTGCCCCCAGAGTCCATTTAGGAAAAATAATGATAAAAAAAAATCAATTTATGTCATGCCTCTTTGGGACGCCAAATGTTGTTAGCTATATTAAAATGTGTTTATTCATTTGAATTTAGCTGTGGGTGATGCAAAGCTCTTCTGGAAATTAATCCACCCTCAGAGGATGAAGACTCCCCACCTCCATTGGAGGCTGTGGTGCCAGGAAAAGCAGTGGGGGACAAATTGCAAGTGGCCTCGGCGTTAGGGGCTGGAGCTGTCTGTTTGGTGGGGGAAGAGGTTGAACCCCCCAGCTGCCTGTTGGATGCCCTCTTAGCTACCTTGGTCGCAAGCAGCTGATGTGGTTAGAGATGCCTGGGGCAGCCTGGGGAAGTGAAACTTTTATACCTTCCCATTCCTTCCCAACGTTTTGCATATCATAATTACACAGAAAAGGCGACATTTGTGTAAAAAGCTAGAACTGAAAGACATTTGGAGGTATCTGTAGGGGAGTTGGAGAAAAACTTCATTATATTTTCCTATATAAAGGTGACTATTGAATTTGTATGAAACTTCCAAAGAAAATCTTCTAACACTTTTAATGAGAAGCTTGAGTTTGCTTCCATGGACATAATTTGTATGTCACCATCACTGGCTTTGTATCAGAAGGGGATATGAATTTTAAGACAAGTTTTACAACTGTAAAACTGTAACGATTTGTAACAATTCCTCAAGACCCTTAAATGATAAGTTCTTCAAAGTGTTGATAGTCACCATCACTGACTTTGTATCAGAAGGGGATACCAATTTTAAGACCAGTTTTACAACCTTTCAAAAAGTTACAACATTTGAAATTGTAACAAAAGAGAATTCAACTTTTCTTCTTGTTTCATTGACAAAGGGAATGTTGACATTTCCTGTGACAAGGGAATGGATTTTGAATCCAGTGGAATATTTTCAGGTTAAGCATTTCAAAATAAGGGACTCTCTAATTGGCAGAAGGAGCATGTACCATCAGAGTGCTTGCCTTGCAGCAAACAGCCAGAAGTATCCCAGGAACACAAGACAGAGATTAGGAAGCCTGGAGATTTTCTGTCCCCTCATTCTCTGTTGGTCACACCTTGGGTCCCTGGAGCCAGACTCCTCTGGCAACTGCCTAGATCCCTGATCTAGACAGGCAGTGCTGTACTCTACAGCCATGAAGCTGCCCAGGTTGAGGGTTGGGGGACATCTCCTTCACTGCCCTTAACTCACCAGTGGGCAACAACCAACTCCGGCATATAATGCCCCAGGCTTTCCAGTCTGGAAATCAGGGTATTAGGGGTACACTAGTAACCTATTGGAACACCCCATGTGTACTGCTGCGTACAGTCCATGGCTGGGAAACTCTCTTCTAGTTTGGGCCCAAGGGGTTTCTCCACTCACACACACTCAACTAGCTCCTCAGGGAGTATAGCAGAAGGTAATCTCAAGCCACAGCTCCATAGGTATCGTACGCCCTCTGCTGACTTTGTACCTTGGGCCACACTCTCTCGGAGCTCACTGGGGTTAGCCACAGCCACAGAAAGTAGATGTCTTAGGCCAGGCGCGGTGGCTCATGCCTGGAATCCCAGCACTTTGGGAGGCTGAGGCAGGGGGATCACCTGAGGTCAGGAGTTTGAGAGCAGCCTGGCCAACATGGTGAAACCCTGTCTCTATTAAAAATACAAAAATCAGCTGGGTGTAGTGGTGTGTGCCTGTAATCCCAGCTACTTGGGAGGCTGAGGCAGGAGAATCACTTGAACCCAGGAGGTGGAGACTGCAGTGAGCAGAGACCATGCCACTGCACTCCAGCCTGGGCAACAGAGCGAGACTCCATCTCAAAAAAAAGAAAGAAAGAAGGAAAGTTGATGTCTTAGTGTTCCTGTTTTACAGTTTCTGTTACTACTGAATTGTTACCAATGACCTGTTTGCTACTCAGACCAGAATATCTAAGAGTCGTTCCAGGTGTGGTTGGAACAATAGTGTTACTAGAATAAATGTACTCTCAGTCAAGATGACCACTTTGAAAGGAATGACACTCATGTGGATTTTAAAGTTCTCATGTTGGAATAACCTGCATCTTTCCATCCTTACGTGTTCCTCTATATTTGCAGGTGGAGAATTCTGCAGAATTTCAGAAGCACTGGCTTAGTGCCATGGTGAGTCAGCATGAGCTTAGTTTTGTGAGTGAGCTGCTTCCATGTTCAATTGACTGTAGCTTCATACCTCTCATTTGTTTATAAAGCCCTACTATGTAAATATTACCACAGAATTTAGCATCTCAAAATTAACAGATGTTTACTATCTCATAGTTTCTATGGGTCAGGAATCAAGTGTGGCCCAGCTGGGTGTCTCCAGCTTAAGACCTCTCAAGAGATTGCAGTCAAGCTGTGGTCAGTGGGGTTGCTGTCTCACCTGAAGACTTGATTGAGGAAGGACTGTCTTCTAGGCTCACTCACATGGCTGTTGACAGGATTTAGTTCCTTGTCGGCTGTTGGACTGGGGACCTCAGGCCCTGGCTGGCTTTGGCTGGAGCCTTCCATTACTCTCCTCCCACAGGAGTCTCCATAGGGCAGCTTGTCACATGGCAGCTGGCTTTGCTCAGAGTGAGCAAGTAAGAGAGAAGGAAAAGTCCCCAAGGTGAAAGCCACTACATGTGTAACCTAATCTTTTGCGTGGTATCTCATTACTTCTCTCATAGTCTGTTTCTTACAAACAGGCCACTAAGTTCAGACCATATTCAAGGGGAGGAGATTTCCCAAGGGCATGAATGCCAGAAGGCGAGGGTCACTGCTGGCCATCACAGAAGCCACTTCCCCACCTCCCCAAACACCTGCACTTGTTCCCTTTCTCTGAGGCTGTATCTGGATCCTGAGCCGGTTTCCCCATCCCTCTAGAGAGGAGCATTGCTTGATTCTTGCTAGCATCACCTTCATATTTGCTCAGTCACTCCTCCATTAAACATATCTACATTGAGACCTACTATGCTAGATTCCATGCTGGGCACTGGGAAGTAAGCAGGAAACAGGCACCATCTGTATGCACAGAGGTTCTTTCCTTCTGGCCTCTTGCCTGGAACCCTGTGGCCACTGTAATCCTCCCAGAGGACAGCTAGTGCCTGGGTGACCCACAGGATTGCCAGGGCAGAAACACTGTACCTCTGTCTGTGGCCTCCCTCCTGTGGCCTCTTGCTGGGCCTCCTCCCAACACTGCCTCCCTGATGGGCATGTGCTTCCCCACCAGTCTGACCACCACCCTCTCTTCAGCAGCCAAACCCCGTTTCTCCATCCTGAGAGTCTCCAGTTTAGGGCATCCCACCGTCTTCTGAGTGGCGAACCCATTCCTCATAGGGTAATGACTTGTATAGTGAACCGAGACAGTACAGGAATCATTCTCATTATTATTATTCTACACACCTGTCAAGGCAGCTACAAAATTAGTCACATTACCACAGCATCATCCCCATGGGGCTGCATAAATGGGAACATCGATATAAGGGTTATGCTTGTTTCCTTTAACTTAATCTGCACGTCGAAGCTCTTTTACTAAAAGGACATCTGATTTCATTATAGAAACCTAAGCTTTTCTCATCAACACTGGTTCATTTCTTTAAAGGCTCCTGTTTTACTGCTGTCAGAGAAAAGGCTGTTAGGTGACCGGGATGGTCGGGAGCCAGTCTGCTGTCCCCAGCTCCCTCACACTGCCTGGCTGTAGCCCATTTTCATTCTTTGTGATGGCAGAGACACCCCTTTCACCACAGGGTGCTGCAGGCGGGAGGATCTGGACCAAGATTTCATTTTCAGGCTCAGCGGGGTAGCCTGGTCTATAATGCCACATGGTAAATTGCACAACAGCTGTTTGGAAAAGACTGCTCAAAAGCCAGTCACTGTGTTGATGTTGGAGTCCCTCCTTGAGTGTTGGTGGGCTTTAAGGAAGTAAGAGGTCCCTGGAAAGGCTTGTTGAGGCCTGCCCCAACCCCTCTCACATCCCTGAGTGTTGGCAGAGATCACACACGCAGCTAAACTTAGCTCAACGCCACACCACTGTCCGCCCTGCTTCCCCTCCACAAGGCAGGTGTTGCATGGATCTCGCTAAACTTGCCCTCTCTCTGTCACTGCTGTTCCAGTGTGTCCCTAACTGCTGAGAATTAGGGTCAGGCCTCCTGGCTCCCCCTTTTTCTGTGGTACAAATAAGAGTTTGTGTTCTCCTCTTAGCCTCCCATCTGTAGCCTGATGAATGGGCAATGAAGGAAGAATGCTTATTGCTGACTACAAGCCAGAGAGGAGGGGGAGTGTGAGAGATGGCCTGGGGCAAAGTGAGATTGTGACTCATTGAAACAGAGGTCTGCAGCTCTCTCCTTAGTATGGGGGCACCCAGTGATCTGCCTACAGCTGCCTGCCCCTTTCAGATATTCCCCCTCTCATCCTTTCCTGATTTTTTTCTCACCCAACCCTCCCTCCTCCCTCCTCCTATCTCCCACTCCCCACATCACTGTCATTTCTCCTATAAGCTGTCTCCTCCTTGCAGGCTTTGCCTCCTCACCCATGGAGCTTGTCTGAGAGGAAACATCCTCTCCTAGTGCAGGTCCTCTTTCCTTCCTTCTCCCACACCACATGCTCCTCCTTCCTTGAATTCCTGCCACAGTGCTGCAGCTGTGGTTGGGGATGAAGGTGAGTGGCCTCCATGCCTGTGGTGGGTAGGTTAACAGATCTTCTGCGGATAAGAGTAATGAGCATCCACAAGCAGAATGTGGGTTTTTCTTTAATGGAAGAGGGTACCTAGATTTAGGGCAGGGGTAGGTGAGTGTTAGATGCCTTTCCGTTCCCTCCTCATCGATCACCATCTTCTGCATCCAGCCTCCTGGCTCCTACAAAAGGACTGTTTGTCTCTACCTGGATCTTTAAGACTTTCTGACAGTTGTGTGGTTGGGGATTGGAAATTACCAGTGAAGAAACCCCCAGGATATGGAACTCCTGCAATTCAACAACAAAAAGATAAACAACCCAATCAAAAAACGAGAAAAGGACTTAAATAGACATTTCTCCATAGAAGATACACAAATGGTGATTAAGCACATGAAAAGATGCTCAACATCATTAGTCATTAAGAAAATGTAGGCCAGGTGCAGTGGCTCATGCTTGTAATCCCAGCATTTTGGGAGGCCAAGGCGGGCAGATCACTTGAGGTCAGGAGTTCAAGACCAGCCTGGCCAAGGTGGTGAAACCCTGTCTCTACTAAAAATACAAAAAAATTAGCCAGGTGTGGTGGCACACGCCTGTAATCCCATCTATTTGGGAGGCTGAGGCAGAAAAATTGCTTGGACCTGGGAGGTGGAGGTTGTAGTGAGCCAAGATCCAGCCACTGAACTCCAGCCTGAGTGACAGAGGGAGACTCCATCTCAAAAAAATAAAAATAAAAATAAAATAAAATAAAAAGAGGAAGAAAATGTAAATGGAAACTGCAATGAGATGGTGTTTCATATCCATTAAGATGACTGTTATCAATAAGTCAAAAAATAACATGTTGTCAAGGATGTGGAGAAATCAGAACTCTTATAATTGCTGGTGGGAATGTAAAGTGGTACAGCCACTGTGGGAAGCCAGGAGTTCGAGACCACCCTGGCTAACATGGTGAAATCCAATCTCTACTAAATATACAAAAAAAATTAGCCAGGCATGGTGGTGCATGCCTGTGATCCCAGCTACTTGGGAAGCTGAGGCACGAGAACGGCTTGAACCTGGGAAGCAGAGGTTGCAGTGAGTTGGGATCATGCCACTGTACTCCAGCCTGGACGACAGAGTGAGACTCTGTCTGAAAAAATAAAAGAAAAAGAATTTGTATATAACCCAGCAATTCCACATCTAGGTATATACCCCAAAGAATTGAAAACAGAAACCCAAATGGGCAGGGCACCGTGGCTCATGCTTGTAATTCCAACACTTTGGAAGGCTGAGGCAGGAGCATTTCTTGAGCCCAGGAATTTGAGACCAGCCTGGGCAGCATAGCAAGACCTCATCTATACAAAAAAACCTGAAAAACAAAAAATTAGCACAGTGTGGTGTTGTGCACCTGAAGTCCTAGCTACTCAGAAGACTGAGGTGGGAGGATTGCTTAAGAGTCCAGGAGGTTGAGGCTGCAGTGAGATATGATAGGGCCACTGCACTCCAGCCCCAGTGACAGAGCAAGTCCCTGTCTTGCAACAAAGCAAGCAAGAAAGCAAGCAAGCAAGCAAGCAAGCAAGAGAGAAAGAACGAAAGGCAGACTCAAACAGATACTTGTGTGCCAATGTTCATTGCAGCATTATTTGCAATAGTCAAAAAACGGAAGGAAAGAACCTGTGTCCATCAACAGATAAATGGATAAACAAAATGTGATATACCATACAATGGAATATTACTCAGCCATAAAACAAATAAAGTTCTGATAGATGCTACAATATGAGTAAACTTTGAAGACATTATACTAAGTGAAATAAGTCAGTCACAAAAGGACAAATATTATATGATTCCACTTATATGAAATACCTAGAACAGGCAAATTCATAGAGACAGAAAGTAGATTAGTGGTTACCAGGGGTTGAAGAAGGTGGGAATGGATAATCAGTGCTTAATGGGTACAGCATTTCTGCTTGTGTTGATAAAACATTTTTTTGGAAATGGATAGTGGTAATGATTGCACAACACTGTGAATATAATTAACACCACTGAATAGACACTTAAAATGGTTAAAATGGCAAAAATTCACGATATGTATATTTGACTATAATTTTTTAAATTGAAACCAAAAGAATAAAAAGAAAGAAAGCTCCGAAAGGAAGATATACAGGCACAGGCTCTGGAGGTGGAGGAGCCGCAGGTGGAGTTTAGTGGGTCATTTGCCAAGAGGGTGGCTGTGGGCGAGTCATGACACCTTGGACAAAGCTGCAGCCCTCCTGGAGTCTTGACTTTTTCATTCAGGATAGTGAAGTGAAGTGTGTATGAGCATGGGCTCTGGACTGTCTGGGTCCACTTCCTTCTTTGACTCTGTCTGTGTGACTCAGGCGAGTTACTGAGCCCACTCTTTGTCTTCCTCACCTGCAAAGTGGGAACAATACAACTTACCCCATTGGGTTTTTGTTAGAATTGGATTATTTTGTGTAAAATTCTTAAAATAATGCCAGGCACATAGTAATTGCTAAATGAATAGCTGTAAAATGGAAGGGTGGGGTGAATTAATAAGCAATGAGGAGATTTGTTTAAATTAAAAATTTAAAATGCTAAAATATTAAAACCAAAAGTGTCCACATACTCTAGCATTATAATAGCTTTATTCCCCTGAAATCTTTAGATTTTGCAAATTCCAGATGAGTTTATTGAAACAGATTTTCTCTTTTTCTTTTTTGGTGCTCCTGCTGTGCTGGTGCCCTAAGCATTTTTTAAGTTTGCCTAAGCGGTAATCCACACAGGCTACGGGGAAGGTAGATAAAAAATTAATTACCACACATGAAAAAATGCTCATCATCACTGGCCATCAGAGAAATGCAAATCAAAACCACAATGAGATACCATCTCACACCAGTTAGAATGGCGATCATTAATAAATCAGGAAACAACAGGTGCTGGAGAGGATGTGGAGAAATAGGAACACTTTTACACTGTTGGTGGGATTGTAAACTAGTTCAACCATTATGGAAAACAGTATGGCGATTCCTCAAGGATCTAGAACTAGATGTACCATATGACCCAGCCATCCCATTACTGGGTATATACCCAAAGGATTATAAATCATGCTGCTATAAAGACACATGCACACGTATGTTTATTGCGGCACTATTCACAATAGCAAAGACTTGGAATCAACCCAAATGTCCATCAGTGACAGACTGGATTAAGAAAATGTGGCACATATACACCATGGAATACTATGCAGCCATAAAAAAGGATGAGTTTGTGTCCTTTGTAGGGACATGGATGCAGCTGGAAACCATCATTCTTAGCAAACTATCACAAGAACAGACAACCAAACACCGCATGTTCTCACTCATAGGTGGGAACTGAACAATGAGATCACTTGGACTCGGGAAGGGGAACATCACACACCGGGGCCTATCATGGGGAGGGGGGGGTGGGGAAGGGATTGCATTGGGAGTTATACCTGATGTAAATGACGAGTTGATGGGTGCTGACGAGTTGATGGGTGCAGCACAGCAACATGGCACAAGTATACGTATGTAACAAACCTGCACGTTATGCACATGTACCCTAGAACTTAAAGTATAATAATAATAAAAAATAAATTTAAAAAAAATTAATTACCTATCTTAAGAGGTGGCTTTGTGGCTTAAGTAAGATAAATGTATGTGAAAAACTCCTTTGGTAGCATGCATTGCTCCTCAGTCCTGTGAGATTCAGCGACCTTGTTGATAATAGATGTTTGTTTGCAGCTTATGGTGAGCAGGATCCTAAGACGGCCCTTAAGATTCTGACCCCATCCCAGGTACTCGCCCCATATAATCCCCTAATCCCCTCCCCTTGAGCATAGGCAGGAACATGAATATGAGAGGCACAGTGCCACTCCCATGATTAGTTACTGATCAACTGACTGTGAGTGAAAAAGGACATGATTCTGAGTGGGCCTGACTTTTGTAAGAAAGTGAAGTATTAGATGCTTTCCTCTGGCCGGGACAAAACAAACTGCCATGTTGTGGGAGTGTCTACAGAAGGAGCCCCCTGGAAGGACGTGCAGGCAGGCATCTCCCAGATGCGGAGAGCAGACCCTGGTGACAGCCAGGAAGGAATCAGGACCCTCAGTCCTACAACCATAGGGAACTAAATGTTGCCAATAACCTGAGTGAACTTGGAAGAAGATCTTTTCCTGGTTAATCTCCAGATAAGGACACAGCCAGTGAACACCTTAACTAATTTAGCCTTGGGAGTCCTGAGCAGAGGACCCAGCTAAAGCTGTGCTGGATGCTGGACCCCAGGAACTGGAGATAATGAATGTGTGTGTTTTTTAAACCACTAAATTTGCAATGATTTGTTCTATACAATAGAAAATGGATACCCTCTTTTCTATCTCAAGATAAAATTCAAAATTGAGTTTGCTTAAGCGGTAATTCAGTTCCTGGTGTGAATTGGTCTGGAAGGTTTGCAATATATTTGAACTCTGTGCTGGTTCCCATTCATCGTGAATCACCTCTGCTCCCTTATTTCCAGACTTGTTCTTTTATAGCTACTTACAAGGGAGCATTTCTGCTTCAATCTACTTCTACACATACTTTTAAAACACCAGTATAGTGTCTTAACTATATTATAAGAAGTAAAAGGGAAGTCGAATATATATGTATTCTGAAATACATATATATTTATATATATATTCTGAAATACATATATATTTATATATATAAATACATATTTCAACATGTAAGTGTGAGGCACAGTCACACTAGAAGACATGAAGGACTCAGATGTTTGTGGTTGCACATTGAACAACAGGGAAGGTCACAGGCACACAAACCAACTGACTCAGGATCTCAAACTCACTGTGTGAGTTTTCCAAAATAGTGCACACCCCTGAGTAAAATTCTGTACAAAACAAAGTACAACCTTCTGTGCATTTACATGTTAGCTATATTTCCAAAAATGTCAGTTAAAAACTTGCGAAAACTATTTTGTGCTCAAGCTGGGTTTTGTGTACATATAAAGGCCTGTCATTCACGTGAACATCTATTGTTACATTCACACGTCATCCACAATGCAGGAAAATTTTTGTTTGGAACAGGAGCCCATCCACTAAAGGCCGGGAACCCCCTTTCCTGTCATGATAAAATTCAAAGTTCTCCTCCAAATTTCCAAAATGACCCCCAGCGAACGATGCTGCTGGTCAACTGCAGTGTGACATTCAAGTGCTATTATGACTGTGGTGCCCTCCTCCCTGCCTGCCTGCCTTGAATGGTCTCCTAGATTTATCTTTGGAGGTTGTTACATTGAGAAGGGAGACGTTGTTAAACATTTAAAATGCTTCTGTTGCAGGTTTTGGCTTGTTTGGTAAGATGACAAGATTATAATGAAATTAAAGATACAAAAACCGCTAAGTGGTGATGACCAAGGAACAATCCACCGCAGAGGGTCCCCTTGCCTTGTGCCATGGGCAGCTTCCCAGCAGAGACGTGTGTGGGGGCAAAGCTGTGAGATTGCATTGCACACCAGAGCCCTGGAAGCAGGAGGAAGCTCCTGACCACGGATTTTTGCAGCTGCCAGTGTTGTTAGTGTCAAGGTGAAGTTGGGGGTTTAGAAGACATGAGGCTTTAATGATGCTGATTGCTTCTGCTGCCCTGGGGGTGAAATGGTGAGGTGCAGTGTGCTTCTCAGAAAGCAAGAGGCCGCTGCCACCCAAAATGAGGGCTCAGAAGTGAGACTGTTCCCACTTGCTGCAGGCGGGAGGACCTTGCCCATGCAACCTGAGGGGGCCTGAACAGCAGGGAAGAAAGATCCTTGGGTCCTGCCTGGGCCTCTCAAAACAGCACCAACTAAATTCTTCTGTGAGAGACTCTAGGAGAATGCTCAAAAATTAACCTGCTTCCTGAGGCTCCAATTGCAGCAAAGCCGCAGGAGGGTTTTCCTCCTGGGAATCCCAGCTTCCTACAGCCCCTGCGGGGAAGCTGAGAATAGAACAGCTCACCAGCCAATGCAGAGGCTTCCTCATCACATAAGGCCTCAGAATCATGAATTGGTTTTTAACTACGTGTCAGAAGAAAACTGAGCAGGAAGGCTCATTGCTTCCCCAGTAGCAGCAGAATTAATTCATTCTCAAGATGTGCTTCCATCCAGGACAGAGAACCTCTGAGCTCCTGTTAATTTTTTTTTTTTTTTGAGACAGAGTCTCGCTCTGTTGCCCAGGCTGGAGTGCAGTGGCCGGATCTCAGCTCACTGCAAGCTCCGCCACCCGGGTTCACGTCATTCTCCTGCCTCAGCCTCCCGAGTAGCTGGGACTACAGGTGCCCGCCACCTCACCTGGCTAGTTTTTTTTTTTTTTGTATTTCTTAGTAGAGACGGGGTTTCACCGTGTTAGCCAGGATGGTCTCGATCTCCCGACCTCGTGATCCACCCATCTAGGCCTCCCAAAGTGCTGGGATTACAGGCTTGAGCCACCGCGCCTGGCCGAGCTCCTGTTAATTTGAATTCTGGATCTGAGTGTTAGTTCCTGCCTGAGAGAATCTGGGGGATAATGCAGCTTCTGAGCTCAGTTTCTGGTGTGGATTGTTCTGGGAGGTTTACAATATATAAGAGCTCTGTGCTGGTTCCCATTCATCATGAATCACCTCTGCTCTCTATTTCCAGACTCTTTCTTTTGTAGCTACTTACAAGAGAACCCTTCTGCTTTAAGCCGGGAATGAGAAGGGCCCTATTTCATTAAATTCATTAATCAGACACAGACAACTCTCATAGCATCTGTCTGTCCAGAAAGCAAGATGAGTAGCGTGTTGAAACTTCACTGGGCACTACTTTCATGGCCCAGCAGCAATCCTTTCCCCAGCAGATGGGAATATCAGAGTGATCTCTCTGCCCCCATTCACACCACCGAGGAAAGGGTAACTCTAAACGTGAACTAGAGTAGGACTAGGAGTTTCAGGTTTACGACAAATACAACGATCTAAAAATATTTGGTTCTATCTCCCTCCTAGAACCACAACTTGTACTCAGGGCCATTATGTTCCTCTATTCCAAAATGCACATAAAAAATTTCAACAACTTTAAAATTGAGATTTTTTTGTACATCTCTTAATATTAAGACATTGGGAAGCATCTCTTTTTCTTTCATAGCATACAAAATAATGGTGTGTCTTATATCAACAGTAGCATGGATTCAATGAGATACTACAAACAGACAAGGTAGCCATGGAGAGGACATTTCCTGAAATTTAAATGAGTGAGAAGTGCCCTGTGAAGAAATCTTAGGTTGCACATTTTGATAGGGTTATTAGATCTACAAATGGCAGAAACAGGAAAATGTTTCCAGAGTGCCAAAGACTACTGTCTTAATCAGCTTAGCTACTATTAAAAAAATACCATAGAAAGGGTGGCTTAAACAACAGACATTTATTTCTCGCAGTTCTGGAGACTGGGAAGTCCAAGATCAAAGTACCAGCAGATTTAGTTCTTGTTGAGGGCTCCCTTCCTGACTTGCAGATGATCACCTCCTTCCTGTATCCTCACACAGCAGCAAGAGAGAGGAAGCAAGTTCTTTGGCCTCTTAGTGGGCACTAAGATCAGGACACTCTCTAAAATGCAATTCATTTTGCTGCCCGTTAGTTTCTTATAAGGGCACTAATCTCTCACGCCCCTTTCTAAACCTAATTATCTCCCAAATGCCCCATCTCCAAATACCATGACACTGAGGGTTAGGGCTTCAACATATGAAATTTTGGAGGAACACAATTCCGTCTACAGCAGATACCATTACCAGTGAGATGGTCCCTCACTTGAATGGCAGTTTTCCTGTCAATTCTGGTTGGACATAGTGCATGCAATGGAGTGACTCATGTCTGTCCATCTGCTGAGGGTCATTTTTGATATGCCACAAAACACCTAACCTTGGCCCTTTTCTAGTCAATACTTTTCTGTCAGTTTTAACACGGTACCATTAGACTGCTTATCTGATTAATTATGGCTTGAAAGCATGAAGGAAAAACTTATATCCCAGGTGGAAGGTGGTATTTAAGGAAAGAAACGAAGCTTTCATTTTGGTTCAAAGAATCCATGTTATATGTGTAGGGTGGTGGAGGGGACCAGGGTCATTCCTCGTCGGGGAAGGTTGTGTTCAGCATCAAGTGTGATATGAAGCAAGAATGTGATAGAGTCAAGAAAATGGGCAGCAAAATGGATTGCATTTTAGAAAGTGTCCTGATCTTAAAATACAATGGTTTTACTGGACTGTGGACAGAGAGGAACATAGAGCACAGTTCCTCACCCTTGGTACTAATGACACTTCGCAGATAATTCTTCATTGTGGGGACTGTCCTGCACCTTCTAGGATCCCTGGCCTCTGTCCACTAGGAGACTTTACCCTCCCCACCATTCAGGTCATGACCATCAAGAATGTCTCCAGACATCACCTAATGTTCTCTGGGAGGCAAAATCCCCGCCCCTGCCCCCTGCCACGCCAAGTTAAAAACCATTGATATAAACTGTTCTATTCAATTTTTAGAATCACATTTTAAAAAAGTAACAACCAAGTTAGAAAAATATCCCCTGAAAAGGGCAATGATTACATTAAAGCATTTATTGAACCTGTACAACATGCAAAGCGTATGTTATTAAGTAGAATTTAAAAGCAAGGTCCTTGGACCTCATGTGTCCATTAAATGCTCCTCATTCAACACAGGATTCCATAATAATCTTCAATTATTTGAAGAGTTCTTGACTGATGGTGGACTAGACCAAGTGTGTAGAAGTTACAGGAGACAGACTTCATGATACAGTGCAAAAGCTTTTAGTTGCTTTTTTTTTTTTTTTAATAAATACTATTATATTAGTGTACTAAGTAAAAAGTCAGAGCTTCTCCCTTTTCCCCAAACTCACTCAGCAAGTGCAACCACAGGTTATAGTTTGGGAGGTTTTCCAGATCCTTTCAGGCAAAATATAGTCATGTTGAAATGGTGGCAAATGTCCTTCCTTCCCCTGCTTCTTAAGCATCTACTGAACCAGCCAACTGCTTGCTTCTCTCCTGCGTCTCCCCTTTCTCACCTCCCACTTTGTGGAGAGTCTTTCTGCCACACTGATTCTAAGACTTATTTTTTTTTTATTGTGAAAATTTTCTGACTTCCACAAAAGCATAGAGAATAGTTAAAAAGAAAAATCACACAAATTCTCACTATCCAGATTTAACAACTGTCAAGATTTTGCCACATATATTTCATTTATCCCTTTTATTCTCCAAAGTATTTGAAAACAGATCCCAAACGTCATGTTATTTCACATCCACATACTTCAGTATGTTTCTCAGAAATATATATAACTCTTAGATTCTTACCCTGTAAAATCAGAGGATGGACAATGGAGGGTGGAGCTGAAGAAACTGGAGGAGGAGGAGCAGGAAGGGAATGGGGAGGAGGCTGGGAAAGGGAGAACAGGGATTGTCAACATCTGCATGGTCAGCAGCTGGGAGAGAATGACTCAGAGCTCCTGGGTTGGGGATGAGAGCAGGGTTTGGGGTGAGCTACTGAAAGGCTGGGGGACTCCGAGGTTCATTAAAACAGAGAGGAGAGACAACAGGATACTAGAAAGATTATTCAGAATTATATTTGATCATGCTTAGGTTCTTTCAAAAGACTCAAAGACTGAATTTTAAAACTCTCATTTAAAAATATTGGAATGTTAAAAATATTACCCTACTCTCAGTTTAAACCATGTGGGACTTGGCTCCAATAAGGTGCATGTACATTAAATGCATTAGTTTAACTTATAAAGAAAATTAAACATGTTAGTTTATCTTATGAAGAAAATGGAACCCATAGTGTGCACTCAGTATTGCAGACATCTTAGAAGGAGTGTTCTTCTACAGATCCCCTTACAGTGGTCCAGGCTCCACGCTAAGTGGACTATCTATTTGGTTTAAATTCACAACAACCTTATGATATAGGTACTATTATTATCCCCCTTTTACAGATGGGGAAACTATGGCTTGGGGAGGTTTCAAGGTCTTGTCCAAGATCACTGCTTTTGGAGGCACAGCCAGCTTCTAAACCCATCATCTCACAGTAAAGTGCGGCTGTCAACCATTCTGTCACAGGAACTGTGCCATGGGCGGGATGCCCATCTGACAGTGACATGGAGATTCCCATGGCTCTGTACTGCTGGAAATGCCACATTCCAGCATTTGGGACCCCAAAAAAGGACCTGTCTTTATAAATTCCTGTAAAAATTCAGACTCTCCTTGGGAGGGTAAAACTAGCAAGGTGAACTCATTGCTTATGAATGAGCTGGAAGGGAATGAAGTGATTAGAAGTAGGAACTCAGACAAACCTGATATCAAATCCTGCCCCTGCCCTTAAAAGCTCTGGGACCTTGGGCAAATGGCTTAACTTCTCCAGGTCTCTTACATTATTCCCAGGGCTGGAGGCAAGTAAGGATGAGGGAAGATGGAATTGTTTATAAGTACTAAGAGGAGAACACATTCCTCTTTGAAAGATACTGAAAGGCAGCAGTGTCAACAATAAGTTTCCCGGTGGGGCTACTGGTGTTGGCCTTTTGTTCTCCATATATTGGAGGCTTTGAGGAGGCTTCTTCAGTTTGTGTCCAATAAAGGCTAAGTCATGGTTCCTGAGGAATGTCCCTGCTATTGATGTCACTTTTGGGGCTAAATTTTGCACCATTGTTCAACATTGTAAAACACAGCCAGGGCCCTCTGCAGTGCATATGCAGAGACCAACCGTAGAGGCAGGACTGTCAATGCTGGACAGGGGACCAGCACTGGGCAAACTGGGATGCATTAGTCATCCTTCTTGACAGCTCCTGGGGTGATCTTCACAAAGTTGCCTATGTCAATGGGACACAGTTTGTGTAACTACATACCAGTTCTGAGAAGGGTCATTAAAAAAAAAATCCTTCTGGTTAAAGTTGAAATTATTACAGTTTGTATCCTTGGTGATTAACTCGAAATGTCTCCACTCATGAGAAAAGGCTAGAGAAATAAATAGCAAAGTTACTTAGTCTCTATTTGGAGAAAAGGTTAATCGTTTTTGTCTCTAAAATAAATAACAAAATTACTTGATCTCCATTTGGAGAATGAGGCTATTTTCTCCCTCTCAACCTCTTTTTTCCTCAACTGTTTTATTCCCTCAATATTTTCACACAAAAGGAAAAGGTGAAACAGTAAAAACCCATATATCCTCCACCTAGTTTTCAATAATTGTTCACATATTGCTATAGTTGCATTATCTCTCTCTTTCCCCCTATATATGTCAAACTTGTTCACTCTCCTTCTCTCCATATGTGTGCAAATGTGCCATATTCAAGTTCTTTCTTTCTACATTCTTGAAAATATTTATATATATATTTTCTTGTTGATTTGAAAGTAAGTTGCAGACATGACACTTCACCCCTAAATGCTTAAGCACACTGCTCCTAAGAGGAATGAGGGCATTCATTCAAATGCCATAATTGTACTTAAGAAAATTAACAATTTCATATAGTTATCTAACATTATTTTTCCCAGTTGTATCCAAGTCAATGCCTTTTATAGAAAAAAGTTACATTGTTGTCACTCAATAATGGATTTAATTTTTGCCTATTCCCTTTTAGTCTTTATCTTTTTGAATGCTGCTTCACACAATAGCCCCAAAACAACTTGTCGATAAAGCTTGAGTTTGTTGCTTACTATGGTAAAAGAGAATGCTACCTTGGCCAGGCACAGTGGCTCACGCTTGTAATTCCAGCACTCTGGGAGGCTGAGGTGGGTGGATCGCTTGAGACCATGAGATTTAAATCAGCCTAGCCAATATGGTGTAACCCTGTCTCTACTAAAAATTTAAAAATCAGCCAGGTGTGGTGGCATGCACCTGTAATTCCAGGTGCTTGGGAGGCTGAGGGACGAGAATCACTTGATCCCAGGAGGCAGAGGTTGCAGTGAACCAAGATTGAGCCACTGCACTCCAGCCTGGGCAACAGAGTGAGACTCCGTCTCAAAACAAATAAACAAAAAGAAAAACAAAAAAGAATGCTACCTTGACAGAGCCTGATGGTGTCTCAGAGTAGGAAAGGCAGTTGGGACATTTATTGAGATTTTGAAGTCAGTTTAAGGTGGGTCTTTCAATGTGAAGTGGGGAATTAGAGCAAAATTAGTTTGTAATCTGTACTTCCTGTATAAATACACTATGCTCAGTAGCCTCAGGATGAAAAGTGTTGTTTCTCTAGATGTTGGCGATAACTCAAGAAGTTAAACTAGGCCTGGCATACCACTGGTCATGTGGATCTGCCCTCCCTCCTTGTAAAGAGAAAGAAAATGGGAGGAGGAGGAAGATGAGGAAGAGGGAGGAGGAGGAGGAGGATGAGAAGGATGAGGAGGATGAGGAGGAGGAGGACTAACCCAACACAAGCCTCCTGGGTCACATCCACCAGCACTGAACTAAGAAGATGCAGATGGTACAGAAATTGCGTTATCTCCCTTTGGTTCTTTGAAGAGTGTTTCATATGGATAGCACATGATGCAGCTCACAACATCCATGGGAATATTTGGTAGAATTTGTAATAAGATATGTGAAACTATGTTCAGGATTGGCTGCAAGGAACTAACAGCCATTGGTGTCATTTAGAATTGCATCTGGCTGCTACTAATCAAAACCCTAGTGACCCTAGCAAATTAGAAGTCTGTTTTTCTGCACTTAACATAACAGGTAGAAGGTGACAGTCTTGGGTTCACAAGAAAGCTTTACCTTGTTGCCAGGGGCCTAGCTCCTTTTCTTCTTCTGCTCCATCATCCTTAGCACTGGCTTCACTCCTCATGGTTGCCATATGATCACAAGTGGATGCTGGAACTCCAGCAATCATGCCTGCTTTCCACATAATGAGAAGGAAAGAGAAAGGGCAAAACAGCATGCCTTCTAACTTAGTCTACCCTCTTTAAGAAACTTCTTGGAAATTCCAGTGACTTCCAATTTTGTGGTCTTTTTACCTGCTCTGAATAAAATTGGGTTTCCACTAGTAGGAAGAAGGGGAGAATAAAGATTGGAGAAACAACTGATAGCAGTTGCCAAATCATTCAAACCAGTGTATGTCAAACAGGAAGGATACATGGGAGCCCCAGGGAAACAGGACAAGAAGTACAGGTCATGCGTCATGGGAAGCAAGAACTAGGAACTAGAGGCTATTGGAAACCCAGGTGGCCACTCTGGGAAGTCTCCTTCTCGGGTTGTGTGGTTTCTCTTCTGTTCTTCACTCAGCACACTCACCTCCTACTTTTCTTTTTCTCCATCTGACTCTTTCCTTCTCTTTGCACAAGGTAAAAAATGGTCACTTTGCATACTAAATTCACATATTCTCTGCTCAATGAAACTGGTACATATAGGGCTTCTCTGAATTCTGACCCCGCAACCTTCCAATAAGGAGAATCTGATTACCTCGCTTTGGTGAGGACTTAATGCTGGTCTGACTCTCTGTGGTCAAAGAGCCACTATGTACAAATCTGTCTGCTAGTTTCGTGTGGGCATGCACTGGGGTAAGAGGAGTAATTCTCGAAGGAGCACTCCTCAGCCAGAATGGAGGCTCTCTTCTTTTAACAGTCATAATAGAGTGAAATGAACTTCTCTTTACAAAAACATAGATAACCAGAAAGTTAAAATTTAAAAAAAAGTTCTCCCTGACAATTAGGAAATCCTTGAGGCCCTGCCAGACCCTCCACATGCCATCCAAACCTCTGCATCAATGAAAGGGTAGGTTAACTCCCATATCATCCTTACGTGCTTTCTGTATCACTTTGAATCTTAAAAACAAAAACAAAAACAAAAAACAAACAAAAAAACCCTTGTTATTTATTTCTGAGCTGGGTGGGAATGCCCAGCTAACCAGAATATCCCATTCTCCTTTCTCTGGACTGCCAAATAAACAGGGGTTTACTGTCTTGCCTGGAGTCTGGAATGGTTTTTGGTCAAATAGGCTCCACATTTCCATGAGTTTTAAGATGCTGAATATCAGCCAGCTTCACCCCACCAAGTGTAATTGTTGACAGCTGTGTCTTGAAAAGGGTTTCTTTTGTGTTCATCCTGCTGAGTGAGCCGAATTGCTTCATTAACATTTAGGCCATGTTACACGTTCAAGTGCTTGTGAGGTATTTGGATTTCAGATGAGTTTTTTTTTTTTTTTTTTTTTATTCTTGTTCCAAACTTGACAAGCATCCATTTTTGTAATGAGTTTTTGTATATATGGGTGCTATTGAAATTTTTGCATCTTTGTTCATTTGTCATGCAAAGATATACAGCAATGATTGTTATGCTTTGACCTAGTTATTAAGGCCTTTTATATTTGTGAAGAGCAAATTTCAAATTATTCCTTAGAGTAACTATGACTGTTGGTGCTTCCCCGCCCAAGAAGACAATGTCAGTTCCAAGGGGTACTTGGTGGGGGAAGAGGAGGTGCTCCCCTCTAAAAGAACTTCTATAGGCTTCCCTAAGCCATCCCCAGTGAACATACAATTAAGCAAAAAAACGCATTTTCCATGAAAATTCAACTTCAAGATAAGCCCCCTTTCTTACCCTTCCAGCGAGATTTATGCTCTGAACCATTTCTCTGTAGGAACTCAGCAAGCAGGAACTAAGCAGCAAACAGCCACTGCTCAGCTTGAGGTCCCAGGACAGGAAGAATTCCTGCAGCAGACACTAATTGCTTAGGTAACAGCCATTCTTCCTTTTTAACAGAATCCCAGTTACTATGCAGATGACGATGTGCTGTGCTAAAAGTACCTGTCTTCTCAGACTCCTTTGCAGCTAGAGGTGGCCCTTATGACCCAAATCTTGCCAGTGAAATGTAAGGGAAAGTCAGGGTTGACTGAAACCTCTTGAAAAGCTTTTCAAAAGAAGCACTGCCTTGCCCTTCCCTCTTTTCACTGTCTTCAACACTACTGCCTGGCTACAGGCAGGGTAGTCATCCCCTGAGGATGTAGGCAGGAAGACAGAAGGAGATCGAGTCTCTGGGGGTAGTGTGGGGAAGCTGTACGAATTCTAGGCTGCCCAGCTCTGGAGGTCTGTTATCTGGTTAAGCCATTAAACAGGGTTTTCTGTTATTTGCAGCCAAACACATTATTAATTGAGACCTTCCATAAGGGCATAGACTTTTGTTTGTTTGTTTTTGTTTTGTTGTTGTTGGGGCCTATTCTGGTTATCTGTTAACTACATAACAAATTACTCCAAAACTTACAGCCGCAGGCAGCAATCATTTCACCATATCTCTTGGTTTGGTGGCTCAGGAATTCAGGCAGTGTCCGTGGGCAAGTTTTCTGCTCCCTTTGTCATTGACTGAGATCACTGGGTGGTATTCAGCTGGTGAATGGGCTGGTCTGGAAGGTCCGAGACAGCTTTACCCACATGTCTGGTGCCTTGGCAGGGAAGCCTACAAAACATGGCTCAGTGGAGTCTGTCAACTGGAGCACTTACACGTGGCTTCTCTGGCACGATGGTCTTAGGCTGGTCAGATGTTACCTGGTAGCTCAGGGTACCCAGAGAGAAAGAGTTCCAAAGGGATAGAAATTTCCAGTTGCTCAAACCTGGGTCTGGAAATAGGTACTGCATTACTTCTGCTGTATTGTATTGGCCAAAGCAGTTACAGGGCCTATCTAGGTTCTAGGGCAAGGAAACTTAGATCTACTCTTGATGGGAGTATTGTCAAAGAATTTGTGGCCGTCGTTAATCCACCACAGGGACAATGGGTTACAAAGTTACTTTGACAAAGTTTGATCTATAGGCCTATAATAGACAGCTCTTCCTCTGAGAGTAGACCTTGTATTCAAGTCTCTATGATTCTTTCAGGTAAACAGATGGTCTACGTAGTGCCAGGCACTAGTCTAGGCACTGGGAATGGAAATGACAAATGTAACCAGGAAGGTCCTCTTGTGTTAAGTTTGAGGTTGTAGCAGAGGGAAAAATGGCCTCCCTTCACCTTTTCAGGTTCTTTGACCAGGCTATGCATTAATGTAAGACATATTAACAGGAGAAAAAAAACATATTTAATTACGTGTATAAGCACAAGAGTCCCCCACAATATGAGACTCAAAGAACGGCCAGGTGATTGAAGCTTGCATAACATCCTGAGCTATGGAAAGGAATAAAGACTGGGGACATCTGGGGTGATGGAGACAAGTTATTGGGGTCATGGGAGGCGGTGAGTGGAGGAAATGTATGGTAAATAAAGATTGTCTTGTTACACAGACAAGATGTTTCTCAGGTAAAAAGGTTGTCTTTAAAAGCAGCCTTCTTCCTGATGCAGATACTTTTACTAATGTAGGTTTCCTTTATTGATAAACATTTCTATTATAAAAGGGCAGCTTTTCAGAGCTATTCCCGTGTCTGGTGTCTCTCAGGATAACTAGCTCAAAATAGGTCTTAAAAGTAGATTTTTGGGTGGCATATTCTGGTCTCCTCTGGTCATATTTTGGGGTAATACGTCCAGAGTCCTGATAAAATTGTTACCAGACACACAAGAGGAGATTACTATGAAAAGAAATATTTGAAAATATATGGTGACCTAAGGTGGTGGCTAGGATGGTATGACCATCATACAGATTCAGCTTGGATCTGAATGACCATGAGAAAATCCACTAATACCTTCAGGCTTCAGTTTCATTATCAGTCAAATGAAGGGACTGGGTCTTATCATCTCTGAGGTCTCTTCCGTTGTAAAGTTTTATAGGTCTGGGCAGTCACTATTTATGATTATGAAAAGAGCTGGAGTTATGATTTCTTTTCTTAATTCTTAAAAATAACAGGCTTTTTCTGTAGTCAGATTCCACTGCACTTTTCTTCCACAGACATGGTTCATTTATAGAGCAGACCTCAGAAGAACTCTGGTTAAAGGCAATATTTTTGTGAAAATTAAATCTTCCCAGCTAATTTGATTTCCCTGACTTTCCCTGAGAACTTCTTCTTTCTAAACTTTCCCTGCTGTTCTCTTTTTAAGATTATAATATAAAATGTTTCCATTCATATTAGAACATGACAAGCAGACTCAGTATGGCCAAACGTTCCAGGGTTCATTGGGTTCCTGAACCACATGGGAATCTGAGGCGTATTAATAACAAAGTGAGTGAGGGAGAGTTTCAAAGAGAGTAGTAACTTGGGGTTCAGTTAAAAAAGGGGACCCTACATAATCAACAGATGAATGCCTAGAAGTGTAATATTGAACTTAGTGGTGGAAGGACCTCCATGATTACTTCTTTTGAGGAATTTATTCATTTCTTGTCACCTCAAAGATTTGTAGTAAAACAATACAATTTAATCCCACAAAAATTTGGGAATGTGAATTCATTAAACATCTCAGTGATTCAGAGCACTTTGGTAAGTTTTGGGGATTTGAGAGGGGAAAAAAATCTGGGTTTCTGAGGAGTGAAACTATGTATGACTTTTGCTGTGACTTCCTGCAGTATTCTGGGCAAATGTATTAATTATTTTATAATTATATTATGGATAAACAATATTTGGGCATCTAAAAGAGAAAAGCATCTGTAGTACACTTTTTCTATTTTATCTTAATACAGTTTATTACTACGTAGGATTTGTAATTTGTTTTGCAAAATAAATACTACAAGACCTCCTTATAACTCTCGCCTTGGGATGCATTCCAGGAGACAGCCTTATAAAAGTAAGCCTGCTTCATACAGGGTTTTTTTGATATAGCAGTAACTAGTATCCTCTGGATTGATTGTCCCCAGAAAGATCCAAAGTACACAAAATGACATTTTATAAAAAATAGTGTTATATTACATGGAAGATTCACCAAATAATAATGATGTAATAATATTTATCAATGACTACATGCAAACAGTATATCCAACACTGTGCTAAAAGCTTCTCCATATATAGTTTTTAATCCCCACAGTAGTACTGGAAGGTCTTACTGTCTCCATCTGAAGAGACTGAGGTTCAGGGAGGTAGTCTTTACTTTGGTGAGTGATGAGGCTGTAATTCTAATACAGTCCTGTCTGTTGCCAAAACCCAAGATTTTTCCACTTTTGTCTTTATCCAAATATTTCTTTGTGGGTAATGCAAATATTGTTAGAACACCATAGAAATTTAAAAACAAACAATTTGTATTCTGTTTTCTTGGTAACAAAAGACAAGACAATTAGGCAGCAATTACATGGTTGAAACAGGATATTTTTTTCTGTTAAGATTTATGTGGTAAATAAATACCCATTATCAAATATTTCTGGATTCAATGGAGCTATTTTTCACCTCAACAAATACTATTCAGAGATTTATGAAAACCACAGCAGAGACTAACTATGTCTGTCTGGTGGGTAAGAAGTTAAAATGCCCTATAATTTTATTGAGTACTGCCTTTTTGGATCCTTTAATTTTTCAATGTATAGTACCCTGCTCCCCACTTTCCCCCTACTTTGCCTTTTGAGTATATTCTTCACTTCCAAATCTCTTCTTTGTTATCCTCAAACTTTCTTATTGCCCCAGGGCCACCCCTCCTGCTCTTTACTTGCAGACACCTCCTCTTTAAGTTTGTCTGACTGACAACCCCCGCCAAATACCTTGAAGAAAATACCACTGTCAGGAATGGTTGCACACAATACTTCTTGTGCTAGGCCAAATTCTTGATTTTCCTCCCTCCTTTGCCAGACAGCTGTGTAGATACTTCATTTCAATTCAGGGTCTCTGATATCAAGTTGTGAAGAATAGGTAGTCCAAAATGTAGTTTTTTAAAAACTATAGTTCAATTTAGAAAGAATTGACATTTTTACTTTGTTGATCTTTCAATCCATGAACATAGTACATCCTTCCATTCTTAAATTTTTAATTGCTTTCACCAGCATTTTGCATTTTTAGCATGCAAGTCTAGTACATATTTTATTAGATTTATATCTAAGTATTTTTTCAGTGATTATAAATGGTATTGTATTTTAAACTTTGATTTCTAGGTATTCATTAAAGCATACAGAAATACAAATGACTCTTGCATTTTGATCTTGTATCCTGTGACTTGTCCAACTCACTTGCTAGTTCCAGGAGTTGTTTTGTATATTTCAAAACACAGAGCTTTAAAAATTTAAATTGTATATGCTTTCTCTTTCATATTCATTCTTATCAATATGAATTTAAATCCAGAGAGTACACTAAATAGGAACATAATCCATGGGGCTACCTGGCATGCAGCTTTCCCTTAAAAAGTGTTATTAGCAAGTAGATACAGAATCCTACATTTCCATCAGTGCACATAATACAAATTTACTCTTTTATAGCGAATGATGTTTCAACTGATGACTTTCTGACTTTATGATAGTCCAAAAATGATTCACATTCAGTATGCTCCTTGACTTATGATGGATTTATCTGGATGTAACCGAATCGTAAACTGAGGAGCATTTGTATTTCCTAAACCTTATGCGTACTAACCAAAATGAGTGACTGAAACGAGTCTTAGTCAATTGAGATTTATTGAGCCAGAGCTTAAGGGTGTGTCTGGGAGAAACACAAGACACAGAAGACCTCTGTGGCTTTTGTTTCTCTGAAGAGGTTTTCAGGAGGCTTAGTGTTTACACATTTTCTTAAAGGGGAAAAGGCATGTAGGAAGACGTGGGGAGATAGAAGAATGATTCATCTTGTCTTTGTTTTGTACCTGAGAAGATAAGCATTATCAGTGTGAAATCTAATAGACTTTAATTTTAGGAGCTAGATTTAGATTGCAGATCTATACAACTGACATGTCCTTGTTTTATGGTAGGATTACATCTTGAAAGGTTTTGAAGCTAGCAAATAACAATTTGTAAGGGCAGTCTAGGCCTACAGCATTTTGCCTTTCTGTGGGGGTCTGGCTAATGTATAATGCTTTGACACAAGGTTGTAAAATAACAGCTATGCATTCAGAAAAAGATGGCAATGTTGCATGACTCAGTCTCCAGGCTTAACTTTCTCTTTAGCATAATGAGTTTGGGGTCTTCAGATTCTGATTTTCCTTTATATGCATAACACCCAAAATATATATACTTAAAGCCAACTCTCCCTTGCCTGATTTGTTGTTTTTGTTCTCCCATATGCATTAGTTATAAATACCAAAAGAACACATGGAAATCTACATCTATATCTAATAAAAGATTAATGGTTCCTGTATCAAATAAAATTGTTGATAGTAAGCTGTATTTTGCTCATTCAAATAAACATTACGTCAGCTGCGAGTTAATCAGTAGGCGGGAAAGATGAGACCATTCAAGGGAGAGCAGACCATATCGTATAACTAGATTTTCTTTAGGCACACCTCCAACTAAATGCTTTCTATGTAAGAGAAAAATACCCTGAATACTTTTGTTCTATTATATAAATTGGGTGATACTGGGTAGATCATGGAAGGGAGTGTATTCAGATCTACTGGTAGACCCTGAGACCTTAAAACCCATCCAGATAAGGGTCAGTCTCATTAAACCAGAAGTGGTCTTCTTGGAATCCCACTACATTGGAGTGTGGTAATTTCCAAGTGCATCAAACTTTGTATTAGTGGTGAGAAAAAATTAATCATGTTTTTATTTAATATGCTATACCCAAAGTATATTATTTGTTTTAGGGCATTTGTCCTTATTACATCAGAGAGCCTATTAGCTCAACAATGGAAAGAAAATGAAAATTCAGAAAGGAGAAGTGTTTGCCTTGGGATTTTTATTGATTTAAAAGATGTAGGCCTAGAGGTGGAGCAGTACTTTTGTTAACTTTGAGGAGCAAGGGGCTAAAAGTTGGAGTAAACAGTTTGTCAAGACAGGGCCTGGGTGAATATTCACATTTTGATTTGGGACCAAAAAGACTATACCTTGGAACTAAGAGTGAGCCTGAAATAAAGTATCACTCATAGACCTCTTGCAGGCTTCACACAAATAGTTCAGTGTTGCTAGGATCTCAGATGCTTGGCAGAGCAAGCCAAAATGCTCTCTGAAAAAAATATAATATCACTTTGCTCTCAAATAATTTTAATAAATAATTTTCCAAATGCAATGTCTGGCACACAAACAAAGAAAAGTGGGCATACAAGAAGGTAGAACAACATAAACAATAATCAGTAAAAATAATGGCAATGGAAAGAGACTTGTGGAAGCTCCAGATATTGGAGTTATCAGATACTGACATTAAATATACTCATGGGATATGGTGGCTAGCATCTGTAATCCCAGCACTTTGTGAGGTCTAGGTGGGAGGATCACTTGACATAGGAGTTTGACATCAAGATCAACCTGGGTGACATAATGAGATCCTGTCACAAAAAAAAAAAAAAAAAAGGTCGGACGCGGTGGCTCACGCCTGTAATCCCAGCACTTTGGGAGGCTGAGACGGGCGGATCACGGGGTCAGGAGATCGAGACCATTCTGGCTAACACGGTGAAACCCCGTCTCTACTAAAAAATACCAAAAATTAGCCTGGTGTGGTGGCGGGTGCCTGTAGTCCCAGCTACTTGGGAGGCTGAGGCAGTAGAATGGTGTGAACCTAGGAGGCAGAGCTTGCAGTGAGCCGAGATTGTACCAATGCACTCCAGCCTGGGCGACAGAGCCAGACAGACTCCATCTCAAAATAAATAAATAAATAAATAAATAAATAAATAAATAAAAATTAGCCCATTGTGTTAGTATGCACCTGTAGTCTCAGCTACTAGGGAGGCTGAGGTGAGAGGATTGCTTGAGCCTGGGAGGTCAAGGCTGCAGTGAGCTGTCATCACACCACTGCACTCCAGCCTGGGCAACAGAGTGAGACCCAGTTTCAAAAAAAAAAAAAATAAAGAAAATAAATATGCTTCCTATGTTCAAGAAGATGAAAGATAAAATGAAAATATGGTTAGAGAATTGCAAAATTAAAAAATGTATAGCCAACTAAACAAAAAAATAGAAATTTTAAAACTAAAAAAATATAAAAATGGGCTGGGTACAGTGACTCATGCCTTTATTCCCAGCACTTTCGGAGGCCAAGGTAGGAAGATCCCTTAAGGCCAGGAGTTTGAGACCAGCCTGGGAAACATAGGGAGACCCTGCAAAAAATAAAAATAAAATATGATAAAATAAATAAAATCAAGCCAATTATTCACAACTGAAAAAAAATTAGTGTACTGGAAACAGGTAAGAAGAAAATATGCAAAATGAAGTACAGAGATACAAAAGGATGGAGCAAAGATAAATCAATATAAGAAACATAAGACTTAAGATCTAATTTACTGACATTGTTGGATGTTTGTTTTCTCCAAATCTCATGTTCAAATGTCATCCCCGATGTTGGAGACGGGACCTGGTGGGAGGTGATTGGATTATGGGGGAGGTTCCTTCGTGAATGATTTAGCACCATCCCCTTGGTGATAAGTGAGTTCTCACTCTGAGTTCACAGGAGAGCTGATTGTTTGAGAGTGTGTGGCACCTTTCTCCTCTCTCTTGCTCCTGCTCTCGCCATGTGACATGCTTGCTCCCCTTCACTTTCTGCCATAATTGTAAGATTCCTGAGGCCTTCACCAGAGGCAGATATTGGAGCCATGCTGGTATAGCCTGCAGAACTATGAGCCAATTAACCCTCTTTTCTTTGTAAATTACCCAACCTCAGGTATTTCTTTATAGCAATGCAAGAATGGCTTCACACATTTACATAAATTAGAGCTAGAAAGAGAAAAAGAGAAAATAAGTAAAGTAATATTTGGAAAGATAATGAATGAGCATTATCCAAGACTAATGAAAGATATTAATTTACAGAATCAAGGATCCAAATGAATTCCAAGCAGAGTAAATACACAGGAATACATATACAAGCACCTAGCCCAAACAACAACAACAACAACAACAACAGCAAAAAAATCAAAAGAATGACAAAACACTTAGGTAAATTACTGAGAATACACAATCAATCTGAGTGAAGTAAAAAGAAGGATTATATGAGGGAAAAATGGTACAAGCAGTAACAGAGATAAAACCTTGTATGTCTGTCAATTACAAGAACTATAAATGAATACATTTTTGAGTGAAAAAAAATTATTAAATTGCCTTTAACAATAATTGTACTTCCAATTTCCAGATTGGCACCTAGTAGCTTGGGAATAGTCACTTGTCCTAACAACAGCTAAAAAATTGAACAAACTGAAAAGTCAGTAACTCTTTTTATATCTGTTGGAGAAGTGAGGTCACAGGGCAAGCCACTGCCCTCAAAGTTGTAGAGACAATTAGGTAAATACAGAAAATTACAATTTACCAGAGCAAAAACCCACAAGCAGAAACTCCCATGGAAACCAACCCCAGGTTCCTTTTACCTAGGATATGATATCTATCCATCAAGAAAAAAATTACAAGGCATACTGGGGGGTGGGGGAGCACCCACAGTGTGAAGAGACAGGGCAAGGATAAAAAACAGACCCAGATGGTGTTGGAATTATCAGACCAGGAATTTAAAACAACTGTGATTAATATGCTAGAGGCTCTAACAGGGAAGTAGACAACACGCACAAAAAGATGAATAATGTAAACAGAGAGATGAAATTTCTAAGAATAAAAAAATGCTGGAGAATAAAACACTAACAAAAATAAAGAATATCTTTCATGGGGCTGGGTGTGGTGGCTCATGCCTATAATCCCAGCACTTTTGGAGGTTGAAGTGGGTAGACTGCTTGAGCCCAGGAATTTGAGACCAGCCTGGGCAACATGATGAAACCTAATTCTCTACAAAAATATACAAAAATTAGTCAGGTGTGGTGGTACACGCCTGTGGCCCAGGCTGCTCGGGAGGCTGAGGTGGCAGGATCACCTGAGCTTGGGGAGGCTGAGGCTGCAGTGAGCTATTATTACACCACTGCACTCCAGCCTGGGTGACAGAGAGAGACCCTGTCTCACACACACACACAAGAATATCTTTGACGGGCTTATTAATAGACTGAAGACAGCTGAGGAAAGAATCTCTGAGCTTAAGAATATCTCAATAGAAACTTCCAAACAAAAAGCAAAGAGAAAGAAAAAGTCAAAAAAAAGACAAAAACAAAAACAAAAAAAACCCCAGAGTATCCAAGAATTGTGGAAAAAACAACAAAATGTGTATCTTATGAATAACAAGAATACCAGAAAGAGAGGAAATAGAGAAAGAAAAAAACCAATATTTGAAACAATATTGACTGAGGATTTTTTCAAATTAGTGTTAGACATAAAATCACAGATCCAAGAAGCTCAGAAACAACCAAGCAAGATAAATACCAATCCCCTTCTTCCCTTCAAAACAAAACAACAAACAAACAAACAAACAAAAACCCTATACCTGGGCATATCATATTCAAACTGCAGAAAATCAAAGATTAAGAAGAAATCTTGAAAGAAGCAAGAAGAAAAAAATGCCTTACTTATAGAGGAGCAACAATAAGAATTACATTTGACTTCTACTCAGAAACCATGCAAGCAAGAAGGGAGTGAAGTGGAATATTTAAAGTGCTGAGGGGAAAAACATGTCAACCTATAATTCTGTACCTTGTGAAGTTATTCTTCGAAAGTGAAGGAAAAATAGAAACTTTCTCAGACAAACTAAAATTGAGGGAATTTGTTGTTAGTAGACTTATGAATGTTAAAGAAAGTTCTTCAGAGAGAAAAAAAATGATCAGGAACATGGATCTACACAAAGGAAGGAAGAGCATCAGAGAAGGAATGAATGAAGGT
The DNA here is from genome assembly GCF_008728515.1 of Papio anubis. NCBI lineage: Eukaryota > Metazoa > Chordata > Mammalia > Primates > Cercopithecidae > Papio > Papio anubis. The sequence continues at coordinate 141,728,657 of NC_044977.1, forward strand.
AAAATATAAACCTTTATTTGTAAAATGTTAAATTGATCAAAATAATATTCTTGTTCAAAATAATAACAGCAACAATGTATTCTCTGTGTGTGTGTATGCTTATATACAAGTGAAATGAATGACAGAAATGATGCAAAGAACAGGAAGAAGGAATTATGAATATATTGTTATTATAATTTACTTGCATTAACTGTGAAGTGATACAGTGTTATTAGAAAGTAAACTTTAATTAGTTGTAAATGTATATTGTAATCACTAAAAAAGTTTTTAAAAAAGAGGTACATTTGATTTGCTAAGAAAGAAAAAAGAATAACATAATATATATTATTTAAAACATTCATATCTTTATAACATAATATAATACTTATATAAATACTAAATGTAAATATTATACATAATATATGTATTAATTAAAACCATAAAATGGATGCAAAGAGCAGAAGAAAAAAACAAGAACAAATAATAAGGGCCATAAATAGAAAGCAGTAACAAATATGATAGATATTAACCTAATGATATTAGCAACTGCTTTGAATGTCAATGGTCTAAGTGCACCAATTAAAAGAAATTTTCAGAGTGGATCCAAAAATAAGACCCAACTATATGTTGTCTATAATAAATCTACTTTAAATATAGAAACACAAATATATTAGAAATACATGGATGAAGAAAGATATATCATGCTAACACTAATTAAAAGAAAGTGGAAGTGGCTATATTAATTTCAGATAGAGCAGACTTCAGAGCAAGGAAAGTTATTAGGGATAAAAAGGTGTATTACATAATGATGAAAGGGTCAATTCTCCGAAGAGGATACATAAAAATCCTTAATGTGTATATGCCTAACAATAAAATGTCAAATACACAAGGTAAAAGAATAATAGAACTGCAAGGGGAAATAGATGAATTTCCTATTATAGTTAGAGACTCTAACACTCCTCCATCAGAAATGAACAGATCCAACAGGCAGAAAATCAGTGAGGACGTAGTTGAACTCAACAACACTGTCAATCAACTGGATAAAATGGGCATCTATATACTGCTTAATCAAACAATAGCAGATTATACTTGCTTCTTAATCTCACATGGAATATTTACCAAGATAGACCACATTTGTGGGTCATAAAACACTCTTTAATATAGTCAAAAGAATAGAAATCATGTGATGTCTACTCTCATACCACAATGGAATTAAATGAAAAATCAATAACAGAATGTTAGACTCCAAAGTATTTGGAGATTAAACAACGTGCTTCCAAATAACACATGGATCAAACATTAAATCTTAAAAGAAATTTTAAAATATTTTGAGCTAAATGAAAATGAAAACACAACTTTAAAATGTGTGAGATGCAACAAAAGCAGTGCTGATATGGTTTGGATCTGTGTCTCCACTCAAATCTCACGTTCAATTGTTTTCCCCAATGTTGGAGGTGGGGTCTGGTGGGAGGTGATTGGATCATAGGGGAAGATTTCTCATAAATGGTTTAGCATCATCCCTCTTGGTATTGTCCTTGCAATAGATAGTGGGAGAGTTCTCATTATATCTGGTTGAAGTGTTTAGCATCTCCCCCACTGCTCTCTCTCTTCCTCCTGCTTTGGCCATGTGACATGGCTGCTTCCCCTTTATCTTCCACCATGATTATAAGTGTTCCAAGGCCTCCCCAGAGGCCAAGCAGATGCCAGCATCCTGCTTCCTGTATGGTCTGCAGAACTGCAAGTCAATTAAACCTCTTTTCTTTATAAATTACTCAGTCTTAGGTATTTATAGCAATGTGATCACAGCTTAATACAAGTGCTTAGGGAGAAATTTATAGCATTTAATGTGTATATTGTATTAAAAGAGAAAAATTTCTAAAATCAGTAATCTAAGCTTCCACCTTAGAAAACTAGGACAAGAAGAGATAATTAATCCAAAGTAAGCAGAAGAAAATAAATAATAAAAATTCTATCTGAAATCATTTAGATTAAAACCAGGAAGTCAAAAGATGAAATCAATGAAACCAAAGGCTTGCTATATGAAAGGACAATAAAATCAATAAGCCTTTAGCCAGGCTAAGAAAAAAAAGAAAAAAAATTGCTAATATCAGAAATGAAAGAGGGAACAGCACTACAGATCTCTTGTACACCAAAAGGATAATGAATACCATGAAGATTTCTATTCTGCAAATTTGATAACCTATATAAAATACACCAATTCCTTGAAAGACACAATCTGCCAAAACTCGCACAAAAAGAAATAGACAATATGAATAAGCATATATCTATTAAAGAACTTGAATAGATAATTAAAACCTTCTAGAATAGAAAGGACCAAGTTCACATGGGCTGACTGGTGAATTCTACCAAGCATTTAAGAAATAAATTATCACAATTCTCTACAATCTCTTCCAGAAGATAGAATAGAGAAAATACTCCTAACTCATTCTATGGGGCCAGCATTATCCTAATACCAAAACCAGGCGAAGACATTACAAAAAATGAAAACTACAGATCAATATCTCTCATGAACACAGACACAAAAATCCTCATCAAAATATTATCAATACAATTTCAACAATATTCCAGGTATACAAGGTTAGTTCAAATTCAAAAATCAACTAACATACTGTATCACATGAACAGGCTAAAGAAGGAGAATCACATTGTAATACCAATAGATGCAAAGAAAGCATTTGACAAAATTAAATGCTCATTTAGAATAAATACTCTCAACAAACTAGAAATAGAGGGTCACTTTCTCAATTTGATAAAGAACATCTGCAAAAAACCTACAACTAACATTATACTTAGGAGAAAATAGAAGTTTCCTGCTATAATCAATAACAAGCAAGAATGTCTCCTCTTACCATTGCTTCTCAACATTATACTAGAAATCCTAGCTAAGGCAATAAGACAAGAAAATAAATAAAAGTATACAGATTGGAAAGGAAGAAATAAAATTCTGTTTACAGATCACATGATTGTGTCTGTAGAAAATCTGAAAGAATCCATAAAAATCTCGGAAACTATTAAGTGATTATAGCAAAGTTTCAGAATACAAAGGTAATACACCAAAGTTAATCACTTTCCTCTATACCAACAATGAACAAGTGGAATTTGAAAACCAGAACGCAATATTATTTACATTAGCACCTTTTATTAAAAGGAAATACTTAGGTATAAATCTAACAAAATATTTACAAGATCTATATGAAGAAAACTATAAAACTCTGATGAAAGAAATTAAAAAATATATAAAAGGAAAGATATTCTATGTTCATGGATAGGAAGACTCAATATTGTCAAGATGTCAGTTCTTCCCAACTTGAATTATTGATTCAATGCAAATTAATCACAATCCCAGCAATTACTTTAAGGATATTAGCAAATTATTTTAAGGATATTAAAAGACCCAGAATAGCCAACACAATAGTAAAGGAGAAAAACAAAATCAGAAGACTGACACTACCCAATTTGAGTTACTATAAAGCTACAGTAATCAAGACAGTATAGTAAAAGTAAAAGAATGAAATAATAGATCAGTGTAACAGAATAGAGAGCCCAGAAGGAGACTCACTTAAAAATAGTCAACTGATCTTTAATAATGAAGCAAAAAAAAAAAATAAAATGGATAAAATATAATCTTTTTAACAAATGGGGCTGCAACAATTTGCACATCCACAGGCCAAAAAAAAAAAAAAAAAAAAAAAATCTAGACACAGATCTTTCACCATTCATAAAAATTAACTCAAAATGGATCGTAGACCTAAATGTAAACTGCAAAACTATAAACCTCTTAGAAGATAACATAGGGAAATATCTAGATAACCTTGGGCATAGCAATGAGTTTTTACATATAACACCAAAGGCACAATCCATAAAGAGATAACTGATAAGCTTGATATCATTGAAATTAAAATGTCTGCTCTGCAAAAGAAAGACACTGTCAAGAGATGAGAAGACAAGAAGACAAGCCACAGACAGGAAGAGAACATTTGCTAAAGACTAATCTGAGAAAAAGTTGTTATCCAAAATACATGAATAACTCTTAAATTCAACAGTAAGAAAACAAACAGCCTGAATAAAAATGGGCAAAAAACTTGAACAGACATTTCACCAAAGGTATACAGATGCCAAGCAAGCATATGAGAAGATACTCAATATCATAAGTCACAGAGAATACAAATTAAAATAATGAGATACTACCACATGCAGTTAGAATGGCCTAAATCCAAAACACTGACAACACCAAATGCTGGTGAGAATGTGGAGCAACAGAAATTTTCATTTATTGCTGGTGGGAATTCAGAATGGTATAGCCACATTGGAAGACAGTTTGGCAGTTTCTTACAAAACTAAACATACTCTTACCATATGATCCAGCAATTGCATTCCTTGGTATTTACCCAAAGGAGTTAAAACCTTATGTCTACACAAAAACCTGCACACAAATGTTTATAGCAGCTTTATTCATAATTGCTAAAATTTGGAAGCAACCAAGATGTCTTTTAGTAAGTTAATGGATAAACTGTGGTACATCCAAATGATGGAATATTATTCAGCGCTAAAAAGAAATGAATTAAACCATAAAAAGACATGAAGGAATCTTAAATGCATATTGTTAAGTTAAAAAAGCTGATCTGTATGATTCCAACTGTAGAACATTCTGGAAAAAGCAAAATTATGTCAACAGTAAAAAGATCAATGGTTGCCAGGGATTATAGGGGAAGGAGTGGTGAATAGGTAGAGCACAGAGGTTTCTAAGTAAGTGAAAATATTCTGTATGATACTATAACTGTGGATACATGTCATTATACAATTGTTAAAACTCTTAAAATATACAATACCTAGAGTGAACCCTAATGTATGGATTTTGGGTTGTAATGATATATCAATGTAGGCTCATCCATTATAAAAAATATAGCATTCTGGTGGGGGATGTTGATAGTTGGGAAGTTTGGGGGCAGGGAGTAGGGGTATGTAGGACATCTCTGTACCTTCCACTCAATTTTGCTATGAATGTAAAATTGCTCTAAAAGTATTCTATTAAAAATATTTACAGAAGCATATATGAAATAATTAGAAATAATTCTGATAAAAGATGTCCAAGACCTCTATGTGAAAATCTTGAAGCATTATTGAGAAAAATTAAAGACCTATGTAAACAGAAAGACATGCCATGTTCATATATTGTATACTTAATATTATAAAGATGGCAAGTTTTCTCCTGTAGTCTACAGATTGAATGCAAACCTGTGATTCTAAATTTTATATGAAAATACAAAGGCTTGAGGATGGCCAAGATACTCTTGAAAAACAAATGAGAGGACTTGCTCTCCAGGATATGAAAACATATTGGTTCTACTAATTAGGACAGTTTGGTATGTTTTTACTTTATTACAAATGGACAGTTTCTAATTGTATATATTTATGGGGTACCAAGTGATGTTTTGATTTACAAATACAATGTGAGAAAAATAAAAATAAAGCTAATTAACATATCCATCACCTCAAATACTTTAAACTTTTTGTGGTGAGAACTTTTGAAATTTACTTTTAGCAATTTAAAAATGTACAATATACTATTATTAATTCTCTTCACCATGCTGTGCAATAGATATTTTGACAACCTTATTCCTCCCATCGAACTGAAATTTTGTTTCATTTGATCATCATCTCCCCATTTGCCCCACCCCCCAGCCACCATTCTACTCTCTGCTTCTATGAATTTGATTGTTTAGATTCCACAATTTTCTTCTTCTTAAAGGCTGAGTAGTAGTCTATTATTTATATATACTACATTTTCTATATTCATTCACCTGTTGATGAACACTTAGGTTGCCTCCATAACTTGGCTATTGTGAGTAATAGTGCTACAATAAATGGGAGTCTAGACATCTCTTTGACAAATCTTTTGGGTAAATACCTATAGGTGAGATTGCTGGGTCATACAGTAATTCCATTTTTAGTTTTTTGAGACACCGCCATACAGTTTTCAATAATGGCTGTACTAATTTACATTCCCACTAACAGTGTACAAATGTTCCCTTTTCTCCACATCCTGGCAAACTTACTCTTTGTCTTTTTTATAATAGCCATGCTGACAGGTGTGAGAGCTGAGGTTTTAATTTGTATTTCCCTAATGATTTAGTAATGTTGAACATTTTTTCATATATCTGTTAGACCTTTGTATGTTTTCTTTTGAGAGGTATCTATATAAGTTGTTTCCCCATTTCTTAACTGTTTTTTTTTCTTGCTGTGTAGTTGTTCAAGTTTCTTAAATATTTTGGATATTCACCTTTTATCAGATGTATGACTTGCAAGTATTTTCTCTCAATCTGTAAGTTGCTTCCTTTGCTGTGCAGAGCTTTTTAGTTTGATGCAATCCCATTTGTCTATTTTTGCTATTATTGCCTATGCTTTTGGGGTTAAATTAAAAACTCATTGGCCAGATTAATGTCATGTAGGTTTTCCCCTATGTTTTCTTCTAGGAGTTTCACAGTTTCTCATCTTACTTTTAAGTCTTTAATCCATTTGAGGTGACTTTTTGTATATGGTGTGAGATAAGGGTCCAATTTCATATTCAGTTTTCTAAACACCATTTATTGAAGAGATTAACCTTTCTCCATTGTAAATTCTTGGCACTTTTGCCAAAAATCAATTGACCATAGATGTGTGAGATAATTTCTGGGCTCTCAATTCTACTCCATTAGTCTAAGTGTCTTGATTTTTGCCAGTACCATGCTGTTTTAATTACTATAGCTTTTTGGTATGGTTTGAAATCAGAGAGTGTGCTGCCTCCAGCTTTGTTCTTTTTGCTCATAACCTATTCAGTTTTTTTGTGGTTCCATATGAAGTTTAGTATTTTTTTTTATTTCTATGAAAAATGACATTGGAATCTGGATAGGGACTGCATTGAATCTATAGATTACTTAGCTTTATATTCAAGCAAGGTAAAACAATGGAACAGAGTAGATCATTCTCAAACTCACTCACAAATGAACACGATTTATGACAAGGGTGGTACTGTAGAACAGTGGGAAGAGGAGTGTCTTTCCAACAAATAAACCTGGGACAATTGGAAACCCAAATGGAAAAAATAAAACTTGACCAGAATCTTCTGTCCAATAAAATGCCAATTCCAGGAGACTAGGCCTAAATGCAAGAGGCAAAACAATAAAGCTTTGAGAGGTAATATAAGACAATGTCTTCCCTCAGGGTAGGGAAATAGTTTTTAAATAAGATACAAAACAAAAATCATAAGAGTTATACGTTGGGTTTCATAAAAATTAAAAATCCCTGTTCATAAAGAGACACCAATTAAGCAAATGAAAAACAAGCCTTGACTAAAGGAATATATCTCAACATACGTAACTAATAAAGGCCTCTTAACCAGAATGTATAAAGAATGAGTACAAATAACTAAGAAAAAGGCAGACCTTGGGAAATTGGCCAACAGACTTGAATAAGTAATTCTCAAAAGAGGATATCTATGTAGCCAAGAAATATATGGGAAGTGTTTGACTTCACTAGTAACTAAGAAAATGCCAATGAAAACACCATGAAGAATCCTGACCCCACCCATCAGAATGACAAAAATGAAACTGGCTGACAATACCAACTTTTGCAGAAGATAAGGAGCAAAGGGAACCATCACTTAGTCTTGATGAGAGGGTAAACTGTTATATTTCCCTTTGGAAAGCATTTAGTCATTATTTACTGAAGTTGAATGTATGTGAAACCTAAGACCCATGAATTACAAATACATGCAAAATGTCCCCAAAGTCGTAATGTACAGGATCCCATGTATAGGTCTCCCCAGATCGCTCTGGGCATTGTCAAGTCCCCAGATCTTGATTGTATAACAACAAAGAAGCCTGCGCTCCTGTCCTAGGAGGAAACATTTCATGTGTAGTTACTGATAAGCAAGACCTTAAGATAACTTAGTCTTCTTTCCGTTCCTGGATTCATTCCCAGACAAAGGTGTTGCCAGGCTCCTACTGTGCGCTAAATTCCCATAGCCCAGCGGCTCTGACTTTTTCGGTAACATTTGTAGGCGGAAGATAACGTGCGTTTTTCATTTGGTACTCGCCCTTCAGAGAGGACCTAACTGTTCAGGATGTCGCTGGTCTTGTTTCGTAACAACGCTAGATGGAGCTCCTTCTTTTCGTTCCTTCTTGACTCTCGCCAGCAGCGTGGGCCCTGCCGTTTCTCACAACCCTGAGCGGGTGCCCTTGCTCTTCCCACAGGACAAGGACGTCGCCGTCCACCACCCAGGAATTAATTCGCGATGTCTTTACTGTGGGGGAGGGTGCAGTGCTCCTTTCCCTCAGGACAGCTAAGAGGCTTAAGGGGTGTTCTAGTCAGCTTCATTCTTCTGCTTCTAGGCAAGCGTGAGATCAAATAATTTCGAACCTACAGTTCACTGCCTTTTCCTTAGAGACCGGAGGGAAGTGGCATCCATGAACTCCCACTTCAGCGACAACCTTGATTATAACCTTCTGAGTAGCATATATCTCCCCCTAGCATACAAAGAAGAACTCAATACATTTTTATTGTTCACTGAAAAAATAACATTACATCATCGTAGGGAAAAGGAAGAGAATTAGCAGGAGGAATGAGTAAATGATTGGTCTGTAATCCACATGTACTGGGGTCACTCTGCTCCTGACCAGCCTACACCTCCACTCCCACAAAGCTGATAGTAAATTTCTGATGGGAATAGTCTCCTCTTCAGTGCTGCCTCTGCAAGGCAACCATTCATTCTCAAGTAGAGCCTCCATTCATCATCATATCCTCTGCTTTATTTTTCTCATCTATTTATCTGTTCAGTTATTGTCTGTCACTCCACTAGATTGTGAGTTCCCATGGACTTTGTCTATCTAGTTCCAAGCATGGTCCTCATGCCCTGGAATAGTCCTAGGCACATATTGGGTGCTCAGTGTTTGTGGAGTGAATGGTCCTGTGATTCCAAGCTCCATCTGGATCCATTTTGTTTATGGGTCTTCTCCCGCCTGTATATGCTGTCTGCGTTCCACAGTTTGTCAACTTGTCTGTGGAACTGTAGCCCTTCCTTAGGTGCCTCTGGAAAACCTCCCATAGAAGGTGTCTTTGATGTGAAAACCTCCACTGAAAAATTGGGTAGACAGGGAGAGCTACATAGAGGTGACCAGATAGTCTAAAGCTCAACATTCCTGTTTCCTGGATGTAACAGTCTCGTCTCCCTCCCCATCACTGAGACCATCCATAATGCCCCATCCCATGGACCCCTCTGGCATCTGAGGATCTTGCTGTTACCTCTCTCTTTTCATGTCTTTACCTTTTTTCAACTCTCTTCATGCTTTTATGCTGAATAACTCAATTCAACTCTTCCTAGATCCTTCTCTGAGCCGAGGTTTGCCCATCTAAAACCCAACAATGTACTAGCCAAACGAAAGAGCATCCTCCCTTAGAAAACCTAAAGTTCAGAGATAGAACAGTGTTTTCTTATAATAGCGCCCCCTTTTCTTTACAACTAAGATGTTCACCAGTTTATCTGATTCTGTTACTTTACCTTTCTGTCCCCCAAAATAATTAGAATAAATACTCAGTGTCCTTCCTATCCTCCAACATTTTTAGCTAGAATAAAAGTGATTTAAAAGATGACAGATGGAGACCTTGAGGTAGATAATAAACCACTAAAAGTCTGGAGCCTAAGGCTAAGTGTAGAAGTGGCGAGAGACAGGGAAATTTGCCCTTACCTTGCCTTGACGATTGCCTAAGACGTAGGTGGGCTGTCTGTATTTATCAGACTAAGATCTTTATTCATAGGTGGGAGGAGTTGAAAAGAGTCATCATGTAGATTCTTGAATTTCCTTTGCTTCCCATAAGCCTCCTCTGGCCTTTTATATGTGTTAAGTAAAACTAGCTGCTGAAATAGATACACCTAGAATCTCAGAGATTTAATAAGGTTTATTTTCTATTCACATCAGAGTCCAAGATACATTGTATGGCCTTCCATGTGAACATTCAGAGGCCCAGGCCCCTTCTACCTTGTGGTTCCTCTTCCTCTTCATCCTCTCAGTAGCGGGCAGTTAGGGAAAGAGACCGTGGGAAATACGTCTGCTTCTTACCCACCTGGCCATTTACAAAGCTCTTCTGCTTACATTTTATTGGGTGAACCAATTAATTGGCCCATATATGTGTAAAGGTTGATGAAGTTGGGAAATGTAGCCCCTGACTGGCTAGGAAGACCATGGCAGTCAAATAGCTATGTCTGTCACACCCCTGAAGGCAAACTTTCATCTGGAGATTGGTCTCACCTCATCGGACTTCTTACCTTTTCTAGCATAATTTTTCATTGTTGTAAGCGTGAGGCCTTTCTCCATCCCATATAAGCCCCCCAAATGCTTTCCTTTCTCCCAGACTTGCACCCCACTTAACACCTTTCTTCTCCCTGAAAAAGTTCATTTATTTGTAGGGGGGACGTCTATACATTGATCTGTTTCTGGACTCTAGTCTTTCTCTCATTGGCCAAGATTGTGTCTCTCTGTTTCTGACGCCTCATCATGAATGTACTGTCGCAGTCTCAGGAGTCCTCAGGACTCAGAGAAGCCTGATTCCCCCGGCTCAGTCAGGGGCTACATTTCCCAGCCTCCCCTATCCATACACCCACTTATGGCTAGTTGGGCGATGTGACTGATTCTTACCAATGGAATGTGAGCAGAAGAGTTCTGTAAAAACCCACATAGTTATGAAGCAGATGTGGCTGGACGCAGTGGCTCACGCCGGTAATCCCAGCACTTTGGAAGGCCGAGGCGGGCGGATCACCTGAGGCCAGGAGTTTGAGACCAGCCTGGCCAACACGGTGAAACCCCGTCTCTACAAAAAATACAAAAATTAGCCAGGCGTGGTGGCGCATGCCTGTAGTCCCAGCTACTTGTGAGGCTGAGGCGGAAGAATCGCTTGAACCGAGGAGGTGGAAGAAACGCTTGAACCCAGGAGGTGGAAGAAACGCTTGAACCGAGGGGGCGGAGGTTGCAGTGAGCTGAGATCGCGCTACTGCCCTCCAGCTTGGGTGACAGAGGGAGACTCGGTCTCAAAAAGAAAAAAAAAAAAAGAACAGAAGCAGATGTACCTTTTCCATAGTCACTTTTCCCATCTTCCAGCCACTGCAAGGAAGAAGCCGCTAGGTAGAAGGGCGGGGGTCTGAATGGTCACATGGGCCATGCTAGAGCCGTGGCCTGCTGCCCCACTTTCACGAGGGCGGCTTCACAGAATGGCATCGGATATAAGAAAGTTAGCCTCTGACACCACCTCATCTCCTTTCTGACTTCTGTTCTCTCATCTGGCCACTGTCCCCTGTTTTTCTAGATTAACCACTAAACCCTTAAGGTATGAGCCTTTCAAAATTGTTTCTTTAATAAAAGACTTGAAATTGGAAAAGACTTCAAAACTCATTCATGATATGGAATTATAGGCACTGTGATAGGGAGGAAGATAAAAATATTTTTGAAAAAGGTACTGGCCATAGCCTCTTAAATCTCCTACAGTGATCAATATCTATCATTTATTGACATTACCATACACTATGCTAAGTACTACTACAAGCTTTAATTGAATTTTTTTCTACAAACTTATAAGGTTGATTTAATGTTTGTCTTCTCTAACCTTTGGACATCTGAAATGAGGATTATTGCTGGGAAATCTGCCAAGCTGTCTCTCTCTTCTTTCTTTACTTGGTTTAAGACATCTGCTTATTTTCCTCAGGCATCATAGTTGCATTCTTTTCTCTCCATTCCACTGAACTATAAACTGGTGTTTGAGAACATCTCTGTCTGCCACCTATCTGCCTACCTATCTAGTTCTCTGTTCATGTTCAAAGGGATTTGAGGCAGTCTTCTTATACATATTTATAAATCCCACAGAACTTAACTGAGCCACTTTTCCATAGAATATGCTTAATAACCATATATTTGAATAATGGATGAATTCCAATTTTCTAAGTTTTACATTCAAACTACTCCTGTAGTTACTAAACCTAACTGGGTATCAGAATCAAGTAGGAGAATTTATTGCTATATCAAGATTTCTGAGGTTGGGTTTTAGAAATCTTTATTTTTAACTACCACCCCAAGAGTTTCTGAAGCAGCCAGCTTGTTTCCAGCCTGCAGACTGGCATTTGAAAACCAATGGACCACTTTATCGTTCCTCACCCCAGAATCCTATAATATCTCTTGTTCCCTCCAGTATCCATCCTGCCCTAGACTTCTCTTAGCAACCAAAAACCAGTAACTGAATCGGTTTATCCCGAGATTCTCACCATGAAACAAAGATAAGTTCCCAAAGTCTTCAGTAAATAGCTCTACTGGACATCAAAATGTTCCCCTGCCAATCAGTTCTTACCTGCAAACAGGTGACCATTTCTACAACTCAAATAAAAACCTGAGATCTATTTCCAGGATACTTTTCACCATATTGCTTGTTTTGCCCAGTGAGAGACTCTTTCAAGTCCCCACACTGAGCTTTGCCTCTAAGCTATCCTTCATATCTACTTAGTATTTGGGAATCCCACATTCTCAGATGACCTGATTCTGCTGTTTTCTCATGCTGATCCCACCTGCAACATACTCTTCTGGGGAGCTTTTTGTAAAGAAGCTTTTAAAGTAGAACAAGCAGATTCAAGAAAACTGCCATCTGGTTTCCACGCTGCAGATGCCCACATGAGCCTGGAAAAATCTAGCTGGGGAGGAGGTGGAAGATCCTGTGGGCTGGCTGGTAAAGGAAGAAATGAGAAGGGGACTTTTTTCTCCCTTCATGTTCCTACAGTTGGACCTAATCACCATAATTTGAGAGAGAGAGAGAGAGAGAGAGAGAGAGAATGATCACTATTAGGTGAAGAGTGTGAAACATCTAAAGGCTTAAGACAACAACCTTATTTTTATATTCTATAGTCTAGAGACACACATTGTATGGCCACCTTCGTAGCTCTTTAGAGATCCCCAAGAATGGAATTCTTATCTAATCATTCCCATTTTTTTTTTTCCTCTTGCTTTTGCTTTCTGGCCAAACTCCTGGTGTGACTAAAGGAACAAGATTTTCCAGCTATATGTATGCATGTATATACCATTTTAATTATATATATAATGTATATATGAAATATGGGATTATTTTCTACATTTGCAAAGAAAAAGTAGAAGTCAGACTATTAAAACTTAGTTTGATTTCTAAAATTTAGAGTTTTAGAGGTAAATGAAATCCTAGCGATTATCCAATCCAACCAGGCCTCTTGTAGGGGATAAAGTTGAAACTCAGAGAGACAAGTACATACTTGTTAGGTAGGATTTGATACATGGTGGCCTCAGTGATGGGCCCCTCAGATCTCTCTTAAAGTAGGAAGATCGTTGCTCTGCCACTGCAAGGGCAGTTGGCAGACAACGTTCAACTGTCAGCCTCCTTAGGGTTCGCCTCAGCTGCAGAGAGTAGCCTCGCCCAGGATCAGACGCTCCCTGGGGCAGTCCATACACAACAACTGATTGAGGTGACAGTATAAAGGCCCAACATTTTGACCTAATGAGGGACACCTTTATGGGCCTTTTTATCACCCAAGCTCCCTGTGGGGTTGGCTGAGGCTATCAGGCAGTCAGTGGGCCTGCTTCATGGCTTGACTTCTCCCTGTGCTTTCCTCCCTAACCCCCACCCACTGTTGATTGCAAGAGCACTACTCAATAAACTACTTGCACACCAACCTTTATCTTAGAGAGTGCTTCCCAAGGAACCCAACCTGGAATAAGAACCAAAATAAAAATTGTGTCTCCTAGCTCCTGCTAAAATGTTCGTGCTAGAAGTACGTGTGTGTGTGTGTGTGTGTCTGTGGGTGTATACATGTTCGTGTGTTTGTATGACTTTGTGTCTGCACACATTCCCTGTCTCCATATTTCCCAAGAAACTTCCCATTTTGGGGGTGGAACTATATCTCTTATTTTTCTCCATCATTCACTGCCAGGCTTTTGCCTCTCTAGCAAGATGGTGGTCATCTGGTCTAAACGAATGATTCCTGTTGCTTAGCTCAGCTTGTACAAGATTAATAGCAACCTCACATCCTAGCAGTGAATGAGTGACTCATTGAGAAAGAAGAGATCACAAGAAGAGAACTGTAAGGATCCCTGTAGTCTTCTAGCTCATTTGCTGACAGTGACCCCAGAAAACCAGTGGATGGTCACCCTCATTGTAGCCAGAATACTCCATCAGACATCATAAAAAATGCTATATATCTTTATGTTTTCCCCACCTCTACCTCCTTCACGGTTTTGAAATTGCCTGTCCTCTCTATGAGCTAAGGCAGCAGTAGGAAAGCCGTCACTCCTTTGTGCCATCTCAGCTACCAGCCTCTCTCCTGGTTCCTTAGCTGCCCCTTGCCTCACCCCAAACAAGCTTGACTATGAGTCAACGACAATTGCCCCCACACCCCACCAGCTAACCCTGGGCAATACTTCTTACTTTTTCTTTATGCCTTTCCCATTTCACTGAGTATCATTGACTAGCTGAATGATCTCAGATAGTTTGCTTAAGTTCTCTGACCCTCAGTATCCTCATCTGGAAATGTGAATCATGGTACTACCTTGCAGGGTTGCTGTGAGGGCTAAACAAGATCATGGTGTGAAAGGTCAGGGCCCAAAGCTTTGGCCACAGTGGACGTCCAACTCCCGCAGCTCTTCCTTACTGGCAGGGAGTCTCCTGATCCAGTGTGTCTATGCCGTTAAACGTCCTTTCTCAAACACTGTCCTACCCTCTTCCAAACACCCCCTTTTAGCAAAGGAGGAATAATATTCATAATGCTTTCTCCGTTTTCCTAAGTTCAGAAGAAATGCCCAGGTTATATGAGCAACTGGAAAATAAACATACATGTACAGCACATTACTTCAATAAGACCCAAAGTTATCCAGAATTCTATTGTTCTTAAGGGTATCTGTATCAATTATGCACGTATAAAATAGCCACACATTTAAAAAATATTCTCACAAATGTGAAAGGGAATTCTAAATGTTTACCACATTTTTAACCACTTTGCTGATTACTTAGCTATTTTCACCTCTGTCTGCTCTTGCTGTTTATTTCCCATAAACATTACATCGAAAGTATATTGACACACAGACATTTTGAAGTCTTCTCATTTTAAGCCATTCTTCCTTGAAGATTTCTCACCATCATCCCCTGTCTACTCCTCTTAAGAATGAAAATATCAGAGGGATAAAGGAGCAAATCATGCAGCTAAAAAGAAAGTTACATATTTGATGAACAAATAGCATTGCTGGGTTATAGAAAAGACAAACTACTACTTTCAAATATGTGGCTGTATTCTATCTCTAGAAGGCCCTGAATCTGTTTTTCAAGTGAGAATAATGATGGAAAAGAAGAAAGAGAAAAATACTGAGGAATGAAACTAGAGGGAAATATTTTAAAATTTGCTATGTATTTTTGGAGTAAAATCATAAAACTGAAAGTTGATAAATAGGTCAGAGAAGAAAAAGAGCATATTATGAAAGATTTTCCTATGGCCTTGGTAATGCCATCTGCCTTATCAAACATATTTTAATACTGGGACACTTTTATTTTTATTTCTAAGTTATTATCATTATATTATATGTTGGAGAATTTATTTAACAATATCACAGTTATTTTGGATCAAATCCTATCCTCCAAATTTCTAACAGGAACGTCAGAAAATAAAGAAATACGATGGTTTTGACAAAATCCACACAATGAGAATATAGGACATCCTTTTCCTATACTACAGAGTTTCAATGCATTTGCTAAGAGGAATGAACATTTATGGAACACTAACTCTGTGCTGAGCACTGTTCTAAGAACTTACACATATTAGCTCATTTATTTTTCACAAAATTCTTGTGAGCTGGGTACTTCACTTTACAGTTGCCTTACATTTTGTACATTATAGCTCTTCACTTGACAGTAGAAGAAACTGAGGTAGAGATGACTCTGATCTGGCAGGCAGCCATCTCTGCTTCTGGTTTTGACTCTGCCATGACTTGGGACATGACTTTGAGCCTCACGGTTCTGGACTGTTATTTTCTCATCTGTAAGATGGAAATACTTCATCGAATCATCTCAAAGAACTCTTCTTCCTTGAAAACACCCTGATTTGGGGCTTCTATGTTTTGTTCCTAGAAAACTACATTTTGGAATTCCTAAAACATTTTTTGTTTTTTTCTTTTAATGGAAAATTAAGACTATTGTATTAAAACCTCAGCATTTGTCAAGGTACAGAATGGTGTTGCTTGCAGAGTTTGTCTTGGGAATGATGAATTAATTTGTTTGTTTATTTTGCCCTATTCTACTATCCAACATTATAATTTACAACTTCTGGGACACTAACTGTATGGTTTTTTCCCCCATAAGTTACTGGGGTACAGGTGGTGTTTGTTTACATGAATAAGTTCTTTAGTGGTGGTTTGTGAGATTTTGGTGCATCCATCACCGGAGCAGTATACACCGCACCATATTTGTAGTCTTTTATCCCTCGCCTCCCTCCCACTCTTCCCCTCAAGTCCCCAAGGTTCATTGTATCATTCTTATGCCTTTGTATCCTAATAGCTTAGCTCCCACATATCAGTGAGAACATACGATCTTTGGTTTTCCATTCCTGAGTTACGTCACTTAGAATAATAGTCTATAATCTCATCCAAGTCAATGTAAATACTGTTAATTCATTCCTCTTAATGGCTACATAGTATTCCATCATATGTATGTGTATATATATATATTCTTTATCCACTCATTGATTTCACAGTTTCTTTATCCACTTGTTGATTGATGGGCATTTGGGTTGGTTCCATGATTTTGCAATTGTGAATTGTGCTGTTATAAACATGCGTGTCCGAGTATCTTTTTCGAATAATGACTTATTTTCCTCTAGGTAGATAGCCAGTAGCAGGATTTTGGGATCAAATGGTAGTTCTACTTTTAGTTCTTTAAGGAATCTCCACACTGTTTTCCATAGTGGCTGTACTAGTTTACATTCCCACCAGGAGTGTAGAAGTGTTCCCTGTTCACCGCATCCACGCCAACATCTACTATTTTTTGATTTTTTGATTATGGCCATTCTTGCAGCAGTAAGGCAATATCGCATTGTGGTTTTGATTTGCCTTTCCCTGATCATTTGTGATGTTGAGCATTTTTTCATTTGCTTGTTGGCCATTTGTGTATCTTCTTTTGAGAAGTGTCTATTCATGTCCTTAGCCCACTAAGGGCTAAGGGATTTTTTTTTTTTTTCTTACTGGTTTGTTTGAGTTTGTTGTAGATTCTGGATATTAGTCCTTTGTCAGATGTATAGATTGTGAAGATTTTCTCCCACTGTGGGTTGTCTGTTTACTCTGTTGACTGTTCCTTTTGCCATGCAAAAGCTCTTTAATTAGGTCCCAGCTATTTATCTTTGTTCTTACTGCATTTGCTTTTGGGTTCTTGGTCATAAAATCCTTGCTTAAGCCAATGTCTAGAAAGGTTTTTTCAATGTTATCTTCTAGAATTTTTATAGTTTCAGGTCTTAGGTTTAAGTCCTTAATCCAGGAAATGATGAATTTATATTTCAAGCAGGAAAGAATAAGAAATTGGGTCAATGTACTTCAAAAGGGAAAATATATATAAAATCTTAGAAGAGGGTGGGAGGTGGAAAATATTTCAAGGATAGGTAAGTGAGGGATAAGGGAGGGGAGTTGAGCACCACAACATATTTTTCCTTTGAGAAGACCATCTGCTGAAATTCTGAACATGAGAACAAAGTGGGATTTGAAGGATCTGGAATAAATGAAGTGAAAGAAATGCTGAGAAATCTTTAGACTGAGCAATTTCTAGACAAGTGAAGGGGAGTCATGTGACTTGTCCTGCTGGTCCACCCAAAGTATGTGAGTTCTTACACAGCAAACTATGCTGAGAGCTCTCTGAATGAAAGGATGTGATCCAAGGATCACAGCAACAGAGAGCCCCACAGCAAGGGGCTTGAATGGATGTTGAGGAGTGTAGGCATTTGGCACGTAGGAACTGAAATAGGAGCAAAGAGTGTGGATTATATTACACAGAATGAAGCAGCATTTTGTACGAGTAAACTACAGAACATTAAAACTCCTGAGATCCTATACATCATTTACTTCTCCTGCTTCCTCTCACAGATGAGAACACTGACGCCCAGTAAAGTGAAGGGACTTTACAAAGATTATTGTCCTTGAAACCGATGTATTGAGGATAAAAAGCGGCATGAATTTTAGGAACAGATTTAACGTTCAAAAAATACTCTCTTTTACTCTCTTAAATGTAGGAATACATTTTTTCTCAAAGAATGCACTAAGTGGTAATCCTTGGACCCTTCAGCAATCATTTTGAAGGTTATAGTATTAATTTATCATGTCTTCTAAACCGCCAATGTGTTTTCCTTATGTAAGGAATTATGAATCAGCTTAATTAACAAGCTTATCTTTATTGTTTTTATAATGCCTAATTTAGGGTAACAGTAAAAACAAAACTATTTTAAAACACAAGAATTAAAGCAACAGAAAAACATTTATTTGAAAAATCTACCAAACACAAAAACCTTCCCTAGAAGAAAGCAGCAATGATACAAGGGCCTGAGAAGCTGAAGAAAAGGAAAAGAAAATCTACCAATGGTTATTTTTAGCATTTGTAGTTTTAAAATTTTATGTGGCTAAAGTTAAAAAGTAATCCATCAGAATGGAAACTGATTAATCACTAAAAAATAAAAAATGAAATGGTTTGTGTTTTCAGTGACTTAAAGAATGTTTTAATCTAGCTGCCAGATCTACAACCTACTATAGTTCTTCACATCTCATGTTTTCAAAAATGGCCAAATCTGTAAAGAGGAAAATAAAAAATGCTTTGAAAGCTTTTTTTTATAATCAGAAACTCAGATCTCAAGCGAGGCCCCAGAGTCTATCTCCAATAGCCAGTGTAGAGTCTATGACATGGGTCTAAGGGATGGAGCTGGGGCATCTTTCATTTCCTTTTCTATCTTAAATCAGACTGTCACTAACATTTGGTCCTTGCCTTTGCAAGAGGAGCCACTTTCCATCCCCGGTTTTTGGCTCCTGATTCTTCATGAGGGCTCTTGAAATTACATGCTCCAGGCACTGTAAGAAGGCCAGGAATGAAGGGCTTTGGAACAGAAAAGGGGCCTTTGTGTTTGCCTTAGTTTGTTCCTGCTGCTGTAACAAAATACCCGAGACTAGATAATTCATAAACAGCAGATATTTATTTCCCATGGTTTTGAAGGCTGGAAGTCCAGAATCAAGTGCCAGCAGGTTCCATGTCTGCAGAGAGTCTGGTCTCTGCTTCTAAGATGGCGTCTTAATGCCACATCCTCTGCAGGGAATAAACACGGTGTCCTCACAGGGCAGAAGGGATAGAAAGGCAAAAAGGACTGAACACTGTGTGAAGCCTCCTTTCATAAAGACCTTAATTCCATTAACAACTGAGGAGTCCTCATGACCTAATCTCTTCCTAAATGCTCCACCTCTTAATACTATGGCTTTGGGGGATTAAGTTTCTACATGAATTTTGGAGGAGACAGAAACATTCAAACAACAGCAGCCTTCTTTCCCTTTGATTGAAGAAAGAAACTAGCAGTCCAATGGCCTCTGGTATGCAGAGCCTGTGGGCAGCATCTGCCCCCGTGGAGAGGAGAGGAGGGAAGATGTCATGGCTGACATTCTTTTTGTCCCTTGAGGCTGCTCTTCACTGCGCTGGTATTTCTCCTGGTCAGGCCAAAAGCAAAGAGCTGACCGCAATCAGCTGAACAAT
Organism: Papio anubis; assembly: GCF_008728515.1. NCBI lineage: Eukaryota > Metazoa > Chordata > Mammalia > Primates > Cercopithecidae > Papio > Papio anubis. Next base: position 141,748,445 of record NC_044977.1, read on the forward strand.
GGAAGGAGGTCTTTCCTGATGGCTTTGAGGACCCAAGTGGAATGAGTATCATAGGCAAATGCTCTAAGTTGGGATTTGGGCCATTTCAGAGCATCAGCTACCTCTTGCACATATCCTTTTTGAGAGCGGCCTTAAGTGCCACGTTACCCCATCTGTAGCTGCCCAGTGGCCCTTGGGGCCATTCAGACAACAGCTATCCCTGCAGTCAAACTCTTTCCTATTTGAGAAGAGGGTCCAGACATACTGAAGAGTAGTTTTGAGTTTGTCCTTTGCAGGGCTTACTGAGAATGTCAAAATTATTTGGGAACTGGCCTGGAGAGTTTACAGCTAAGAGTTTTAGTAAAGATTTCTCCTTCAAATTCGTCTCTTTTTCTCTACCATAGCTTTTTTCAGCTACCAGTGTTTCCCCTCTGGATTACTGTGACACTATTAATTATCTTATTGCCTCAAAGCCCTTCTCTTCCGTACCATCTGAAGAATATTCTGGAATCACAGATCTGCCTCCTGCGCTCATAGCCTTGCACTTCCTACCCCTTGTTTTCTGCTGGGCATCAATGCCCTCTAGAATCTGGCTCTCTTCATTACCTCCTGTTCCTACTTCTCACCTCGCCACATGGGCCAGCCTTTCCCCATTTGATTTTCTGGCACATAGTGCAGACTTGTTTTCAGATGTTAGGCCTGATGTCACCTCCTGTGGGACAACTGACTCCCTCCATCTGGGTTGAGCATCCCTTTCCAGTAGACTTCGCTGTGCACACATTCATTGCCCTCACCAGAGTGTGAGCCCCTGGAGGCCAAGCGCTGTGTCTTACTCTCGAGTCCCCAGAGCCTGGTCCAAGACTTGACACTTGCAACAGCTCAACCCATGTTTGGGGAATGAATGAAGGGTGTCAGTGACTCTGACAACCAGAGAGGAAGAACTGCCTGCCACTCGTAGCTAGATCTTGCTGCTTCTTCCATTTTCCTTTCTTCGCTGAGGTTGAATATGCCAAGATTCCCCAGTACCCCTCGGCAGCCAGGAGAAGGGTGAGGAGAGGGGAGCTTTTGTTCCTCCTCCAGATGGCTGAAGCTGGGATGGAGCCCAGCAGCTGTGTTTGGGTGGAAGGCGAGAGGGCAGATGGCCTGGTGTCTGTCTGCAGACAGCCTGAGAGGCTACAGCCCTGGTGCAAGGCACTCTTTGCGGTGAACTCCACAGGGCAGTGGTGGCATAGAGCAAACGCCAGGGCAGGGCACTGTGCTAGCATTCACCGATCAACAATGGCTGGTGTGAGCTTCAGGCAGCAAAAAGAGAATCCTTTATGCGTGAGACCCTCATGTTTCTGGTGGTGGCTTTTAACGTTTCAATCTAAACAAAGCCTTTTCTATATGAAAACTCTCTTAATTACTATCATTTAAACATTGGTTTAATACAAGCAAGCCTCATTAGGTTTCGATTTTGTTTTCTGCAAATTTTGGCAGCTGTTGAATTATTCACCCAACGAACGCTGGTGGTGGTGGGGGCAGCTGGCAGAGGAGGGGGCGTCTTCATTCATTGCTGAAAATACTTAGAACCAGAATATGATACCGGGCCTAATAATTTGTACTAGGACAGTAGTCACATGCTTAGACCCCAAGGTGCTCACTGATGTCCTCCTATCATCAGGAAATTCTTTCTTTTTTTCTTTCTTTCTTTTTTTTTTTTTTAAACAAAACAAAACAAAACAAAACAGGATCCTTGGAGGAGCAGAGTGAGAGCTAGAATCAACATTGCTACCACCTTTCTGACTGCCCCTTCTCTCTTGATCCAAAGCCAGTCAGTCCAAAAGGCAAGGCACAATGTCATACCTGTGTTCTGAGGATATATGGGTGGCTCCTTAAGATGACAATTTGTAATGAACACATTTATGAAATAAATTCCAAATCCAAGATTCTGTAATCATCCAATTGATAATATTTTTCCTAAACATTCAAGCTATAATGTGACTTAAAATCACATTTTAGTTTCTGCACATACTAAAATCGAGCATTTGAAAGATGTGATGTCATGGTGCTGTCACATTGCATAGGTATAAACTATCTTCTCCCCAAAATGATTTTTTTTTATTATCATACTTTAAGTTCTGGGGTACATGTGCACAACGTGCAGGTTTGTTACATAGGTATACATGGAATATTATGCAGCCATAAAAAAGGATGAGTTTATGTCCTTTGCAGGGACATGGATGAAACTGGAAACCATCATTCTCAGCAAAGTAACACAAGAAGAGAAAACCAACAACAATTCTTAACAACAATAAGAAATTAAAATCTATTGAGAATTAACTGGGGGCATCCTGGTGAGGAAAGTGGAATTGTCTTCTTTCCTGCCTGCTCCCCCAAAATACACATTCCCACATACCACGGGGAGAGAACCCCAGCATTAGAATATTCGTGATTCTTTAAGACATCTGTTAACAAAACAGTTGTGGCCAGAGGGTTCCTGGATTTCCTTCTTGTGCCTGACACGTTGGCATTCCCTCACCAAGGGTTCCTGGCTGCCAGCTAGGCTTTGCCTAAATTGACCAACATGGCAGCCAGGAACCACATGAGGTGACTAAAATAAAAATGTAAACTAAGTAAAATTAAATATGTTAAATTTTCAGTGCCTCAGGCACACTAGTCACATTTCAAGTCACATTTCATGCGCCTCTCAGGAAGCGCACGCGGCTACCAGCTACTGTATCAGACAGCACACATATAGAGCATTTTCATTATCACAGAAAGTTCTATCAGACAGTGCCGCTTAAGACTCACTAGGCAATTCACTCCAGTATCAATTCAGGCTTGGTTGATTTTATGATTAAATTGATTCATTGTTTGAATTTATTAATCAGTTCAGTTGGAATAACTGTGCACTCAGGCAGCTGTTGAGATGACAGAAGTGATTTGTTCCATAAAATGTTAATGGCAAGAGTGCAAGTATGAACAATAGTAATAGCTGACATTTATTGAGCACTTATGCTTCAGGCACTGTGCTAAAGACTTAACCTGCGTTATCTCACAATCTTGGCAACAACTTTATTATTATCCCAACTTAACAGGAGGGAAAAATTAATAGCAGAGGTGGAAAGGGTCTTTAGCATTTATCTCTTTGACCATCTCAGTTGACAAAGCTCAGACTCTGAAGTCAGAGTGCCTGAATTTGATTGAGTGGCCTTGGGCAAGTAACTTAATCTCGTTGTGCCTCAGTTTTCTCATCTGTAAATGGAGAAAATAGTAGGCCCTAGCCGACAGATTATTGTGAAGTTTCAACATGAACAGTTCATGTGAAGTATTAAGAACACAGTGAGTGTTAACTGCTTTGATTATTTATTATAGGTGAGGAAAATCCAAGGAGATTAATGCCCAAGGTCACATAGTCGATAAAAGCCCGGTACTCTTTCCACTATACAAACTCTTCTTGCATATAAGTCACATTGTGCCCTCCTTCCTTATCTCCACAAGCTTTCACTAGCTTGGCCCCTTTTATCTTAATCACTTGGCAGCCAACTGCTAGTATGATGAGTGACATCAGCACTTTTGCCTTGGCAAAGTCTGTGATGACTGTCCCATGGAGGCAGCCAATTTCCAGAGCTTTCTGGCTTGGTGACATGTGGAGAATAACCTAGATGATCTCCAAGGTCCCTGTCACTCCCAACGTTCTCCGATGATTTAAACTAAGAAAGCAAAAGCAGGTTTCCCTATGAGGTAAAAGAGAACACATCTTTTGACCCAGTTGTCTGGATCTTAAGGTTTTTGTTTTATTTTTTCTTTCTTTTTTTTTTTTCTTATTTTTTAGGAGAAAAATAGTTGAGAAAAAAAAAGACAGAAAAAAAAATTAGTTCACTAGACTAGCAATATCCTGGTGGTCACTTACACAGCACTTTTTGTTTGTATGGAGCCTCAGTTACCCACATGTAGGTTAGGGTGGTCCTAATGCCAGGCACTGCCTGAGATACTCTTTTTGGTTCACCCTTGTGCTGACCCAAGATGCTCACATTAGAGTACTTAGTTTTCTTAAGAGGATGTCAACTCACTGAGGGTTCATGTGATTGGATCTGTCTGTTCCTACCTGAAAATTTGAGGACTGAAGAGAAAAATTCTCTTTAACCTCAGCACCAGGAATGGCTGTACACTCTTGAGCAGCTGATTGGTTTTTATCTTACAGACACTGAATACATAATTCGTAGTATTTTTCTGATCTTGTTGGCTGCTATAGCCAAATTTGCAACCTGTTTCTAGCAATATGGCACGTATTTGGTACACAAAACCTACCCCTGGTGGCTTTTTCATATTTTTTCCTATCGTCGTTTCAATTCTTCAATTATTTTCAGCACTATGCAGGATATAGGATATAAATAATGAAGGTCATCTTTGGTCCCATTTCAGGACCTGGAAAAAGCCCCAGGCATCCCAGTCTATTCAGTTTTCTCCAAAGGGCTTAGGTCTTCTCATTTTTTAATTGCACAAAAAATATAAATTTTGGACACCACAGATGCTATTGTTCCCTGTGGTGTGGTGAAGTGTTGCACATCATGTTGTTCTATAGGAGAGGGGTAAGACAAAAAGGTACTGGTTATAAAAAAGAGAAAGGCAAAAGGGGGATCCAAAATATAAAGGAAAGAATTAGAATTGAGGGGGTTAGCTTGGAGACACTGGAGATAAATTTGCCTGCATGACTGTTTTTCTATGAGCCAATCTTCAGCACTCATCAGCTCCATCTGGCACAGGTACCCAGGGAGGCCTTCTGCAGTGCAAGTTTTAAAATCTACTTTAAGCTTCTATGGCAGTAATTCTCAAGCTATTTGCATACAGATCACTGTAATTCTTATCAAAATTATTTCGATTCAGTAGATCTTGGATGGGGCCTAAGATTCTGCATTTTTAACAAAGTTCCAGGTGATGGAGATGCTATCAGTTCAAGATCCACACTTTGAATATCGAGAATCTACAGGTCTTATATGGCAGCAGTTGGCAATTGGGGATTTCTGGACTCACAATCTTCTGGGTCCAAGCCATCTTTTCCAGTCTTGCTAGTGAAGATCTTGAGGCTTAAAGTCAGCATTACTTGGATTTCCATACATAGATGATCATCATGTAAAACAGTGCAGCCACTTGGGAAAACAGCCTGCCAGTTCCTCAGAATGTTAAACATAGAGCTATCATCTGACCCAGCAGTTCTACTCCTAGGTATATACCTAGGAGTAATGAAAGCATATGTTTCTGAATAAACCTGTACACAAATGCTTATAGCCGCATTAATTCATAGTAGCCCAAAAGTGGGAATAGCCCAAATGTCCACAAACTGATGAATGGATAAAACTGTGGGTTATCCATACCAGAGAATATTTTTCAACAATAAAAAGGAATGAATTACTGATAGATGCCACAACATGGATGAATCCTGAAAACACTATGCTAAGTGAAAGAAGCCAGTCATAAACAGCCAGGAGTTATATGATTCAATTTAAGTGAAATACCCAGAACGGGCAAATCTATAGAGACAGAAAGGAAATTAATGGTTGCCAGGGGCTCGAGGGAGGTGGAATGGGGAGTGACTGCAAATATGTACAAATTTTTTTTTCAGGATGATGAGAATGTTCTAAAATTAGATGGTAGTGATGGTTGCACACCTCTATAAATATTAAAAACCACTGAATTGTACACTTAAAGTGGGTGAATTTTATATGTGAATTATATCTCAAAGCTGGTAAAAGTCTTGTAGAGGTAGAGGGGTACAGAGTATATCTTAAGAAAGCCCTGCATCCACTGCTTTCTATCCAAGCAGTAGTTCTCTGCCCTATCTGGGGGTTCATGCTTCCCCTTCTTGTTGGGAAACCCTACGCCTCATTATATGCTCTCTCAGGTCTTGGTGATGTATCTACATTTAAAGCAATCTCACCCAGCTTTTTTGAGTGTGCTAGAATATTGGGTTATTAAAAATAGGCTGTGAAACCTCAGAAAAATTTGAAAATTTTAATGCTCTAATTTTAATTTCTAATTAAATGAACACTTCATCTGATGTTGCAACAGAGCGCACTCTTCGTACTGTCAGTAGTGTTGTGACAACAAGACTGAGTTAGAAAAGTTACGGAAGCTCAGGTCAATTTACGTTTCCTGTTTTGCTTATAAGACCTCAGTTCCCACTTAGAGCCCATAAATATCTGCAAAACCACACCAGCGAGAACATTGCTCAAACTTTGCTTTTAGAAGAACAATAATTTTCTTTCATTTAACAAATACGGGCATTTCCTCTTCTGTATCCGTTCTCAAAAAGCTGATGCTATATTATTTACTGATAAATAAAATTTGGAAATCTGCATCAGACCTAGTGGATATCAATACCATTAATTTAAAGGTGGATTTTCTGTCATAAATATACATTTTAAAATGTAAATAAAATTAATAATTTGTGCTTGCAATTTAATGGATTTACCACAATACAAAAATATCCTCAACTGATGGGGATTTTTTTGACAATGCTAGTTCTGCATGTGAATGGAGAAGCTCATTCCTTACAGGGTGTGATTGGCAACTGGCCAATTGCCCTCTCCTTTCCCATCTTCTGCCCACCCTTTCCCAACAGTCTCCATGGACCATGACTGAAGTTACACAGTTAAAGGTTTAGTTATTTCACTGGCTTAGTTATTCCTCTACTGATATTTTTAAAAAATACAAACACCCTTGGGAGAAGCATATTTAACACTTTTGAACCACCAATACCTTGGCTAAATAGATTCCTTATCAGATATTTTCACTGTGTTAACTCAGAGCAGCACTTAGCAAAAAGGGAATCAGAGGCCTTGCGCTTCCCCCAGGGTCATCATTACTTAGTTCAGAGCCTTAGTTTCTTTAGTTACAAAAAGAGAACAATGGACCAGGCTCAGAGGCTCATGTCTGTAATACCAGGACTTTGGGAAGCTGAAGGAGAAGGATCATTTGAGCCTAGGAATTTGAGACCAGCCTGGGCAATATAGTAAGACCCTGTCTCTACAAAACAAATCTTTTCAAAATGAGCTGGGTGTGGTGATGTACACCCGTAGTCCTAGTTATTTAGGGGGCTGCAGCAGGAGAATCACTTGAGCCCAGAAATTCTCTAGGTGGCAGTCAGTCATGATCATGTCATTGCACTCCAGCCTGGGTGATAGAGCAAGGCTCTGTCTCAAACAAAACAAAACAAAAAACCCAGATATAAAAATGTTTAATAAAATTTAAGCACATCCAATTTGACATTATATAAAAAGAATAGTATTTTATAACAAAGTCAGGTTTACAAGCAGCTTGTTCTCTAAAAACAGCCTTCTTCCTTACCAATAGATTGTAAGTCTGTGTTTGTAAAGTCATGATTCTCTGTGAGAAGATGAATTGTATGCGTGACTATTTTACTCTTGGTTACTACTGCATCTATCAACTTGGGGAGAAATGTGTTAGAGACAAAATAAAATGGTTTTAATCTTAAAAGAAAAGAAAAGAGAGAACAATGGTGGTGGTAACGTCTGCCTTGCCAGCCTCCCAGGTAGAATCACAGGTGGTGAGTCAGACGACTGTGAGTTTACAAACATGCAACACAGCAGCATTTGATGAACCTTCATGATGTGCTGGACGCTGTTTAGGGACCCAAATAGACCATTTCACTGTAACTGCATGCAGATCTGAAAGCTCCTATTTTCTACATGCTTCCTGTGGAAAACATAAAATGGGTTAGATTTTTCCCCCAATCTCTTGTAAAAAATTTTCAATCGGATATAGAAGTTGAAAGAAATTGACAGTGAGCACACCTATATCTACCACCTAGATTCTACAATTAACATCTTACGATATTTGTTTTATCATACTTCTCTCCATCTACTTAGGATTAAAAAAATTGTTTTTCATTTTTTTGCCTTATGTGATACTTATTAAGATAATTTATTCAACATCAACATGTTCAAAGAAGGAAACCAAATAAGGCTTTTTGCATGGGTGAGGGCATCCCACTTGGGTCTATTATGTCTAACAAAAACCTTAACTGCCAATTCTCCTCACCATCTTCCAAAAAAAAAAAAAAATTTACAGTTTCGTATTTAGGTAAGAACCCAAAGGAAGGAAACAGGAGGATTGTTTTTGCTTTTGTTTTTGTTTAAGCACCATTGACATGAACAGACAGGGAGAATGTTTTTTTTTTTTTTTTTTTTAAAAAAAAGAAAAAGGAAAGAGAAAGACTGGGTTGTTATTAAAAGCCCTAAGATAGGCTGGGCGCAGTGGCTCATGCCTGTAATCCCAGCACTTTGGGAGGCCGAGGCGGGTGGATCACCTGAGGTCGGGAGTTCGAAACCAGCCTGACCAACATGGAGAAACCCCGTCTCTACTAAAAATATAAAATTAGCCAGGTGTGGTGGCATCTGCCTGTAATCCCAGCTACTCGGGAGGTTGAGGCAGGAGAATTGCTTAAACCTGGGAGGTGGAGGTTGCAGTGAGCCAAGATCACGCCATTGTACTCCAGCCTGGGCAACAAGAGTGAAACTCCAACTCAAAATAAATAAATAAATAAAATAAAAGTAAAAAATAAAAGCCCTAAGATAAAACAAATACTACAAAATAAAGTTTAAACAGCTCTCATTGCTGGTTTCAGTTGTGTGCTCTATACCTGAAGAAATGTCCAAGGAAAAAGATATGATCTTAAAACCAAATAAAGATTCGTCTCCCTGAGGGGCCAAAGGTTTCTGTATCAAAGGCAGAGAAGGCACTGGAATACTATAATCTGGAACAGAAGCTTTTTGGAAGATAATAATAAACACCTTGCAATAGTACTGAATTGCATGTTCCAAATGTAGTCATTCAAGTATCCTTTCACTGTACTTGCCTCAGCATATTAATAGTTTTCTTTAAACTAACTTGTCTTTTACTTAGATACATATATTTTAAAAAGAGATCTTATATCATGAGTAGAAAACCAGGAGTATTTGTCATAAACAGAAACTAACTTTGAAAATTAGTGCCATGCAAACCAAACAATGTTGTTAACTCTTAGCTCCATCCTGGCGCTTGACAAAAGCTCTGAACCTGGGCCTGCTCTCTGCTTAAAAAAGAAAAATAGCAAGATAGGCAAGAATTAGAGAACTGTTAAAACATTCAAGTGGAAACTCTTCTTGATTTAATTAGAAGGACTGAAAGATAATTTAAAAGAATAAGTTTCTTAGTATGTGATTCAGGGTAATATAAAATCAAGTCCTTGTACTATTTTGTGTACCATCATGGTATACAACCCAGACCGGGTTTCCGTCTCAAGAAACAAGAAAAAGAAACACAAATGAAACAGACCAAAAAACAAAAAGACTGGAAATAAAGAAAAAAAGAAAAATCGATGAAATAGAAATGGAGGCAGAAACAAAATAGGAATAACACAAAAAATTGTTTTAGTGGAAAGATGAATAAAATTGATACATTCTGACTATACAATTAAGAAAAAAAATCATAAGTTACCTATATCAGGAACTTTAAAAGAGGTATAACTACAGATCCTAAATTTTAAAAACAAAATGTCAAATAATTTTACAACATTGTTGAAATGAACAAATTCCTTAAGAAATGCAAATTATTTAAACTGATGCAAGAGGAAATAGGAAAAATAAGTAATCCTATATTGATTTTTAAAACTGAATCGGTAATTAAAAGCCTGCCCCACCCCAGAAAACAGAACAAAACTGTATGCTCGGATGGCTTTGTTGATAAATTTTTCTGAATACTTAAGGGAAAATTAATATACTTTTCAAGAAGAACGAGGAAACAATTCCAAATTTGGGGCATTTATGAGGCCAGCATAATTCTAATATCAAAAACTGCCAAGGACATTCTAAGAAAGGACTATTATAGGCCACTATGTTTTAAAAGTAAAGACATTACAATCCCAAATAACATAACATTAATACATTGAATCTATTAATAAAGAAAGGAGATTATACATTGACCAAGTGAAGTTTTAAGAAACTATAAAACTTATTTATTATTCAAAAATTGATCAAAGTAATTCACCAAATTAACAAAATAAAAGAGAAAAATCATAGTATCACTTCAATAAATGCAGAAAAAGCATTTGACAAAATTCAAGTTATACATGATAAAAGCTCTTAGTAAACTAGGATAAGACAGGAACTTCCTTAATCTGATCAAGAGTACCTGTAAAATTCTTAAGGTTAACATTACATAAATGGTAAAATATTGATCTCCTTACCCCCAAAGCCAGAAATAAGACAAGAATGCCCACTATCACCACTGGTATTAAGCATTATGTCGGAGGAACTAGCTAGTTCATTAAGACAAGAAAAATATAAAGGTTGGAAATGAAGAAGTGACACTGTTTTTAATCAGATAATATAGTGGAATGTACATAGATTTATCGAGTAACCTTGCTAAATTGAATTATTCAATAGCGTGAAGATGTCAATTCTTCCCAAATTAACCTACAGATTCAATGAAATTTCAATCACAATTCTAGTAGTTTTTTTGTGGAAATTCATAATATTTTTATGGAAATGCAAATGGCCTAGAATAATCAAGACAACCCTGAAGAAAAACACAAAGTTGAAGGATTTACACAACCAAATTTCAAGATTTGCTATAAAGCTACAGTGATTCATACAGTGGTACTGGCCTGAAGACAGGCAAATACATCAACAAAATAAACTAGAAAGCCTAGAAATATACCCACATACATACAGTTACTTTATATGCAATAACAACACAAAGGCAAAAGTAGAATCTTTTCAGTAATGGTTTTATAGCAATTGTATATCCATATAGAAAAAAGAACTTTGCCTTCTACATCAGACACAAAATATTATTTTGAGATGGATAGTAAAAATCACATGTGAAGGATGAAAAAAATAAAGCTTCTAGAAGAAACATAGAATAATATCTTCATGAACTTGGATTAGCAGAGATTAAATAGGACCCAAAAAGCACTAACTGTAAAATGTTAATTAATTGGACATCACTAAAATTAAGAACTTATACTCATCAAAAGTCAGACACCATTAAAGGAATGAAAAGGCAAACCATAGCCTGAGAGAAAATATTTGGAATACATGCATCCAACAAAAGACTTACATCCAGAATGTATGAAGAATTCCTATAAATCAATAAGAAAAAAGACCAACACCTAAATAATAAATGAGCAAATAAATTAGTTGGTGTGGTGGCACACAGGCACCTGTAGTTCTAGCTACTCGGGAGTCAGAAGCAAGAGGATCACTTGAGCCAGGAGTTTTAGGCTGTAGTGAGCTATGACTGTTCCACTGCACTCCAGCCTGGGCAACAGAGTCAGATCCTGTCTCTAAAAACGAAGAAAAAAGAAAGGTCAAAAGACATGAAGAGACACATGGCAAAGGAGGATATTCAAATACCTAACTGTCTAATAAAGCTATGGGAAAGTGCTTAACATTATTACTCATAAGGGAAATAGAAATTAAAACCACAATGAAATAACACTATATACTCATCAGAATGGCTAAATTTAAAGACTGATGATACAAACTACTGATTAAGATATCAAGCAACTGAAACTCTCATATTGATGGTGACAGTATACATGCCTACAAGTCCTGGGAAGTTGTTTGGCATTATATAGCAATGTTAATACATAACTATCTTTTGACCCTGTGATCCCACTCTTAAGTGTATATCCAAGAGAAATGAAGCCTGTGTCTACTAGAAGACATGTACAAGAATGTTCATAGCAGCTTTCTTCGTAATAACCAAAAATTGGGAACAATTCAAACGTCCAACAACAGAAGAACAAGTAAATAAATCCTGGCCTATTTATACAATGAAATACTACACAGTAATGAAAAATACACAGAATGACATATGTGACTCTCACAAATATTAAACTTAGCAAAAGAACCCAGACACAATAGAGTACATACTCTATGATGTCATTTATGTGAAAGTCAAGAAGAGGAAAATGGTGTACTTCATTTCCTCACAATTCATCTCAAATGTACACAAAAGTTACATGTAAAGAGTACATAAAAATAAGAGAATCTCTGTTCTTTTAGTAAATAGACATTATCAAAAGGATCAATTCCATTAACCCTTCTGAATGCCTGTCTTATAATCTAATCACTGTTAGCTGGGAAGACTGGGTAGGAGCATGATGTTCTTGGAAATTTATAAAAAGCCAAAAAAAAAAAAAAAAAAAGCCCTCAGCAGTACATTACATATCAGATCCCTGTTGTGAAATAATGTTTTAGGATAACCGCTGGGTGCCCACCCCAAACCAGGATTTTCCTGCAGCTCTTCCTCCCACTCCAGCTTGTGGGGAGTTCGGTGCACTTTGTCTCAGGGTAGGAACTACACAGCAGAGAGGGAGAGAAGCTGTTTTAGATCTAAATGCCTTAAGCCACAGCAGGGACCAGAAAGAGCACAGGATATAGGACAAAAGATTTCAAAGAACACATAATGGCTCAGAGCCAGTTTTACCCACCCTCCAATCTAGCTCTACATAATTCCTGGATTAATGGCAGAAGAGGACTGGAGGGAAGTATAAAAAGCTGGGCCCCTGAAGAGGTCCCCCTGCCATTCTCCCACCTCCCACACTCTCTCCCTCTCACCCCTTCCCTGCCTTCTGTGGGGGTGGAAGGAGGAGTGACAGAAACCCAACTAGGTTTGAGGAATCCACGTGCAGAGGGCATCTATTCTTGCTTTCCAAGCAGAATCTGGGGGGTGGTAAGATTCCCCGGTTGATCCTGCACTAGCAGGACACAGGGGTGACCAGTAAAGATGGTTCTATGGCGTGTCCCAGATGAGGGGCCTAAAGCAGCCTCATGGAATTCCCGCATCCTCACAAGCAGAGACGGGAGATACATGGAAAAGTAGACAAAACAGTTGGCTGAGAGAATAAAAAAGAGCCACACTTGGGGAGGCCCAGATGTCAGAAGTGGGGATGGATAACAGCACACCTATGGACTGAACAGGAGAGAAAATGCTGTGAATCTTAGCAGATGCCAGCCTCACAGATGATTCCCAAGAGCCAGATGTCCTTTCCCAAAGCTGTGACATAAGCCTCCTGGAATCTAGCCACAAACTCAGGGAGAAAAGGGAACCCTGAATTGGCTGAGATTAAGTTTCTGCCACCAGGCAGGATGAAAGCTAAAATATGAATTCAGTTGTCAAAGAAAAACAAAGAAAAGTATTTCTTCCTCAATCGGGAATGTATCCTGGGGTTTCTACACCTTATGCTTTTCTAGAGTGTGAGTGTTTGGGCTGTGGGTACTCCAATCGTCTGCTCATCCTGCTCTCATAAGCAGCACAACAAGGCTATATGGAGACTCTGGATTTCCCTGTGCAAAACCCATTCTACTTCTAGCTATAAGGCAGTGTGAAGCAGCAGAAGAATGGGGGAGGTGGCCTCATTCACTTTTAGAATATGTGACAAAAAATTTATATACATATGCACATTCTCAGATTTCCTCTCCAAGCTCGTTCAAGTGGATTCTGCCTTTGCCCGTTCAATATTAACCATTTTAGTGCCACCCGTAAGAGAATTCTGCCTTTGCCAGAGAGGGTCTCCTGAGGTTTGTCTACAGAAGAATTGAGAGGGCCAGGGAAAAGGTAGAAGATGAAGGAAGTACCATTATAGTCTTGGGAAAGAGAGTTGGGGGTGGGGGGGTTATATGTGTTCAAGGTGTGAATGAAGTACCCAAACACTGATGGCTGCAATTTCAGTTCATAGTCAGAGTTTTTAATAGTAAGCAACAGCACACCATCCACTCTGGTGGATTTAAACTGAACTGTCAAAAGGGTTTTGAGTAGCTCACAGAAATGGCAAGAAAGCAGGAGAACTGGGTTTGGAGCGATCTATGTCTAGAATGATCCTAAAACCTCACCCCAGGACTTCTCTGGGAAGGATGCTGCCAGTACTGCCGCTTGGCCCACTGAGTCACAAGATTATCACAGGGCTTCTCTCAGGTCTGCTGCTTTCCTTCACTAACTTTGGTTCCAAGTGTGGGGCAGGTGTGTCTGAGAGGCTAAGCCTAGGTCATTTACCTGAGATCTGGGAACATGTGTGATTGTTATTTTTCAGCTTCTGTGGTGTGTGGTGGTGTAAGATACAAAAGAAGGGAGAATGTCCCCAAACATCAGATGAGGTCATGGGCAAGAAAGCCAGAAAGATGGCGCTTGTCTATCACTGAGGCTAACAGCCTCATAAACCTGTGGGCACAAGTTTGTTCTTTAGTATCTGTTGAATACAGATTCCATGTTCCTTTCCCTGCACTACTGAATCACAATGTAGGAGAACGGGGTCCTGAAACTGGCATTTTAAAAATCAGCACTTCAAATGATTTTTATGTGCCTCAAGCTTTTATATACACCATCATCAGCCCATGGGTATAGCTAACAATCACTCTAAAAATCACCATATTTTGAAAGCATTCACATCCTGGGAAATAAAGTATAACTCTCTACAGGTGGTTGTAGAGTCTATGGCTTTAGAGTGTAACAGGCATTGGATTAGTTCCAATTTTACCCTGTATAAAGTTCTGCAATTTTAGAAAAGTTGCTTTTTCTCTGATATGGCTTGAATCTATCTCCTAAAGTTCATGTGTTGGAAATTTAACCTCCAATGCAACAGTGTTGGGAAGTGGGACCTTTAAGAGGTGATTAGGTCATGAAGGCTCTGTGCTCATGAATGGATTAATGTCGTTATCTAAGGAGTGGGTTTGTTATCATGAGAGTGAGTGTTATAAAAGTGAGTTAATTCTTGCTTTCTCTCTTTCTCTTTTGCCCTGTCTCACCCTCTTTCATTTTGCCATGGGATGATGCTGCAAGAAGGCCCTCACCAGATGCCGGTACTGTGATCGTGGACTTTTCCACTTCCAAAATTGTGAGAAATAAAGTTATTTCCTTTATAAATTACCCAGTCTGTGATATTCTATTACAGCAATACAAAACAGACTAAGACAATCTGAACCTTAGTTACACCACCTGTAAAATGGGATAACAATAATATAAACCAATTAAGGAAGGATAGGCTATGCTGCTGAAACAAACAGCTTGACGTCTTGATGGCTTAACATAGTAAAGGTTTATCTCTTTTTAATAAATTGTTTTTAGAGTAGCTTTAGGTTCAAAGCAAAATTTAGTAGAAGGTACAGAGGTTTCCTAACAACCCTGGCCCTGAACGTGCATAGTCTTCCCAATTATCACCATCTCACTAGAATGGTACCTTTGTTACAATTGATAAACCTACATTAATACATCATTATCGCCCAGAGTCCATAGTTTACAATATAATTAATTTTTGCTGTAGTACATTCTATGTGTTTGGACAAATGTATAATGACATATACCTACCACTATAGTATCATACAGAGCAGTTTCACTGCCCTAAATACCCTCTGTGGTCCACATGTTTATCTCTCCTTGCTCCCTAACCACTAGCAACCACTGATCTTTTTACTGTCTCCATAGTTTTGCCTTTTCCAGAATGTCTTATAGCTGGAATTATACAGTATATAGCCATTTTGGATTGACTTCTTTTCACTTAATAATGTGCATTTAAGTTTCCTTCATGTTTTTTCATGGCTCACATCCTTTTAGCACTGAATAATATTCCATCATTTGGATGTACCACAGTTTATCCTTTCACGTACTGAAGGACATCTTTGTTGCTTCCACATTGGCAATTATGTATAAAGCTGCTATAAATATCCATGTACAGGTTCTTGAATGGATATAAACTTTCATTTCCTTTGGGTAGATACCAAGCAGCATGATTGCTGGATCATATGGTAACAGTATGTTTAGTTTTGTAAGAAACTGCTAAACTGTCTTCTAATGTGGCTGTGCCATTTTGCATTTCCAGGAGCAATGAATGAGAGTTCCTGTGGCTCCACATCCTTGCCAGCATTTGGTGTTATCAATTGTCTGGACTTTGGCCATTCTAATAGGTGCATAGTGGTATTTAATTTTTGTTTTAATTTGTATTTTTCTAATGATATATGATGTATAGCATTTTGCCATATACTTATTTGGCATCTGTATATCTTCTTTGGTGACATGTCTGTTAAGGTCTTTGACCCATTTTGTAATTGGGTTGTTTGAGTTCTGATGTTGAGTTTTAAGAGTTCTTTTACATTTTGGATGATAGTCTTTTATCTGTCTTTTGCAAGTATAGTCTCCTAGTTTGAGGCTTATCTTCTCATTTTCTTCAATTGTCTTTCACAGAGCAGAAGTTTCAAATGTTAACAATGTCCACTTACCTAATTCTTTATTTCATGAATTTTGCCTTTGGTGTTGCAAAGTCATTACCGTATCCAATTTATCTAGATTTTCACCTACATTACCTTCTAGGAGTTTTTTATTTTTGCATTTTATATTTAGGTCTATAATTAATTTTCTGTTCATTTTTATAAAAGTGTAAGGTCTTTGTCTAGATTTTTTGCATGTGGATGTCCAATTATTTGAACATCATTTGTTGAAAAGACTGTCTTTTCTCCATTGTATTGTCTTCGCTCCTTTTTCAAAGATCAGTTGACTACATTTATGTGGATCTATCTTTGTGTTCTCCATTCTGTTTCATTGATCTGGTTGTCTATTCTTTGTTAATACCACGTTGTCTTGATCACTGTAGCTTTACAATAAGTATTAAAGTCAGTATCATTTCTCTGACTTTGTTTTTTTCCTTCAATATTGAATTGGCTATTTGGAATCTGTTGCTTCTCAATGTAAATTTTAGAATTAGTTTGTCAATATCCACAAAATAACTTGCTGGGATTTTTATTTCAATCGTGCTGAATCTATGGATCAAGTTGGAAAGAACTGACATCAACATTTTTACAATATTGAGTTTTCCTAGCCATGAACATGAAATATTTCTACATTTACTTAATTCCTCCTTGATTTCTTTTATCAAAGCTTTGCAGTTTTTCTCATATAAACTTTTCACATATTTTATTAGATTTATACCTAAGTATTTCATTTTGGGGGGTGCTAATATAAATGGTAGTGTGTTTTAGCTTCAAATTCCACTTGTTCATTGTTATTATATAGAAAAACTATTGACTTTTGTCTATTAACCTTGTATTAAGCAAAACTGCTATACTCATTTTTTAGTTCCAGGAGATTTTTTTGTTGATCCTCTAAATTTTCTACATAGCAAATTACATAATCTGTAAACAAAGACAGTTTTATTTCTTTCTTCCTAGTCTTTATACCTTTTATTTTCTTCTCTTGTCTTATTGTATTAGCTAGGACCTCAAGTATGATGTTGAAAAGGAGAGGTGAAAGGGTGTATTCTTAGCTTATTCCTGATCTTAGCAGGAATCTTTGTTTCCCAGCATTAAATATGATGTTTGCTGTGGGATTTTGTAGATATTCCATATTAAGTTGAGGAAGTTCTCTTCTATTTCTAGATTACTGAGAGTAAAAACTCTTATAAAAATAAGTGAGTGCTGGATGTTGTCAAATGCTTTACCTGCATCAATTGGTATGTTTGTGTGATTTTTCTTCTTTAGTTTGTTGATGTGATGGATTACATTAATTGATTTTCAAATGTTGAACCAGGCTTGCACACTTGGAATAAATACTCCTTGGTTGTGGTGTATGATTCATTCTACTGGATTCTATTTGGTAATATATTATTGAGAATTTTTGTATCTATGTTCATGAGAAATACTGGTCTGCAGTTTTGTTTCTTTGCAATGTCTTTATCTGGTTTTGGTATTGGATAATGCTGGCCTCATAGAATAAGGTGGGAAGTAGTCCCTCTGCTTCTATTTTCTGCAAAATATTGTAGAATTGGTATAATTTATTCTTAAATTTTTGGTAGAATTTACTGGTGAGCTCATCTGGACCTGTTTCTTTCTGTTTTGGAAGGTTAATAATAATAATAATTATCATTATTATTATTTGAGACACAGTGTTTGTTGCCCAGGCTGGAGTACAGTGGTGCCATCTTGGCTCACTGCAACCTCTGCATCCCGGATTCAAGCGATTCTCATGCCTCAGCCTCCCAAGTAGCTGGAATTACAGGCATGTGCCACCACTCGCTGCTAATTTTTGTATTTTTAGAACAGACAGGTTTTCGCCATATTGCCCAGGTTGGTCTGCAACACGTGGCCTCAGGTGATCTGCCTGCCTCGGTCTCCCAAAGTACCGGAATTACATGTGTGAGCCACTGCACCTGACCTGGAAGGTTATTAATTATTGATTCAAATTTTAAATATATATGTATACATATAGACACACATATATTGTATGTGTATATATACATATATACATATAAATATCTATATACACACACACACACATATATATGCCTATTCAGATTGTCTATTTCTTCTTGTGTGTGTGTTTTGGCCACTCGAGTCTATCATTGAGTTGGTACATTTAATCTAGGTTGTCACATTTATAAGCATAGAGTTGTTCTCATAGTACTTCTTTATTGTCCTTTTAATGTCCATGGGAACTATAATAATATTCCCTCTTTCATTTTTGGTATTAGTAATTTGTATGATCTCTCTTTTTTTTATTTGCTAATATGGCTAGAGACTTCTAAATTTTGTTCATCTTCTCAAAAAACAAGCTTTCAGTTTTGTTAATTGTCTCACTTGATTTCTTCTTTTCCATTTAATTGATTTCTGCTCTAATTTTTATTATTTCTTTTCTGCTTACTTTGGATTTCTATTGCTCTTCTTTTTCTAGTTCCCTAAAGTGGAAGTTTAGATTATTTATTTTAGTTCTTTCTTCTTTTCTAATATATGCCTTCAATGCTATAAATTTTCCTCTAAGTACTGCTTTTGTTGCATCCCACAAATCTTGATGAGTTGTGTTTTCATTTTCATTTACTTCAAAGTATTTTAAAATTTCTCTTGTGATTTCTTCTTTGACCCATGTGTTATTTAGAAGTATGTTGTTTAATCTCTAAGTATTTCAGTATTTTCTACTTATGTTTCTGTTACAGATTTCTAGTTTAATTCTATTGTGTTATGAGAAGACATTGTACAATTTATATTCTTTCATATTTGTTAAATCATGTTTTATGCCCCGAAATGTGGTCTCTCTTAGAAAATGTTCCATGTGAGCTTGAGAAGTATGTGTACTGTGTTGCTGTTGGATGATGTAGTCTACAGAGGCCCTTATATCCATTTGATTGATAGTGTTGTTGAGTTGGACTAGTCCTTGCTGATTTTCTGCCTGTTGGATCTGTCCATTTCCTTTACAGATTGTTCATTATAAGTGTATAGAAATGCAATTGAGTTTTGTTTGTTACTTTGCTGAACTCAGTTATTAGTTCTAACATCATTTTTAAGAAATCTTTAGGGCTTTCTACATATAAGATTATATCACCTGTGTCAGTGATAATTTTACTTCTTCCTTTCCAGTTTGGATGCCTTTTATTTCTTTTTCTTGCCTAATTGCTCTTGCTGAACTTCCAGTATGCTGTTGAATAGAATGATAAAAGTGGATATACTTCTTTTGTTCCTGATCTTAGAGGAGAAGCTTTAAGTCTTTCATCATTGAGTATGATGTGTATTGTGAATTTTTCACATACGACTTTCATATGTTGAGAATTTTACATATGTTTCATAATTTTTCCTCCTATTCCTACATTGTGGAATGTTTTTATCTGGAAAGGGTGTTGAATTTTGTCAAGTGCTTTTCCTTCATCAGTTGAAATGATCATGTGACTTTTTCTTCATTTTGTTAATGTGGTATACTACATTCTGTGGAAGTCACATCAGCCAAGGGGGAAGGGACTTGCAACAATGCTGGGAAATGCAACAGCAATGGCTTCTTCTTTGTCTGCATCTCTGAGATCAGAAGAGCACCAATCCATGATATTTGAGAACAGAATCCTTTTAGCCCAACCTGGCTTCTGCAAGCTGTTTGCAGGCTGTTCCAGGAACATGTGCACAGCTGCTTGTCCCAGAGCTGAGGCATGGGAGATGGGTAACTGCTCCTCTGCTAAGAGCAGAAATTGACTGAAATTAACCAGCATTTACCATCCAAGCCTTCCCCTGAAAGTTTTAAGTCTTCGGTAGACTCCTGAGTTCCAAAACCATTACATTAGCCAGATTCTGCCAGTGCCTTGGTGTTTAGGTGAGAAGACACGTTCCTGGTGCTTTCTACAGTGCCATCCTGCCATAATCCTCCTCCACAGTTCTATTAGCTTTTTCTCACATATTTCAGTTCCCTCCTGTTAGGCACATACTCACTGAGGATTGACGACCCTTTTATCAGTATGTAATTCCTCTCTTTATCCCTGATAACTTTCCTTCCTCTGTAGTCCATTCTGTCTGAAAATAATATATAGCTATTCTTGTTTTCTTTTGATTAATGTTAGTGTGTTATATCTTTCTTCAACTATTTTTTATTCTTAATTGTTCTAACAGCTTGTTCAAAATAATAACAGAAACAATGTATTCATATATACATGTTTATGTATAAGTCAAATGAATAACAACATGATAAAAGGAATGTGAGAGAGGAATTACAAATATTTTGTTACTATAAGGTACTTGCACTACAGAAGTATAGTGTAATTTAAAAGTACACTTGGATTTGTTATAAATGTCTACTGCAAACTCTAGGGCAACCATAAATAAAAGTAAAAAAAAAAAAAAAAAAAAAAAGAACTATTTCTCCCTGTTTGCAGATGACATGATTGTATATTTAGAAAACCCCATTGGCTCAGCCCAAAATCTCCTTAAGCTGATAAGCAACTTCAGTGAAGTCTCAGGATACAAAATCAATGTGCAAAAATCACAAGCATTCTTATACACCAGTAACAGACAAACAGAGAGCCAAATCATGAATGAACTCCCATTCACGTTAGCTTCAAAGAGAATAAAATACCTAGGAATCCAACTTACAAGGGATGTAAAGGATCTCTTCAAGGAGAACTACAAACCACTGTGCAGTGGAATAAAAGAGGACACAAACAAATGGAAGAACATACCATGCTCATGGATAGGAAGAATCAATATTGTGAAAATGGCCATACTGCCCAAGGTAATTTATAGATTCAATGCCATCTCCATTAAGCTACCAATGACTTTCTTCACAGAATTGGAAAAAATTGCTTTAAAGTTCATATGGAACCAAAAAAGACCCTGCATTGCCAAGACAATCCTAAGCCAAAAGAGCAAAGCTGGAAGCATCACACTAACTGACTTCAAACTACACTACAAGGCTACAGTAACCAAAACAGCATGATACTGGTACCAAAACAGAGATATAGACCAATGGAACAGAACAGAGTCCTCAGAAATAATACCACACATCTACAGCCATCTGATCTTTGACAAACCTGACAAAAACAAGAAATGGGGAAAGGATTCCCTATTTAATAAATGGTGCTGGGAAAATTGGCTAGCCGTAAGTAGAAGGCTGAAACTGGATCTTTTCCTTACTCCTTATACAAAAATTAATTCAAGATGGATTAGAGACTTAAATGTTAGACCTAAAACCATAAAAACCCTAGAAGAAAACCTAGGTAATACCTTTCAAGACATAGGCATGTCCCCTTTCACTGCTGCGGCTGCAGCCATGAGTATGCTCAGGCTTCAGAAGAGGCTCGCCTCTAGTGTCCTCCGCTGTGGCAAGAAGAAGGTCTGGTTAGACTCCAATGAGACCAATGAAATCGCCAATGCCAACTCCCGTCAGCAGATCCGAAAGCTGATCAAAGATGGGCTGATCATCTGCAAGCCTGTGACGGTCCATTCCCGGGCGCAATGCCGGAAAAATACCTTGGCCCGCCGGAAGGGCAGGCACATGGGCACAGGTAAGCGGAAGGGTACAGCCAATGCCCGAATGCCAGAGAAGGTCACGTGGATGAGGAGAATGAGGATTCTGCGCCGGCTGCTTAGAAGATACCGTGAGTCTAAGAAGATTGATCGCCACATGTATCACAGCCTGTACCTGAAGGTGAAGGGGAATGTGTTCAAAAACAAGCGTATTCTCATGGAACACATCCACAAGCTGAAGGCAGACAAGGCCCACAAGAAGCTCCTGGCTGACCAGGCTGAGGCCCGCAGGTCTAAGACCAAGGAAGCACGCAAGCGCTGTGAAGAGCGCCTCCAGGCCAAGAAGGAGGAGATCATCAAGACTTTGTCCAAGGAGGAAGAGACCAAGAAATAAAAGCTCCCCTCTTTGTCTGTACATACTGGCCTCCGTGACTACATAGATCAGCCATTAAAATAAAACAAGCCTTTATCTGCAAAAAAACAACAACAACAAAAAAGACATAGGCATGGGCAAGGACTTCATGTCTAAAACACCAAAAGCAACGGAAACAAAAGCCAAAATTGACAAATGGGATCTAATTAAACTAGAGAGCTTCTGCACAGCAAAAGAAACTACCAGCAGAGTGAACAGGCAACCTACAGAATGGGAGAAAATTTTTGCAATCTACTCATCTGACAAAGGGCTAATATCCAGAACCTACAAAGAACTCAAACAAATTTACAAGAAAAAAACAAACAACCCCATCAAAAAATGGGCAAAGGATATGAACAGACACTTCTCAAAGAAGACATTCATACAGCCAACAGACACATGAAAAAAGGCTCATCGTCACTCACCATCAGAGAAATGCAAATCAAAACCACAATGAGATACCATCTCACACCAGTTAGAATGGCAATCATTAATAAATCAGGAAACAACAGGTGCTGGAGAGGATGTGGAGAAATAGGAACACTTTTACACAAGTTGGTGGACTGTAAACCAGTTCAACCATTGTGAAAACAGTGCATGCATTCCTCGGGCGATCTAGAACTAGAAAATACCATTTGACCCAGCCATCCCATTACCGGGTATATACCCAAAGGATTATAAATCATGCTGCTATAAAAACACATGCAATAATATACGTTTATACGCACTATTCACAATAGCAAAGACTTGAATCAACCCAAATGTCCATCAGTGACAGAGACTGGATTAAGAAAATGTGGCACATATACAATTATGGAATACCATACAGTCGCTAAAAAGGATGAGTTTGTGTCCTTTGTAGGGACATGGATGCAGCTGGAAACCATCATTCCTTACAAACTACCCAAGAACAGAAAACCAAACACCCAGATGTTCTCACTCATAGGTGGGAATTGAACAATGAGATCACTTGGACACAGGAAGGGGAAACATCATGGATCAGTCTGCTAGGAGGGGGAGGGGAGGGATAGCATTAGGAGTTATACCTGATGTAAATGACGAGTTAATGGGTGCAGCACACCAACATGGCACATGTATACATATGTAACAAACCTGCACATTGTGCACATGTACCCTAGAACTTAAAGTATAAGAATAAAAAAAAAAAAAATCACCATCCATTTCGATCCCGCACTTTAAAGCTAGGGCTTTAGAAAATAATGTGCAATTATATTATTTAACTTGTGAAGAACCTTTATTCAAATGGCCATGTATAACTATTAAAAGCACAGTTGCCCAGGGTAAAAAAAAAAAAAAAAAAAGAACTACAAATGATATGTTGATAAAAGAGATAAAGTGCTCATTAAAACCACAAAAGGCAGCAAAAGTGTGAAAGACAAAAATAAAAGCAAAAATCAAGGGCAACAAATAGAAAACATCACAAATACGTTAGATGTTGATGCAGTTATATCAATAATGACTGTGAATATCAATCGTGTAAATGCACTGCCTTAGACAGTCTGGGGGGCTGTAAAAAATTCTTACATGCGGTAGCTTACAAACAACAGAAATGTATTTCTCACAGTTCCAGAGGCTGTAAGTGTGAGATGAGTGCCCGCGTACTTGGGTCCAAGTGCGGGCCCCCTTTCAGGGTGCAGACTGCCAACTTTTTGTTGTATCCTCACATGACAGAAAGAGAGAAGGAGCACAAAGTGGCTGAAGATAGGTGGCTTTCCTGGGCAGCTATCTTTGAACATTTGAGCTCCTTTAATTGGGCCATGAGTTGGAGTTATTTGCCTTTAGTGTGATGAAGAAGAGAAGGAGAGAGAGAGCAAAAAGCACTGTAGGCTATTGCAAGGCCAGGCTGGAAGGGGTTAATAACTCATGTCTATATTTCATCTGTCAGAAGTCTTTTATATGACCCAATCTGACAGCAAAGGAGGCTGGAAATGCCATGAAACACATGGATTTGGGAGAACACTGATGGTTTTCACCACACCATCTGATAGGACTTGTGTGAGAACTAAGTGAGTAACATGTATAAAGCACCCACAAATATTTTATTATTTTATTTAGATTTTCTTGGTTTTGGTTTTTGTATTTTTTGTATGTTTTTAACGGGGAGGATGCCAGATGACAGAGTATTTATAGCTTTATTTAACGCAAATAAAATGTGTACATGAGCTGTCTATTAATTTTTCTTGCTGTGCAGCCTGGCACTGGGACTAGTGACTCTGGTGGGCTGCCGGGCTACTCTCTCCACAGTGGCTTTAACTGTTCTTGGAGAAACGTGTTGAGCAATCTCAGTACAGTAAGATTGTTGCATATCAGCAGCACTTCCAGCTCTTTGACATTTTGGGACAGGAATTTTTGGAAGCCACTGGGGAGCACGTGCTTTGCTTCTTTTCGCTTCCCACAACCAGTGTTGGGGGTCAAGGTCTTGCCTTTGATTTTTCTCCACATCCTGTTTTCAATACCTCTGGGTTGCTGCTATGTGGGTACATTTAATTTTGATATGTCAGTCTGACTGGTGAAGGATAAACTTCTTGGTCCATTTTTTATGATCTTGGGCTTCACGAGGGGTCTAACGGTAGCCATGGTGTCAAGAAGGAGATGGCTTTCACCTCTATAGGCAACACCCAGGAAGAGAGGGGAAGATAATTTCTTTTTAACTTTTGATATAAAATTAATAGATCTTCACTATAGAAAAATTAAATAGTATACATAAGCAAAAGAATAAAACAAAAGTCCCCAACAATCTCAACCTCTAAAGATA
Source organism: Papio anubis (assembly GCF_008728515.1). Lineage (NCBI taxonomy): Eukaryota > Metazoa > Chordata > Mammalia > Primates > Cercopithecidae > Papio > Papio anubis. The sequence continues at coordinate 141,773,358 of NC_044977.1, forward strand.
ATACCTATTAAAACATGAATCTTTTTTCTTTTACAAAAATAAGATTTTATTATGCATATAATATTAGAAGCTTTCTTTTTAAAATTATCATTTGCTGTGGTATAACTCCCTTGTGTTATTATATTCTTTTATAGATCATCCTTTTCAATAACTATGAAGTAGTGAGTCTTACAGGTGTACTATAATAGTCAAACACTTTACCAAATGTTGGGCATCCTTACTATTTTAATTAACACTGTGGTGAATATTTTGTGCTAAATCCTTGCACATCCTCAGCTCTTCCTTTATTAACATGGGTTTTTTTCCACTTCATTTGGCTCTCTGTGTTTGAGCTGGGCATACATAGCAGAGAATGACTGGCTGGTCATGCTGGGCACTTAACCAACCATGCAGATTGGAACTGGTGGAACAGGTTGGGTTTATTGCTGTAAAAACCAGTCAACCATAGCTTTGACTTTTAGAATTATTACCATTCCCTGGAGATTATGCCCCAACTCAAACCTTCTTTGGCATACATATTGCAAGAACTGCCTCATGCATTATCTCATATTCTTAAGAGAATACACTGTCATCTTTGCCTGAGTCAAGAGGAGGCCCTGGCAGCATGGTCTATGTTACTATTTATAAAGCATGTTTTATACATGCTAGAGGGTGCCAAATGTATTAAGTCAATGAGAGTCATTTGCACAATGCATATGGGATCAGGATATAAAATGATTTGAAGTCCTTTTTTGGTACGGAGAATATTTTTATGTTATGTAAAATCTACAGATCAGCTTGCAAACAGAATTTTTAAAAATCTGGCAAAAATGTTTTTATAAGGACCATTCCCCTTCTCTTGGATCTTTTTTTAATATTCACCTTTGATTAAATAGGGTTCAGACAGCAGTTAGTAAAACCCTTAAATGATTGTGCCACCAACCACTGTTTTAAAAACATCTCAGTTCCTTGGTTGCCTACATTGCCTACACAAGATAGAGTTCCAACCCTTTAGCACTTGCAGTTTCTGTATCCTTTCAAGTCTGGTCCCAAACCTCCCTTTGCAACTTTATCTCTGCCTGTCAATCCTTTCTTAGTGTCCACTATGGATTATAACACTTTACATCACGATTGGTTTAAAATCTGTCTTTCCCTCTCTATAACTTCTTTTTTTTTTATTATTAACCATAATATCCTGTCCCTCTCCTCTGCCTACATCTAAGAACCTTATACCTGAAATACAGTAAGTAATCAACAAATGTTTGCTACTAATAATAGCTAACAAGATAAGAATGGCTAGCATTACTATGTTCTAAGACCTTTGCTTATGTTATCTCATTTAATCCTCACAACTTTATGAGAGTGACACTATTATTATCCCCATTTTATAGATGAGGAAACTAAGGCACAGAGGTTAATCAACTTGGCCAAGATTCTAACAACAGATGACAGAACTGGGATTTGAACCTAGGCACTAGTAAAGCTCCAAAATCCTGGTTCTTAACCTACACTAAATGAAATTCATTGCAAAATGAAAAGTATTCACCATGTCATTGGGACAGAGACCACATGAAGGGGAGCAGTATAGTTTTTTTGATAGATGCACAGCTCCACAGATGGACTATTTTGGTTTAAATTCTGTTTTTACAATGAGCAGCTTTGTGAGTTTGGAAAATTTAAATTTTACTTAAATTTTCTAAGCCTTGTTTCCCCATGCATTAAGTGTGGAGAATAGCAGCCCCAATCTGATAAGATCATAGTGAACATTAAATAACATAATCAATACTGTGTACATATAGATATTATTACCAGCTCAAAGACCTGAATTTATTGCTTTTTGCTGTCTTGGAGTGAATATTCCAAATGCTTTGGCAAACAGGTCATTCGTTCCCCAGTCACCTGCTTCATGCGCAAATCTGTGCATGTGTGTATATTGGTCACATGTACAGGTGACATGAACATGGAATTACAAGATTCCTAATTCAACTAGATGGCCTTCCAAAGTGCATTCTGCGTTAGTTATATTTGTTAGGGCTTTTCAGGGAATCAATAAACAGTGCTTCAGTGTCACAACACAACAGCTCTTGGAGACATTCTGGTTTCAACATTCCGTGAATCAAAGATCAAGGCCTCTCCTAGCCGTTAGGCAGTCATGAGGATTTAGAATTAGAGAAAAGATTGGAGCGCCATCCAGAATCTAGAAAAACACCCTCCCTTCAACTGATCCACTATGACACCAGAACCCAGCATCCAGCCCACAAGCCTGGCTAAGCTTGACTTTCCAGAGAGTAAACTCTCATTGGGTTCTTCTCCTATCAGGAGGGAGCTGGATGGGATTTGCCCATGACCTCATATGTGCTCTTGTTATATTTCTAGTGGGTCCAGGCAGCTGTGCCCTGAAAATACAGCTCTGACTAGAGGAAATATGATCTCTTTTCTTTCATCACCAATGCTCCAAGCTAAAGCTGAAGGTAAACTGAACTTCTGAAAAGGAAAAGAAGAAAACAACCAGCCCAATTCAGAAGAATGCTGGGAGAGAGAGAAAGGCAGAGTAAACAGTTTTTAAAGACGAGGCAGCAATAGACCATGGCAATGATCACAGTGGATAAATGCAGAGCCCCCAGCCTACGCAGATGGGGAAGTCACCTCTTCCACCCCCAACTGCAGGCAGGACAATGGCTAAACAGCCTTAAATTGAGTCTGATACTAGTCAGGCTCTACTGATGAGAAAGGGCTTGGAGCATATCGTAAGCTGCCTGGGGTCATATGAGTCAGCTGTACTTTAGGAGGAAGTGGTCACTGGGAGGGGAATATAGAATCATAGATGTTAGTGTTGGAAAGAATTTACTCAGTTCTGCCCCCTCATTTTGCCCGGGGAGGAACCAAGGGTCACATCAGAGTGAGTCCACTTGCCCAACATCACAAAGTGAATTTAGAGCAGAGCATGACTGTTAATCCATCGTCCTATTCTGTCCCTTTCCTCCTGATACCTTCCCCCTCCTGCAGCTTATGTGTGGCCCTTCCATCCTACCCTCTAGTCAAGCCTTTAACATAACGCAGGCTGCATATTGGAGCTATGCCACCCCAGTGTGCTGCAGAGTGGAGAACACATGACGGCATTACATAGGAAATGTCATGGTGTCTGTTTTTCCTCCCACTTGTGGAAATTAACTTCATTTTGGATCCCATATATGGGGTTAATTTTCCACCCAAAGGAGACACTACAGAGCTCCCAGATCAAAGACAAGAACTGAGGGCTACATCACTCAGGGAGCTTTTCCTAAGCAAGCAGACGGAGGTACCAAATATGTTTCCAAACACTGGACTCAGTCATTCTTTTGTTACATATGACTAATGCTTATCAACACTTTCTTAGCAAGGAAAGAAAGAGAATCAATGTCAGAATGCTTCTAGTAACTTTTATCGAGTACTTATTGTTTGCCAGGTAGTTTTATTTCATCCTCAACAATACCATTTAAGGAAAAAAAAAAAAAAGGAAATAGAAGCACAAAGGGGTTAAGTAACTTTCCCAAAGCCATGCAATTAGTAGTCTGACTCCAGGACTTGATTCTTCATCATGCTTTCAACTCTCTTGTAAGACTGCACATAATTCTTGCTTTAAAGCATGGGTTTAGTCATTCTCTTCAAATTTCTATTCACTTTGTGAAGTCTTAAGTAAAGAACCCCTCTTATTATTATTGATCAATAGCTGAACCAAATCTAACAGTTCAGATGCTGGTGTTCTATTGATTTGCAGTTCTCACAAAATGTTCCTTTGACAAGACTTCTTTCTGTTTAAATGTGCTACAGGCTATGTAACCAATGTTAGCATGTTGGTATATTTCCTTCCAGTCATTTTCTTTTTTTTCGAATATGATAAAAACCACAACCACATTCAATTTCTTGACTGCTCCTTTACCATTTTTTAATGAATAAATAAATAAATAACGTTTCACTGAGTAGCTCTTTCATTATAAGCTTATGATGATACAAAAGTAGGGCACATAAAACCTTGTGATGAGATGTTTGGGCTGTTTCAAAATTCCTTATGTCATCCACAACTGCAATACATTATTATTTATTTACTAGATATAGTTTATTCCAGGTTAACAGAGATTTTATTCTCTGAAGGAGGCTCAAAGCAGCGTTTGTGTGTTTATGAGTTCAGGTGGGAAGAGTTGAAGGAATGCATCTGGATCATGAGCCAACCCAGAAGTCTCAGTAAGTTCAGTGAGCAACATGAAAGACCTGCGTACGTCAGAAGCAGCAACAGAAGCAGTTGCCACACCAACCAAGAGAATACGTTCAAGAAATTTCAGAAAGCCCGAAACATCACTAGGTCTCAATGTCCCAAGTAAAGAGAAAACTCTCATATTTCAGGAACACTGACTACCAATCCACACGGAATCAGTTTTTCTGGAAGTGAGATAACAGTTGTGTTTTCCAGATTACTCAGGGCATTCTTAGCTCTTTGTGATCAACAAAATTGACAGCATGCATCCACATCCACACAATCCAGAGGTGATCACTTTCTGCTCATTCATGTAACTGAGGTGGGAGACCTTGGGATGATGAGGCAGAAAGGCCCAGATTAGGATCTCAGCTTTACCTCTTCCAGCAATATGACTGTTAGTTAACATGACTATTTCTCAGTTTTGTCACATGTAAAATGGGAATCCCATTTAAGAGAATGAGTAAATAAATGAATTAAAAAAAATAAAAACAACAAAACATTACATAAATGTCAGCTCTTAGATTGTTAGAGAGCATGTAGAAATGCTGACTATTTTATAATCCTTATCCATCTTGGAGGCTTAGGGTGGAAGTGGTTACATAAGTATTTTATACTCATTTAATAGGGTAGGTTGAGATTTTTCAATGGGAGATATTGATAAATGTTTTATTTCCCCTGCTGTAGGAGTCTCTTTTGAGACTCCTATCTCCCCGCCCCTGACCCCCCAGACATCCTAGTAGTATTTGAAGTCCGAGCAGTGGTGTCTCCAGAGCCCTGAGCAGCTTTTCTGTTGCTAGGCCCCAGGAAGGCCCCCTGCCTTCCTATTGGGCGATATGCTAGCCCATTTTTGCCCAGTTACTTATCTACAGGGTCTCTGTAGACATTTGAGCTTGTGCTCTTCCATTCTGGGCAGTCATGATTGAAGCTTGACATTCTCATTTCATTGTTCATCCACACAATTCAGTTACCAAATTTTTTGGTTCAATTTTTTCAGTTGAGTGTCTCCTTTCTATTCTTACTGCTGCTGCTAAATTCTGTCCACATTACCTCTTGCTTTACCTGTTGCTATCACGGATTTGCCCTTCCTGCTTCAAGTTTTCCTTTTTTCAGTCCCTCCTACAGATCACTGGAAGATGGATTATATTCCTAAAATAATGTCACATTTTTGCCTCAAAACAATTTATTGTCTCCATATTCCTTTATGAATTAAATACAAACTATTCCAACATGATAGTTAAGGCCCTTTATACAACATCCATGTAGCAGAAACCAATAATTTCTTCTCTCCCCTTCCTTAATAATAGATACGCTTTCCTTTGCTGAATGTTAGCCAGACACTTGGCTGCTCTGAATAAGGACTGCATTTCCCAGCCTCTGTTTTAGTCAGTTATAATCACGTGACTTAATTCTGCCAATGAGATGTGAGTAGAACTTCTGGGAAGTGCCTTATGGAGAAGATTCCTGTCTTCTGCTCTCCCTTCTTCTTCCTGCTGCCTGGAATGCAGAAGTGGTGGCTGCATGAGTCTTAAACTATAACGTGGAAGCCACATGCTGAGGATGACAGAGCAATGGCATAGCAGGAGCCTGTTCCCTGGCCCCATGTGTCACTGCACCAAACTGGTGTCCACTTGTCTGGAGCAGTAAGACCAAACATCCACACTGAGGTTTGCAGCGGGAGAAAGGAGCGTTTTTATTTGCAGGGCATCAAGCAAGGAGAATCGGGCAGCTCATGAACCTAAATATACTTTGACTCTGCGGTTAATAAATCTTAGCAATTCTGTTTTGCAAATGAGGAAACTAAAGCCCAGAATAAACAGTATTATTTCAGGAAATTGTGCCTCATTACTAGATATTATCTAAAGATTTTCATCATAACCAGTTTCCTGCATCCACGAGGGTCTTATTTCCCCTATAATCATTCAATATTTCTCAAAATATGGTCTGTAAAAGACTATAGACTTAAGATATGGATCTGGGGCCCTATATTCTATGTCTATGAATTAGACTCTCTGGGAATGGGATTCTGAAATCTACATTACAAATAAACTTCTCCAATGATTTTACACACACTGAAGTCTGAAAACCTCAACTATGCTGTAATTAACAAACATTAATCCAGAAGACCTCAGCTCTTGACTAGGCACCAGAAACTCCCATGGAAGTTGAATTGCCCTATTACTGGGCCCCAAATTCTGAGGCAGCAGCTTTGGGGACTACTTCATTCCACTCTCAACTAGGACTCAACCATTCACATTGAAAGTATTGGAACTTTAGAGGACTACCTATTTGGATAAAATATTCATATTTTAAATGATCACACAGGGCACTGAATAGTGTGTTCTACTAGGCCATCCTGCTGTGGAAGAAAGAAAGTTGGAATACTACATTTAGGGAAGATTTTTCACGGGATTATGTGTATTTCCCAAAAAACTACCAGAAAAACCTGTTGATCAAGCAAGGCTAAGCTTTTCATCCTATTGTGGAAAGAGAAAACACCACCTTGGCAAAATCTTGGTTGTGTCTCAAAAGGGGAAAGCCGGGAGAGGATATTTATAGTATTTTAGTACCTGGGATGGATGACTTTTATGGCAAGTCTTGCAAGGCAGGAAACTAGGATTGGGCAGAGTTTATAATACAATATCATTGGGTTGTTGGGCACAGTGAGGAGAGGGTATAGAAGTGAGTATTGATGAACAAGCTGTTACTCTTGGTAAGTCAGTCATTAATTGGTTCTCAGTCAGTCCCTGGGAACAAGAATTTCCTGGAGCAAGTAGGTAAGTTATTTGGTCTGGTCCCAGGATTGTTGAACACAGAAGAAAAGTATGTTTATTTCCATTCTAATTGAAATAAAAAATATTTGTGCTGAAGCCTCAATTATCCCTAAAAGTCTATTTTCTGGAATTTTACTTTCTGCAAGCACTATGGTAGAAATAACATTTGTATTTTATTTAACAGTTTAGAAAAAGAAAACACACACTTCGTGTTTTTTGATACAACCTGTGAGGTAGTAAAACCAGGTGATTTAAAATGCCCAGTTTACAGGTGAAGAAATTAAAACTCAGAGAAATTATGTAATTTGCCTGAAAAGTAAAGTGTTTTATATAGGAATTGTGTCCTGGTATTCAGACTCCAGTATTCCTACCCTTTAACAGTACCACGAATAGGTTTGATTATGTCACAATGTGTTTTGTTGTTATTGTTGTTTTGTTTTATTAATGTTGCAGAATCTGGGGAGAGTTCTTTAAGCTTGATAATGTAATTTGGTTATAGGAATGCCGAAAGGAATTCATTATAACTTGGCCACAACTACAAACTTCCAGAATCATGGATCCTAGAGAAGAAACTATAACTGGCCAAGAGTAGAGCAATAATTAGCTAAGTATAAATCAACCAAGAAATAAGAAATAATCGATGACTTCCTGAGTGCAAAAGGCACTGTCTAGCACTTTAGTCCTGGTTGCTACCAGCTTGTTAATACAGACAACCTAGAATCAAGTACTGTGAATTCCAAATTATTAACTCCTACAAACTGAAATGTGTTTTTTGAGTATGCAAAGGCCCCCAAGGCTGACCAGGAAGTTATAAAGTTTTTCAAGTAGAAACTTACTGGTGGGGCTTAATGAGCCATGTCACTTCCATTAATGAAATGAAATATGCCACATTTCCAAATCTCCCTTTAAATTGCAAATCCATCTAAATGGGTCATTTCAGATAAACAAATGCCACAATTTCTCTCTGGATTGGAAAGCACAGTCTATGATGATCTGGGGGAAAAGGCCACAAAGTCAAATAAGGGAATATATCAGAGATATAGTAGATGTAACATACATAATGAACTATATCTTGGAAACTGAACGTCCAAACAGATTAAGTAAATATCCACTGCCGCTTGAAGGGAGAAAGAAATAAATTGTCCCATGTGCTTTTCTCAAGCAGGGCTCATACTGTAAATCAGAGTCTCCCAACTCTCATTGTATTTTACAATCACCAGGAAAGCTTTGAAGATTCCTGATATTCAGGCTTTACCCCAGACCAAGTGGGTTTTAAAACTCCCCAGATGATTCCATTGTGTTGCCAGAATTGAGAACAAGTGGCCTAAATCAGTGGTCCTCAAAGTGCAGTTCCCAGACCAGCAGCATTGCCATCACCTAGAAACTTGTTAGAAATGCAAATTCTCTGACCGGACACCAGCCCCTCTGAATCAGAAATTCTGGGGCTGGGACCTAGCAATCTGCATTTTAACAAGCCCTCTAGGTGATGCTGGCATAGGCTGAAGCACTTTTGAGAAGTACTTCTCTAAATAAAAGGGCAGTGTTCCTCCACCTGCAGCTTAAGGGAACATAAGCCTGACCTGCCCCAAACACTGCTTGGGACATGTGGTTTTTGTCTGACGACAGATGCCACTATTGACACAACACCCAGGCCTCTGGCTTTAAAGTAAACTGTTAAGTGCCATGTTATCTATAAAGTGTGGAGCTTAAAGGTGGAAGGGAACAACAGAAATCCCTGGCCCCAATTCCAGGGCTGATCTTAGGGAGGCTGGTCCCAAATAGTGCACCTACTGGGACCACGGTCAACATTTGGGGTTTGCCTCCCAGCATACCCTTTCTTCTGACTATAGGGCCAGATTTTTGTTGATAAATCCATCCTCTCCCACTTTTAGTCCCCTTGGTGGGTCCCATGAGCGAGGTTGTAAGGTATATGGATGTGCTTTGGTCAAGGAATAGGCCAAGGCGAATATCCAGGCATGCATGACTCAGTGAGTTTGGCAAGCAAGCACACACCTCCGCTTGTTATATAATCTATTTGTGTAAGCTCATACTTTGCTCTAAGTCACAAAGGTATAATTGCCCTGCTAACGCTGTACAGGGACTCTTGGGGCTCAGCTAGGTTCAACATGGCTTAACATGGTGGGTGTGCTGGTGCCCAGAGAAAGAGAGAGGGACCCAAAGTTGTCTGTCTTGCAGACGGACAGAAGGAAGCCATACAGCTCAGTGCGCTGGTGCCCAAAAAGAGACAGCGAAGCTGCTGACCCTGAAGGCAAGGGAGAGCTGGCCATGCAGTTGCAGGCGTGGGGGGCTGTAGGAGCCACAGTGTCAGAGCAAACAGCTGAGATAAAGGTGGACAATGTGAATAAGCTGCTGAGAGAGCTACTGCTGAATAAAACCACATTCACCTGCCTATGCCCCCACCGAGTGTTCTTTCTGCTCATCCACCCACTTCCCTCGGACTTCAGCATGGGCTGGACCCAGACCCCAGGACCTGACAGAGGCCAATCGGGGAAAGGCTGTGAGGACTGCAGGCCTGCCTTTTTCTCTACTCCATCTCCTGCCATCCTCCTAGGCAACACCAGAATCACATTGGATGGCCATCTGATTCATTGGTCATGAACATTCTGAGTTTCTTCGTTCCCGATGACCTTCCCTTATACTCCATCTCACCCATTCCTGCCCACAGATCTTTAAATTCATGAATTCAAGTATTCTTTCTTTGGTCCTCAGCCTTCTCTCTTTTCAGTGTTTTTGCTTGGATGCTCTGGTTTCAACTCTTTTTTGACCTCACAAGCCCCTCTCATCTATTGTCCCTCACCTTCTTCCTCTATTGCTCCTCTTAATAAATGAATGCTCCCAGTCAATGGTAGGGAATAAAGAATGCATATGTTTTAGATCTTAAAGCACTCTTCCTGTAATTGTTACTTAAAATTCATCATTCTCTGCAAATCCCTGCCACCCTGCTATGATGGATAAAGTGTCCTTTCTGCCATCAAAGGCAAAGGTCCCCATTTGTGCTCTGGTCCCTCTCTCCAACCATCTTCTAAGAAACCTTATGCTACTTGTTATCTGCCCTTATTTTCTCCTACCTTTTCAACCTCATTCTAGCAACTGGGTCCTTCTCATCATCTGTTAAACACGTTCTGACAATTCTGATCTTAAACTGGATTTTTCCCTGTATCTCCTCCATCACTATTCTCTTCTCACCTTTCTGGCTCAATCTCCCCATGAGATTTGTCTATATTTCCTTTCTCAACTGGTTCATCATTTGTTCCTTAGGACTTTCTGATCTGATTTCTGTCTCTACCACACTAATGTGTCCAATAATATCAGTGTGGTTTAATTTAGTAGACATTCTTCGGTGCTCATTGTCATTGACTTATTAGAAGAATTTGACACACTAACCATGTCCTTCCTCCACTTCCTTCTTTAATACCCCCAACTGTTAACCCCAACTAGAAGATAAACTTCATGAAAACAAAGGCCTTGTCTGACTTGTACCTGCTGTATCTGCATCCTAGAACAGTTCTGGCACTGTTCAATGAACAAATGAATCAATCAACTACGTAAATATTCATTTCATCTTAGTACATGAGGGAAAGTACAACATGAAAAGAAGGATAATAGAGGAATCTAAATTCATATTAGGAAGTGGCTTATGGGTCAGGAAGGCTTCTCCTGGTTTCCATGAGCTACACACTCTGACTTTTCTATCTACATATCTGTCCTCTCATTTCCAATCTCCTTTGCCAGATGCTTTCCCCTTCTCTCTCCCTAATGTTTCATCATTCCTCAAGAATTGTCTCCAGACCCTCTTCTCACACTACATTTCCTCTCTAGGTAACTTCATCGCTGTCACTGATGCCTTTACAATGCTTCCTATTTAGATGTCCCCAGTCTAGTCCTTCCTTCTGAGCTCCAGACCCATACAGCCAATATACCCCTGCCTGCCCAATGTCTAACAACCACCTCAAATGCAACATATCCAAAATTAAGACACAAATCAGTGCTTTCCAGTCCTCTATATTTGCTTCTTTTTCATGCTGTCTGTCTTAGCAAGTGATACCACATTATGCCTAGTTACTCATACCTAAAACTTATAAACATGAAGGAAAGTAAATGTGGAAAAGAACACAGTAGAGGGATCTAACCTTATATTACTTTTACTATCTTGGAATCAAGTATAATAATTTTAGACATTTCTGTAACTGGGATACTATCTTTCTTGGACCCATTCTTTTTTGCCTACATACTAGATATAGGTAATCTTGATTATAGTTCACATGTACAATTTTCTTTTTCAAATGTTTGTTTTAGCTGAAGTTATTAATTGCCTCTTTTTTTGACTCACTAGCTAGGTCTTCTCATACCTCTACTAGCTCTGTAAAACATTTCCAAATACAACATTTTTATTTTATTATAAATTGACAATTTATAATTGTATATATTATGGGTTACAAACTAATATTATGATTTATGAATACAATGTGGAACAATTAAGTCTAGCTAATCAACATATCCGTTACCTCACTTATTATTTTTCCTGTTGAGAACACTTGAAATTTACTCTCAGCTATTTTGAAATGTACAATACACTATTAACTATATTCACCATGTTGTGCAACAGGTCACAAAATAAAACCTCATTCCTTCTGTCTGAAATTTTGTATCATTTGACCATGATCCCTTTATTTCTCCCACTCTCTAGCCTCTGTAACCATCATGCTACCCTCTGCTTCTATGAGTTTGACTGTTTCTGTTTTAGATTCCACATATAACTGAGATCTTTCTGTGCCTGGCTTATTTCACTCAGGATAATGTTGTCCAGTTCATCCATGTTGTCACAAATGAGAGAATTCCCTTCTTTTTAAAGGCTCGATAATGTTCCATTGTATATATAAACCATATTTTCTTTATTCATTTATCTGTTGATGGACACAGATTGATTCCATAACTTGGCTATTATGAATAGTGCTGTAATGAACATGAGAATACAGACATCTGTTTGACAAACTGATTTCAAATATTTTGGGTAAATATCATTTCATGCATTAAGTGGAATTGCTGGATCGTATGGTAATTCTATATTTAGTTTTTTGAGGACCCTCCATAAAGTTTTCCATAATGGCGGTACTGATTTACATTAACAGTGTAGAAGGGTTCTCTTTTCTCCACATGAACTCATTGTTTTAACTGTATTTTATTTTAAATGTTGAGGTTGAGAAATTTGCTGCCATTCTGATCTCTAAAACTTATGTGACATGTTTTTTCTCTGAAAGATTTTGAACTCCTTGATTTAGCTTTGGAGATCTTAAATTTTATGATGATGTGCCTTGATACATATTTTTTGTGCATTTCTGAGACCCTTTCAATCTGGAAACTTAGGTCTTTCAGTTCTGAAAATACTTCCTATATTATTATTATTAGAATTTTATATATTAATATAATTTTCTCTTTACTATTTTAAAATTCTCTCTTTCTGCATCTAAAGTCTTGGGGCTTTTTTGCATCATCTCTTTTTCCTCTAAGTTTTGGCTTTCTGTTTAATTTTGATCTCTCTCTTCTATGCCAGAGGCTTTTCTTAAAGGCTGATCATCCTTGGATATCATAATTCAGCTTAAGCCATAATGTGTGTTTGGGTGGAACTTGTTGGTGGGTGGGCTTTAGTGTAGGGCAACTGCGTGGTCATCTTGCTTTCTCACAGAGACCTCCATTTGTCAGTTTCTGGGTAATTTCTCTGTGGCAGTTCAGTTTCTCCAGAAAAGATCCTCCGATCTCCTGCCTGGGTATGGTCTACAAGTTTCCTTTGACTTCCTGCAGCTGGTGATTGGGAGTTTCTGTGGTTGTACTATTCAGTTAGCAGACTCACTCAATTTTCTTCTAATTCTGTGCCTTGGTTCCTAAATACAGTACCCTTCTAGCTCAATCTCTCCAGGGACTCTAACTTTTGTCTACTGTGAGGTTACCAGAGGGATAGTCTAGTTGAGATAGTAGGGGGAGGTCCAACTACTGCTTATACAGATCTTCAATTGCAATGTTTATAACCCTGTGCTCTACTTCTGCCCTTAGTGATAATGTATGCCTCCCATTCTGGAGCTTCTTCAGGGTCCCATGTGGTCACCCAGCTTGCTCTTCCTTGGTCTGTCTCTCTACAGGTGCTTAGGTTTGACTTGCATCCACTCTGCTAAGCCTCTTCCCACCTCTTCATTTGCTTTCTATCTTTATACTTGATGGTTCAAAGTCACCAAGGACTTTTGGTTTTATTTAAAATGGAGGTTCGCATTCCTTTGTTTTGTTCTATTCTAGTAATTTAGGGGGCAGTTTTTGAAAGAAGAAAGGCAGAAAGGGCTTTGCTTTACTCAGCAATCTTGAAACAAGAAGTCCTCACTTCTCCATTTTTGACTTCAGCAACTGGGTTAGATGTATCTGGCATTTGTCAAAATGAAGAAAGCTAAGAATAAAATAGGTTTGGAAAGAACCACCAAATTTTTTTTGGTCATGTTGATTTTAAGATGCCTTTTAGATATTTTAATTGGAGATGCTGAGTAGAAAGTTGGATATAATGAATTTGGAGTTCCGGAAAGAAAGGACATAGACTCTATTTAAATAGAGTCACAGGATCAAATGTGATTACCCAGACAATCTGTACAGTTAGTGGCGGGAAGAAAGTGCAGGCCCAGCATATAAACATCAAGCAAAGAAGGAGATATCAGCAAAGGAGACCGAGAAGGCACTGTTGGTGAGAGAGGCAGAAAATCCGGTGAGTGCAGTATCTTGGAGGCCTAGAAAGAAAAGTGTTTGAAGGAGTTCAACCATATACTGTAAGAGTGAAATAGGATATAAACAGAGAGGTGACCATTGCATCTGCCAACACAGAGGTTATTGGTGACCTTGACCAAGCAGCCTCACAGAGCAATGGTATCCAGAGAAGCTTGAAAGGAGTGGCCTGAGAAGAGAATATGAGTGAAGATGTGAGACCACAACTGTAGATGACATGCTCACCAACTCTCCTGCTATGTATGCCTTGTTCATCATTAAATCTTTAGCAACTAGCAACCACACATAAAATATATGTGGACCCACTGAAAGAATGAATCTGCTCCAAGTGTTCCTACAGTGCTAGGATCTTTTCTAAAGCATGTTCTTCCATTGTCTCCCACCCTAGTTTTTCTGCTTAAGGCAGAAAAACCACCGTCTTTATCCCCTCTTTTGTGCAGACTTACCCGAATCTAATTTTCTTCTTTCCACTAAAACCAATCTCAAAAAGCAAGCAAGCAAGCAGGGGGCCTAATTAAGAGCAAAAACAATATGATTATAACTGAGTAACTTACTAACTCATCTTGGCAAAATAAACAGAGAATTAAAATTCAACTTAGGATAGTGGTGCTATTATTTTAAAATGTCAACTCAAAATTTTTATGATATTTTGATTACATATATCAGTCAAACAATAGTGAAAGAAGAGGGAAAAAACTTGATCTCTAGAAAGAATCCAAGATCAGTCATCTGCATTTCAGTGTGGCTACATGTAAGGGATGACATGACTAAAGTTACAGAAAATCTGTGCCACAGAAACATAATATTAATGGTAATTAGAGTCAGCTCTTCATATATCTTCGGGTTCTGCATCCACAGATTCAACCAGTTGCCAATATGGCCAACCACAGATTAAAAATATTTGGAAAAAAAATTTAAGATAATACAACAGAAAAAAATAAAAAAACCCATATAGTGTAACAACTGTTATATGCAATATTTGCATTATATTAGGTATTATAAGTAATCTAGAGATGACTTAAAGTATGCATGAAGCTAGGCATAGGTTATATGTAAATACTACACCATTTTATATAAGGAACTTGAGTATCCACAGATTTTGGTACAGGGAGGGGATGTTATGGGGTGGGGGGAAGGAGGTCCTAGAACTATTCCCCAGCAGATACCAAAGAATGACTGTATACCTGATATGTAAAAAGGACTGACATTTGGGCAGAAATTTTGGCATCTGATCTTTCTTAGAAGCTAACACAATCTCCTTAGAGAGAAATGGCAGTGAGTGACTGGATATTGGCATGACAGGGTTCCTGTCCTTCCCATGACTTCCAGGTTCAGGGTGGCTTTACTAATTCCTGCATTTCTTTTGTCCATAGTATTTTATGTCCTATAGAAATCCAGCCTTGCTTGAATATAAAATTTAGGTAACCTGACTCTTAGACAACAAGATAAGACATTAGTGCTCAGTGGGGCTCAAACCTCCATTATGTGCATTGTTGGGGTGATGGGAGGTGGTAGAAATAGGAAGCAGTTGGTGAAGAAAATGTAATGTTGTATTAGTCCATTTTCACACTGCTGATAAAAGTGAAACTGGGTAATTTATAGAGGAAAGGGTTTTAATTGATTCACAGTTCTGCAGGACTGGGGAGGCTTCAGGAAACTTACAGTCAGTCATGGCAGAAGGGGAAGCAAACATGTCTTTCTTCATATGGCAGCAGCAAGGAGAAGTGCAGAGTGAAGGTGGGAAAAAGCCCCTTATAAAACAATCAGATCTCGTGAGAACTCACTCACTATCATGAGAACAGCATGGAGGTAATCGCCCCCATGATTCAATTACCTTCCACTGGGTCTTTCCCATGACTTATGGGGACTATGGGAACTCCAGTTCACGATGAGGTTTGGGTGGGGTCACAGAGCCAAACCATATCAAATGTGTATACTTAAGACATCTTCGTGAGATTCTTCCTGTGACCAATATCTCTTGCCTGGCTTCTAGCGCAAAGCTACTGGGTAGTCATTGCCCATTTAAAAAAATCTCAGGAATTTTAAAGTTTGTCCCGAATTGTGGCAACAAAAAAAGCTTGGTGTCTCACTAAAAGGACTTTAGAATTCATCCAAAAAATTTTTGAAGGAATGTAGGAAAGGAAGCTGGAGACTCTTAAACTTGAAATAAAACCTCTAACACAGCACTGTCCATTATTAAGACACATGTGTAACTTTAAATTTTCTAGAAGGCTCATTAAAAAGAGCAAAAAGAAATTAATTTTAACAATATGAAATTAATTTTAACAGGTGAAATTAATTTTAACAATATACTTAATTCACTATATTCAAAGCATTATCATTTCAACATATAATCAATTCTAAAAAATCTTGGAGCTATCTGACATTTTGTGTGTGTGCTAAGTCTTTGAAATACAGCATATGCTATACTCTTCCAGTACATGCCAATTGGAACCAGCTACATTTCAGCTTAATATAGTCAGTGGCTATTGTTTCAGCCATATTAAGTCATTCCTTTTCAAAGGGAAGCAAAAGTTGTGACTATAATCTGTGAGCTTCAAAAGGTCACAAATTGGTTTACCCAAACTATTCAAATGCAAAGCAAGTTTGTTTGGCAACAGGAATTGCACCGCTCAGCTGAGAACGTTCTGTAGCCTGCTGGACAGAGGCCTTTGGGGCCTGTGAATGGAAACAGGCTTTCTGCCTGAAAGACCAACTCCCATTAGCTATGAAGTCTTGGGCATTTTCCTTTCCCAATGCATCTAGTATTTTTCCTCACTTTACAAATTAAGACTTTATTTTCCGGATGTCCAACATGTCTCATGTAGCAACTAAGATGTGTTTATGAGCCTTTTGGGAATCTCTGGAATTTACATGGAATTCCATTGATGGTGTGATGATATGTAAAACAGAATGAACTCTATGTGCTCTGTCGCATGGATAGGCCTGAACCCAGTTACAACTAATTTCTGCATTAATTGAACTTGAATTCAAATAACATATTCCTTTGCCTCACAATACATTAGGTTTCTAGAGATTACAAATGCATTAGCAAGATGGCCTAATTCATTCTTGCTCTGTAGACTGGTTGTTTTGGTAAATACCCAGTTTTATCTGTGTTTGCTTTATTCAGTGAGCTAGAGCTTGTTTCTCCTAAGAGAGACCTGATTGAAGGCAGGCAGGAGGGCAGGCTCCCACTACAGACCAGCTGGCTTCCCAGGTCTAAGACCCTCCTACATTCTGTGAAGCACTGTCTTTCATGCTGTTCACAAATTGGTCCAAGAGGCATTCTTGAAGATTCAAATTCACACAGAAACAGCATGTTTGGCTTTCAGAGGATCAGCCATGTCATTTTTATGTCTGCACGAAGGATGGTAACTCAAAATTTTCCGAGCTGGGCCAACTCTGCAAACAAATGACCTGCATGTTGTCAAATCACCAGCTCAGGCCAAGGCGGATACTCACTGTGCCTGGCCCATCCGACTCCCAGCAGTCCTCTCCAGCAAGCTTGTCACACTTCTGAAAGGTGACATTTTAGCAGTCTGTTTATAAAACTGCCAAAGGAACATTTATCATGAGGTGCAAACAAAACAGGCACAGGAGAGAAATGTTTTGCACCACATTTCCCAGAATTCTGAACATGTCTCCTAAACACTCTGAGACACCTGTGGTTAACCTGTGCAGTAAGTATCAGAAGCAAGTATCAGAAGAATACATGGACCAGGTGTGGTGGCTCATTCCTGTAATCCCAACACTTTGGGAGACAACGGCGGGAGGATTGCTTGAAGCCAGGAGTTCAAGGCCAGCCTGGGCAACAAAGCAAAACCCCCATGTCTAAACAAATTAGCTGGGTATGGTGGCATGTGCCTGTAGTCCCAACTACTCGGGAGGCTGAGGTAGGAGGATACGCTTGAGCCCAGGAGTTTCAGGCTGCAGTGAGCTGTGATTGCACCGCTGTGCTTCAGCCCAGGCAATGGATCAGGACTCTGTGTATTAGTCAGTTCTCACACTGCTAATAAAGACATACCTGAGACTGGGTAATTTATAAAGAAAAAGAGGCTTAATGGACTCACAGTTCCACATGGCTGACGAGGCCTCACAATCATGGTAGAAGGCAAAGGAGGAGAAAGGCACGTCTTACATGGCTACAGGCAAGAGGGAACTTGTATAGGGCAAGTCCCCTCTATAAAACCATCAGATCTCATGACACTTATTCACTGTCACGAGAACAGCATGGGAGCCTCCTCCCCACCATGATTCAATTACCTCCCACAGCATCCCTCCTGTGACATATGTGAATTATGGGAGGTACAATTCAAGATGAGATTTGGGTGGGGACACAGTCAAACCATATCACAAAACAAAACAAAACAAAACAAAAAACACATATGTCCTGTAATGTACACACATTCTGAAGTGAAAACAAGCTGGGAAGTCCAGTGTGGCTAAGAGTGTCAGAATCCTACACAACTGTGTTCAAGAGATTATTAAAAGAATATACTGAGGGGACATTTTTCTTATTATAGCAGAGGTGACATGAGTTCAAGAGGTCAAGGAATTGCTGAGTTAAAATACTCTTGACTGACTGTATTAGCCCCTAGCATTATATTAAAATTTAACAAGCCACTCATGATTGGAAAGCAAATAGACACTTGCTTCAACCCGATGGTTATAAATCAATCACTCACCAGGAGAGTAGCCACTGACACACAGACATAAGAGTATTATGCAGTTTTCTTTAGTGATTTACCCAGCTTGCTGTCTGCCTACTTGTTTGAACATCTTTGGGGAAATACCAGAATTGGAAGTTAATGTACTGAAGAAGCTACCATCAGAACATTATTCACTAAGTGAGAAAACCTGAAAATAATCAGAAAGATCTGGCTGCAGGCATTGATGCCAGACAAATATGGAGCCTGCTTCTCACTTCCCTGGAGGTCACAGGCCAGGCCATACATGACACATTTGGGAAATTAGGGAAATAAACTCTGATGGACCAAACAGTCTTGTGTTGTACCACTCAAACCCAGAAGGGTGTAGAGCTAAAAGGTGCTCTGAACACCTAAGGATGCCCCCAACACTAACCTCAGTTAAATGTATATGACAGGGGTGTCCGATCTTTTGGTTTCCCTGGGCCACGTTGAAAGAAGTAGAATTGTCTTGGACCACACATAAAATACACTAACTCTAACAATAGCTAATGAGCTAAAAAAATAATAATAAAATCACAAAAAACCCTCATAATGTTTTAAGAATATTTATAAATTTATGTTGGGCTGCATTCAAAAGATCTCATAATGTTTTAAGAAAGTTGATACATTTGTGTTGGGCCACATTCAAAGCCATCCTGGGCCCCATGTGGCCTGTGGGCCACAAGTTGGACAAGCTTGATCTATGGACAAGGCACAGACCTTATCTGTCCTAGATCTAGTGCTGGACTAGATACCATTCCATCTCTCTTTGTCCCTCTTTGTCTTCTCCCCCTTCCCTCCCCTCTCTCTCCCCCTTCCCCCTTCCTACACAGCAGATTGAAATAGAGAAGTAAGGGCTGGGTCAGAAGTAGGTGTTAGACGATTTTCATGGTGTCCTGCAAAAGAATAAAGCAAAGTCTTGGCCCCTATCAATTAAAAGGCATTTTGAGGAGCCACTTTCTGGCTTGAGTAGGAGGTGGGTAAGGGACTGAAAGTAAGTCTCACACTGATATATTTGTTTAGGTGACTTCCTTTTTCCTAGGTTACGGGCATCTTGAAGGCAGGAGCCACATCTTAAGATTGACTTTTAAAACAACATGTATTTTTATTTTCCAATTGTGAAAGAAATACATACTCATTGTAGAAAAAAACTGAAACACATTTTTTTAAATCTCATTTTACACCTAGCTTTTAGAATGGTGTCTGGAACATAACAGGCACTCAATAAAACTGTGTTGGAGAGGGAGGAAGAAGGGAAAGTGACATCAATCTCCTCATTAAAATGCACATAATTCAGCAGTGGCCATGTGGGGGACAGTGAGTCAGGAGGTGCTAAAGATGCACTGTGTGGTACAGGAGCACAGGTTGCCTGCAGCTCTGGCTGCTGCCTCTAATCTCAGAGGTTTATCGGGGGTAGATGTGAATTTACCAGACAACAAGGACCTGGGATTACTTAGCTGGAAAAAAGAAGCCTTGGAAACAATTTAAAATTAGTATGGTAATAGTATTTCCATTATACAAAGTCATACATGCTTCTGAGAGACAAATGGAAAAATGTGAATGAATCCCCTAGAGTTCCAGTCCTGTTGATATTTTGGCACATTCTCTCCAAGCACGTTTTCTAGATGTTACGCTTTTGTCATTGTTCTTTTCTGTCACTGGGATCATGCTCAATCCATGAGGGGTCATGGCCCATCTGTGGTCATGAAACCTATGTGGTGGGTCTAACTAGCATGGAAAAAGACAAATTGGAAGAGCATATAAAATGCTAAAATGTACTGTCCCCAGGATAGGCAAGCATTGTCTCATGCAACCTTTGTTTCAGTGATAAAATATGTATGGGTGTCCTGGGTCAAGATGCAAAAACAACCATTTACCCTGGTTGTGGTCAAAAGGTTTGAGAAACAGTGTACAATATTTCTTTCTGCTTGTTCCCCTGACTAATTTAATTTGAAAAATGCTTATGTACTATTGCATTTTAATGACAATATCATTGTTAGTAGTCTAATAAGTCATTAAGTTGATGTACTGTAACTTACCTAACACTTCCCCTCTTGCTGGGCACTTATTTCATTTCACAATTATAAATAATATGGAAATAAAAAATATTTTTACACAGTTTTTTTCCACTTACAAAACTAGATTCCAAAAAATGAAATGATTATATCAAAAGATATCATTTTCTGTGTAACAGAGATGAAATTTAATAGGCTACATAACTGGGAAATGCAGTTTGTAAATTTCTTTCCTTTCTGTAACTGAATTTAACTAGCTCCTACTTCCCTGTTTCTCCTCATTAGCAGAAAACTTAATCTCATCACTTCGAGATAAATTAGTCCCTCTGGTTTAAAATTCTGTTTGTTCTTGGTAATTACTCCATCAATTTAGGATTCTTGCTCCTCTCTGCAGCTTTCCCAGGTGAAGCCCTCAGATGGGTGCAAATCTGGTCCAAAGTTACCTACTGGCCTTGCTAACCTCCCCTGTGTGTACCTGGTTCTACCAGTTCTTGGGCATCACTCCATTCCTGTTTCATCATTTCTGCCAGTCATTGGCAATCCAGTCTACACAGTCTGCCTTCTCCTGGCCCTGCCCAAGACTTCTCTAGCCTGCTGACCTTAGCTGCACTGCTGTCCCCCTCCTGGGAGCACAGAAGCTCTCAGCTATTTCCCTTGACCCATCCAGGGAGTATAGGATGCTGTGAAGCTAGCCACGGTTCATCTGCTTCAGTATCTCCACAGCTATCACTACTCTGACATTCAGGTGCATGGATTTTCCACAATGCTTGCTCCCTTCCAGGCTTCTCCTGGGAAGCCAGGGAATGGTATCTTCTGCTGTAGGATCCTTATAAATTTATCTGAAGGATTTTCATTTCCCCAGGTTGTGCCAGCCATGGAGGTGTATAGCTTGCCTCTCCCTTTAAGAAAGTGACTTGCCATTCCGATGCAAGAATGTCATTAGCTGACAGGCCCCAGCTATGTGTTTCTTCAGGTTCTTCCTCAGCTTTTGAGCTGAGGCCACACTCTTCCCAGGCAGGGCCCAGTCAACAATTGAGCAGAGCAGGGATCCTCAGGTATTGCTATTTCTGCCCAACAAAGAACTCCTCTAAGAGGCTTTCTTGGCTCCAGAGTTCCCAGGAGTGGGCAGAGACAGTCAGATCTGGATTGCAGTTGTAGACAGTCCCTGCTCAACCCTCCCCTTTCATCTATCGCAGGTACCCTGCCCTGACACTTATCTCACCCCATAAACTTCTTGCACTCCTAACTCCATCCCAAGGGCCCAAGTGACACAAAGGCCCTTTTCCCCACAGCCATGGGCCCTATGCCCCTTCCCAGAAACTATCCGCTTTTAAACCTTGATTACTTCACTCGAATTCTCCCTTTGCAATTAGTCAAGGATATGTTTCCCTTTGGTGAGAAAGTGGATTTGACCTCATCTCCCCTTCATATGCCATAAATCCCTGCTTCCATCGCTGCCAGGCACTCACCTCACCGAGCATCTCTGCATGCTGGGCAAGTGCTGGGGACTTTCCCTCATATTCAGAGTCTTTGGAACTGCCATCTCCATCCTACAGATGTAGGATATTAGATTCAAAGTCCCTGAGGTCCTATGTAGATCGTTCCTGAAGAACAAGTGCAAAGTGAAGCACAGAGAACCCAGCTAGTGGGAAGGAGCTCTGATTTTGTCTTTATTTATTTATTTATTTATTTATTTATTTATTTATTTTGCTTGCATTCACCTAGCCATTAGCTGGCTAGTGGTATGTAATTTACATGACTATTAACTGTAATATTAAGAGAAAATGAATTTCTAAAGCTTCATAGAGTCATGAGAGCTCCTGATGGAACATTTCTTCAGGGCAGCCCAGAAAGTACTGCTTATAAAAGGTCTCGGGGAAATGCTAATCATCATAATAACTTTGATAAAATGTCTGAAAAGATGTGGTTTACATGGGACACAAAGGAGTTTAATCCATGTTTGAGTTAATGAATGAATTTTTATATATAGAATATAGGATATAGAAAATTTAATAACAAAGTAAAGAAGCTCAAAGGTTTTCACCTGGCCCAGTATCTGTGACTTCTATAACTACGAGATGAGGATGTTCGCGATGGACTGAGATATACTAGTATTAAGTAAACCCCAAGGAATTCTCGGAAACTGGTTCTTTTGTGCAGATGACCTATCAGTTGTAGAGGAAACTGAAGGGAAACAAAGCAGACAGTCTTGGGCTAGGAGCACAGAGCTGGTATTCATGGGTCGAAGCAGGTCTCTCTGAGGCCAGGCTGTGCACACAACAGCTGTTTATGGTCTAAGCAGCATTCAGCTGGTGACATGCATCCTAGAACAGTCCTTCTCAAAATTTAATGTGCATACAAATTAAAGGGGCATCTTGTTAATAAACAGATTCTGATTCTGTAGGTCTGGGTCAGGGGCCTGAGACTACATTTCAATAAGCTCTAAGGTGGACACTGCTAGTTCATTGGCCATAGCTTGAGTTCCAAAGGATACAGAATATGCTCAGACAGCTTCATGCTTAATGCCAGAGGCACAGACACTGTTTGAATAATTTATTCCCCCCCATCCCCAGCCCTCACTTTCAAAGATTCCTTTGGAGTTTCTTGTTAAGGAAAGTCACCAAGAAGCAAACATAAGCCCCTCATAGCCTACTGCTGCATTGTTTCTGTGAAACCATCATCTCTCCCAGCCTAAGACAAGTATTTCCTAAGTAGGAGATATAAGCCCACAAAACTATTTTATTTGATAGAAAGGCATGGTATTTAATGACCTTGAATCAATAAGGATATTACTTCCTTTCCAGTTCTCTTTCCGTCCTCCTAAGTATGTCAAAGAGAAAGTCTCTGTTAGGTGCTAGTATGTCTTTGAATGCTTGCTCCTCTCCTTGTGATTGGTTGCTAACAACAGAAAACCCAGCTAAAAATGCCCTAAATAAATGAAATAGCCTAGAGGGTGGAGGAGGTGCTCAGGCTGGTCATCTCATCTGGCTCTGGAGCCTCCGAAATATTGGCCTTACTCTTGGGCTAGAAGTAACTCTTCCAATTGGCTGTGGCAGCTCCAGGCCTTGCACTTATACTCAACATTGGCTAACAGATATTTTGAACTCCTAAATAAAGAAGGTTAGTTGTTTAAGAGACATCACCTGCTACTCAGTTCCTGTGGGTTGTAGTCTGGTGGATTCTCATCCTAGACTGGATTAGAATCACATGGAAGTTTTAACAAAGCAAATGTCTGGGTTCCACCCTCCAAAGACTATAGATGGTTTCCCGTGGGGTCTGTGTGTTAGCATTTTTTAAAAGCTTCACAGGCTATTCTAACATATAGCCAAAGTGAGAACCACTGTTGAGACCTCTGAGAAATTATTGTGAAATGCAAATGAACAGGAATTTAGTTTGGCCCCATTGCTGCGGCCATCTTGTAATTGAGCAGTTTAGCTTCAAAACACATTTTTCAAACTTTTTTCCCCCTTTTTCTCTTTTCTCCCTAGTCTCAAGATGTAGCCTTGAAGTAAACTGCAAAAACCTCTTTTTTTCTTCTTAGTCTTAAAATATAGCCTTGAAGTATACTTTGCTTCACATCTCTCCATCTCCCAACATACACTCTTACACCATGCACATTTATCTAACTACATGCTTGTTATGAAGATTCAAGGGTAATCTTGTGACAAACCAGGCACAGAGAGCTAGCTGTGAAATTCCAGAGATGATCTCAAGGTGATTAGTCTACAACCCAGCCACCGCTGAGATGACACCAGCACATGCTCCAGGTGGACCATGACTCAAGACAGCCACCAGAACAAGGCACACAGGCCTCACACCCAGCACCACCCCCACATGCCACCCTCTCCAACTTCTTCTTTTAAGCCCCTCTCCCCAGTCTAAAGTTTGAAATGTTTATTTTAAGGAATGAGCCTGGCCATTTCCCCAACAGCTAGCTTTTGGAATAAAGTCACTTTCCTTTCACTGCATCTCGTCTTTGTTCATTTGGCTTTATAAGCAGTGATCAGCCGAGTTTGCTTTTGGTTACAATCTCAAAAATTATAACTTGTTTTATGTATCTACTATCAATCCAGTTAAGAAGAATTTAAAGATGTGCACTGCTGTTCAGAGACCAAAGGGGCAAAGGCATTATTTTAGTAAATACAATACATTTAGGAAATACTGTTTTCCAAGTAGTGTTTGCATAATAAATTTACAAGGACAATTAAAAATGCAAGATGTTAAGGTTAGATTATGATATGTCTTATGCGTGCTTTGGAAAAAAATGTGTGCACTAAAGCTTAGGGTATTTAACAGCTATTTTTAAAAGTTAATGTACATTTTCTTATATTCTTGTTGATATAAAAATATTAACCTAGGGGTGTACAGCTTCAAACTTCAGATGCTCATCTGTTCCAGATTTAGCTAAGTGTTTGAAGATGAGTATAGTCACTGAGATCTAGAGTTATCATAGTTTCAACATATAATCACCATCAAATGCATGTGAAAGATCATATATTTGTACATGGGTGATTTTATGCTGCTTATGGCATTTATAAAATAAGGTACCTCACTCTTCACTATTCAATAGTACGATCAATGCAACAATACCACAGTACTAATGGGGTTGCTAATCTACTTCCATATTTCCTCCACGTGAAATTTTACTGGTAGCTTTGGATTTCCTTTTGTGTCATAGGAGTGTTGACATTTTTAATCCAACTACCTTGTAGCATAAATGAATGTTAACAAAGATACTTTGAGTTTCTCTGTAAGAGTTAAGGGTGAAATGCCAAGAAAGGCTCACAATATGGAAGTAATCCCGGCAAGGATAGAATGAAACTCCTGCAATTCTGAAAGGTGCCTGATTTGCTAAGAAGGTTCCTAAAATGGCTCTGGTGCTGGACGAAGAATTAACAATTTGTTGTAGATGAATAGAAGAAAATGTGTGACCATCATTTGCCCTATTTTCCCATCCTGCTCACATTTTTAATTCAACAAATGCTTATCAAGCAGCAATATGTGCCAAGCCCAGACACTGAGGTAATGAATGCAAGCATAGAGATCTCCACTGGAGGCCCAAGTCAGGTCAGAAGACAAGACTTTGCCTCTAACTAGACAGCTCTTAGGGGAATGAGGTTGACATCCAGTTCAAGGAGGACTAAATGTGCCATAAATAGACATGGTTACTCTAACACAGAAGGCCTACTGGGGATCATGACAAGCAAGTAAATCTTAGTTTGGAAGGATAAAGGTCCTTTAGAGGGTGTCAGAGTAATTTTTCTCCTGGAGTGAATTCATGTATCTGGACTACCTCTGCTCCAGCCCCCAAGACCTTGACTCACATTTTTTCTCCTCCCCTTGCCCTTCTGACCACCACCACTCCTCATGCCATCCCCTGGCACAACCTTTGCCTAACGTCACTAAACCACCATCTGCTCCTGACCGCTTGTCCTATCTGGACCTTACTGCAGGAGCCCATATCCTTGGTATGATCCTCAAAATTTATATCATTATTACAAGCCATTAACATTGACACTTTAATATTCCAGAATCATCTCTGAATTGTACTTTTATATTCCATACTGAAAAAAAAGCTTCGCCTAGAAATTTTGCTTAAAGTGTAAATAGAAAGATAATTCATAATTTAAGTCATTAGTATTTCTTAACACAACTGTAATAAGTTCTTGTAAGATCCTATGCCATGATGCCCAAACACTTGGATTTTGAGCTAACAAATAATATGACTATACAGTATCAACAATATTTATACTACAGAGGGAGAAGGGTATATTATATAACCTTATTTCAAACGGTAAAACAAGTGTCTGAGCCTGGCATCATTTCAAGTGTGAGAGCAAGCATTGGTGCTTGCTAACTAGTCAAGTTGTGTACATGTTTCAAGCGAGTGCTACTTTTATTCCAGGCTTGCTTTTTGACAAGTGTCTATTTAAATGTATGTCTTAATTTGATTTTTTTTTCTTTGCTACTTACCAAAAACAATGCTCTTGAACGCCAGTACAGAAAGAGTGAGGCCTGACACGTTCTCCCTTTAATTTGTCAGTATTGATGATTTTATGGTTAGACCTGCGTGCAGAGAAAACAAAGGGAGAAAGTCATGCAAAACAAATTATTACCTGTCAAACTCTTTTTTTTTTTTTAATTTAACATTAGAGATTATAGCCCCAACAAATGGATTTTTTTCCCTCCCTACTTAAAAGCACTCTCTTCTGATTGATATTTAATGCTTACAGTGACCACACGGGACATGTATTGTTTGCAGCCATGTAAGCTGCCTTCATTTAAAGGGTTCAATATAAAAGCCCAGAAGGATGATTCATTTATTTAGTTGCCTTTGGTCAAAACTGAAACAGTTCCTGGGCACTTTAAAGGAATATTGATCATTCAGCCCACTATGCTATTTGCAGAAAGGCAGATGAAACCACTTTGTGCCTTTCATAAAAATCCTTTCAATTATAGTTGAAAGAGCTTTATTTACACCCGCCAATGCTGCCTTTTATGTCTCTGCTTTACTTTCTGCAGAGATCATCTTTGTTCCATCATGTCTTTTAAAAGTGTAGCTCACAGTGACTAATGATAAAACTCATGAGGAAATATGGGACTCCACGGGGGACAGTTTCAGTTCCTTCCTGAGATTGTCATTAGGGCTGTTCCCAAATACTCCACACACATGGTAGGATTGCACCTCTCTGCCCACAGGAGGTTAGGAGTGGTCATAGGACTTGCTCTGACAGAGAGGGGTACATGGAAGTGATGTGTGTCACTTCCAGACAGGTTTAAAAGCCAGTGTATACATGGCCATATTCTCTTTTCCCACTGCTGTGACAACCTGCCATGGTCTAGAGAGCAGTTTCTTCAGCCCGAGTCCCAGAGAGAAGACATAAAACAGTGGAGCAAAGCTCCTGCTGGCAGTTGATGGACAATGGCACAATTGTACACCTTTGCTGTTTCAAACCATCGAGATTTAGGGGCCAAGTCCCAAGGAGAAACTGTCTTGTAAGTGTCGATTAGAAGGAAAATTTCTTTAGAAGTCACAATAACCACATGAGAGCATTGTCTTTTATATAAATTGAATAAATAAGCTAAAATTCTGTATTTATATAATGATTGACCCAGTCCCTTCTCCCTCCCAGCATTATTTTTATTTTTAAATAGGAAAAATCATGTGACCTTTTGGGACACAAACTGCCGTTGCCACTTTCATTTTGAGATGTATTTCTTTAACGGCAATTTTATTACTAAAGAACATGTGCCCCCCGCAAAAGAAATGACCATCAGAGTGAACAGGCAACCTACAGAATGGAAGAAAATATTTGCAATCTACCCATCTGACAAAGGGCTAATATCCAGAATGTACAAAGAACTTAAACAAATTTACAAGAAAAAAACAAACCCATCAAAAAGTGGGCAAAGGATACGAACAGACACTTCTCAAAGGAAGACATTTATGCAGCCAACAGTCACATGAAAAAAGGCTCATCATCACGGATCATCAGAGAAATGTGAATCAAAACCACAATGAGATACCATCTCACACCAGTTAGAATGGCAATCATTAAAAAGTCAGGAAACAACAGACGCTGGAGAGGATGTGGAGAAATAGGAACACTTTTGCACTGCTAGTGGGAGTGTAAACTAGTTCAACCATTGTGGAAGACAGTGTGGTGATTCCTCAAGGATCTAGAACTAGAAATACCATTTGACCCAGCAATCCCATTACTGGGTATATACCCAAAGGATTATAAATCATGCTACTATAAAGACACATGCATGTATGTGTTTATTGTGGCACTATTCACAATAGTAAATACTTGGAATCAACCCAAATGTCCATCAGTGACAGACTGGATTAAGAAAATGTGGCACATATACACTATGGAATACTATGCAACCATAAAAAAGGATGAGTTCATGTCCTTTGCAGGGACATGGATGCAGCTGGAAACCATCATTCTGAGCAAACTATTACAAGGACAGAAAGCCAAACACCACATGTTCTCACTCATAGGTGGGAATTGCACAATGAGAACACATGGACACAGGGTGGGGAACGTCACACCCTGGGGCCTGTCTTGGGGTGGGGTGAGGGGGGAGGGATAGCATTAGGATAAATACCTAATGTAAATGATGAGTTAATGGATACAGCTAACCAGCATGGCACATGTATACCTATCTAACAAACCTGCACATCGTGCACATGTTCCCTAGAACTTAAAGTATAATTTTTTTAAAAAAAGAACATGTGCCCCTGAAAAAGCCACTTAATTTCTCTAGGCCTCAGTTCCCCTACACATGGAGGAGGAAGGAATTGGAATAGACATACCAGACTTCCTTCCTGTGGTCTCCTACAATATGTTAGCTCATTCGGGCTTTTAAAACAACATACCATAAACCAGGTATCTTATAAACAACAGAAATTTATTTCTCATAGCTCTGGACACTGGGGAGTGTAAAGCCAAGGCACAGGCAGTTTCAGTGTCTGGTGAGAGCTGCTTCCTCACAGACAGCTATCTTCTCCTTGTAACCTCTCATGGCTGAAGGGGCGAGGATCACTACAGACTCTTTCATAAGGGCACTAATCCCATCCATGAGGGCCCCACCTTTGTGACCTAATCACCTCCCAAAGGGCCCGCCTCCTAATACCATCACCTTGGGAGTTAGGATTTCCACACAGGAATTTTGGAGGAACATAAACACTCAGTTAAGCAGTAGCATTCTGTGTTTAATATGTAGTTCACGGCCGGGCGCGGTGGCTCACGCCTGTAATCCCAGCACTTTGGGAGGCCGAGGCGGGTGGATCACAAGGTCAGGAGATCGAGACCACAGTGAAACCCCGTCTCTACTAAAAATACAAAAAAAATTAGCCGGGCGCGGTGGTGGGCGCCTGTAGTCCCAGCTACTCAGGAGGCTGAGGCAGGAGAATGGCGTGAACCCGGGAGGCGGAGCTTGCAGTGAGCCGAGATCGCACCACTGCACTCCAGCCTGGGCGACAGCGCGAGACTCCGTCTCAAAAAAAAAAAAAAAAAAAAAAAAAAAAAAAAAATGTAGTTCACAGAAATTAATAGAAAATCAAATGAAACTTAAAACTCAAATCTTTTAGCTCTTCTTCCAGTTCCTGAAAAGTGTTATTAAAGCTTATAGCAATTTTGTTATGAGACTATATCTTCCTGTGAGAGAGAAGCCTAAAGTGAAAAAAAGGAGAATTTTCGAAGAAATGAAAGAGTTTAGGAAAATTTTGGTTTTGATTTGTTGTTGCTGTTGTTGTTGTTCATTGGGGTGTGTGTGTGTGTATGTGTGTGTGTGTGTGTGATGGAGTATCTCTCTGTTGCCCAGGCTGGAGTGCAGTGGCATGACCTAGGCTCACTGCAACCTCCGCCTCCAGGGTTCAAGCAATTCTCCTGCCTCAGCTTCCCAAGTCGCTGGGATTATAGGTACCCACCACCATGCTCGGCTAATTTTTTGTAGTTTTTCAGTAGAGACGGGGTTTTGCCATGTTGGCCAGGCTGGTCTTGAACCCCTGACCTCAGGTGATTCACCCACACTGGCCTCCCAAAGTACTGGGATTACAGGCATGAGCCACTGTGCTTAGCTTTGTTTTGTTTTTTTAAATGAACTTTTGATTGAAGTATACACCTACATATGAAAAAATGCACAAATCAAAAGTGAAGAGCTTGGTGAATTTTCTCAAAGTGAAATACATTCTTGTAACCAGCACCCCGAGCAAGAAACAACATAATCAGCACCCAGAAACCCTCCTCACACCACCCCTTGACACAAAGGCTGTCACCATGCTGACTTTCTCTAGGCTGACTTCTAATGGCAGAGATTAGTTTTGCTACTTTTTAACTTCATTGTTGAATATCAGATGTACTCTTGCATCTTCCTTCTTTAGTTAACAATAGATTTATCCATATTTTTGCATGAAATCACAGTTTGGTCCTTGTCATTGCTATACAATATTCTGCTGTGTGACTTTATTAAAATTTAGTCACTCTACTGTGATGAACACTGGGATGTTTTCAGGTCCGGGCTACTATTAATAGTAGACATTTTAAGTATTTGGTTAATATTTTGTCCCCTACATTTTCAAATTGAGGGTTCGGGGGTAGATATCTTTAGACCTAAGTAAGAGGACCTAGCTCTGTGGCAAAGATTGCATGTTGGAGTATCTCCCTAGGGTTGAAGGAGAGAAAGCAGTTCTAAAGTCCCAGGCAGGAAAAGGAGAGAGGAGAAAAGGAGAAAAGGAGGGAGGAAAAGAAGGAAAGGGAGAAGCAGCAGCAGCTCTGTGGAGCCAGAGGATTCAGTACTGGTAAATTCTGCTCCTTCTAGCTAGGAGATGCCATTGTCCTTTTAGTTTAATCCTTTGAACCAGCGAGCTATACTGTGTGGAATTCCCTACGAAGCATTTTTCTGGAGCATCATTGTTACGTCAATGTAGCGAGTCAGCAAAGATGGTAGATGCTTAGAAGGAAAAATTTTTTTTAGACTTGCTATTGAAAGTTGAAGTAATTGGGCCAGGTGCAGTGGTTCACACTTGTAGTCCTAGCACTTTGGGAGGCCAAGGTGGGCAGATCACTTGAGGCCAGGAGTTCGAGACCAACCTGGGCAACATGGTGAAACCCCTTTTCTACTAAAAATACAAAAATTAGCCAGGTGTAGTAGCATGTGCCTGTAATTCCACCTGCTCAAGAGGCTGAGGCATGAGGATTGCTTGAAACTGGGAGGTAGAGGTTGCAGTGAGCCAAGATCATGCCACTGCACTCCAGCCCTGGAGTGGCTATGAGTGAGACTCCAGATCAAAAATAAAAAAATAAAAAGAAAGAAAAAGAAAGAAAGAAAGAAAGAAAGAAAGAAAGAAAGAAAGAAAGAAAAGAAAGAAAGAAAGAAAATTGAAGTAATCTTGAGCACAAATACAGTATATCAATTACTAAATGAAAATTGCATTAAAATTCATAATGGAGAGGGAGAGTGAGCAATTGCCAGTTCACCTGCTCCCATTTTTGACAGATCTTGAAACATCCCCCATCCCCAACTTTGACTGTGTAATCCTATTTAAAAAATAGCAACTGATCCTTAAGCATGACTTTGCCCTCTTCTTTTCTTTATAAAACCATGAAATTAGGAGAGAATAAATAAGAGGTCGTATGCCCATAAGCTTGTCAGTTCAAACAGTAATACTTGTTTTTATTACTGAATGTGGGGCTTTTTTTTTCTTTGCCTTCTAGAATGCCAAAGCCTGCTGTCATATAACCCATACCATTTCACCCTGAATATCCAATATCCAGCCCCTCCCTTCAGTTGTGTTTCTCTTTATGCATGTTTTGGTGAGTTAACCCACTAGTTATTGGCCGGAAGAAAGCAGTTGAGTTGTTTAGATAATGTAACTTGTTGACACACACACACACACACAAAAGCCGAACTCTAAAATATTTAAAAAGGTTTATTCTGAGCCAAATCTGAGTGACCATAACCCAGGGCATAGTCCCAAGAGGTCTTGAGACCATGTTTCCAAGGTGGTTGGGTTACAGCTTGGTTTTATGCATTTTAGGGAGACAGAAGTTACAGGTGAAAACATAAATCAACAAATCAATACATATAAGGTATACACTGGTTCAGCCTGGAAAAGTGGGGCATCTCAAAGGTGGCGAAGGAAGGTGGTGCTTACAGGTCGTTGGTGGATTCAAAGATTTTCTGATTGGCAATTAGTTGAAAGAGTTCAGCTTTGCCTAAATGGTTGAAGTCAGCAGAAAGAAATGTTTAAGTTGAGATAAGGGGGAAAGGTGGTTGTGGAAGCCAATATTCTTGCTATGTAGATGAAGCCTCTGAATAGCAGGCTTCAGAGACAGTAGATGGTAAAGTCTCTTTTCAAACCCTAACAGTTATCAGACTCTCAGGCAAATCTCTCCTGGATCAGGAAAAGACCTAGAAAGGGAAGGAGGTTCTCTACAGAATGCAAATTTCTCTCTCAAGCAACAGCTTTGAGGACCATTTCAAAATATGTGAATGAAATATATTTTGGGGTAAAATACTTTGATTTCCTTCAGAGTCTGCTATCTACCATGTGATACTGTACCTGAGGGAAGTGTGAATTTGGTTTTGTATTACCACAGAGAGTCTGTGTTGTCAGTCTTATGATCTCTGTTTTAATGTTAATGCCAGTTAGTTGTGCCTAAACTCCCGGCAAAGGGAGAGAGTTATAACATATCTCCCTTCCCCTCATAGCCTGAACTAGCTTTTCAGGTTTCTTTGGGACTCCCTTGGCCAAGAAGGAGGTCCATTCAGTCTGTTGGGAGCATTAGATTTTTTTTTTTTTTTTTTGTTATATCTGCCTATTAACATTGACCAAAAAAGAGCCAAACTCTGTAAAATATTTAAAGAAATTTATTCTGAGCCAAATATGAGTGACCATGGCCCAGGGCACCATCCCAAGACATGTATCCTGGGTCATGGTCACTCATATTTGGCTCAGAATAAATCTCTTTAAATATTTTACACAGTTTGGCTTTTTTTCAATCAACAAACTTAGTGAATACTTAATATACATTCTCTCTAATCCTCCGCACAATTTTGGGTGTTATCATCTCTGTTTTGCAAATGAGAAAACTGAGGCTCAGTGAGGTTAAGACCTGTGTTTATAAGACTCAAGATTATTATTTAGATATGTCCTTGTCTTTCATCTTTCCACTTGGAATATGTGTGTGCTGAGACTTACATTCTCAACGCAAAGTTATAGAGATGTATTAAATGGTGCCTGGTACAATTAGAGTACTCATTCTTATTGGGAGGTTATTTTGCCCCCCAGGGGACATTTTGCAATGTCTGAAGACAACTGAAATGAGGAAGGTACTATTAGCATCTACTGGATAGAGGTCAGGAATGATGTCAAATATCTTCCAACACACTGGCAGCCCCACACAGCAAAGAATTACTCATCCCAGAATGTCAATAGTGCCAAGCTTGAGAAACCTGCCTTGCAGTGTGTTTGTGCATCATAATGGTGTTTATTAAGCCTATGAGAGTGTTGAATTGTATTTGAAGGTGGCAATGAGGAATAGTTGAAAATATATCAGGAATCAGAAGTTCTGTGTTCTAGTTCCAGATCCAGGACTAACAAAACCTCAATTTCCCTGTGAGTAAATTGGTGACAATAGTATCTGTATTATCTACTTATTAATTCATCAAATTTTTATGTATTATCTTCTATGCATGAGGCAGTACTCTAGAAATGGAGTGTGCAACAAGGAAGAAAACAGGCATCATCTCTGCCTTCAAGTAGCTTAGCGGAAAACAGATAAGTAGAACTATGGGGTACTGTGGAGCACTCTGGTAACCTAGCAAAGAGACACCTAATTTAGTATTGTATAGTCAGAGAAGTAACCTCTTAGCTGACAATCTGGAAAAAGAAGTTAGGCAAGCAAAGGAGAAGGAGAAAAAGTAGAGGATAGGACAGTGTTCACAAAAGCCCAGGTGAGAAAGAGCATAGAACAATCCAGGAACTGAAAAAATACACAGTATGACCAGACAGTAGAATGTGAAGGGAGGAAAGAGATGTGCCCGGGGAGGAAAGCAAAGGTCACCTCTTGGGGGGTTTTGTGGGTCAGCCTAAGGAGGATGGAGGCAAAGGGAAAAAAAAGGAAAGATTTTAAAAGCAGGGAGCTGGCATGATCAGATTTGAGTTTTAGAAAACCATTTAGGCTTCAAGGTGAAGAATGGATTCTAGAGCCTGTGAGACCAGTTGGAAGTTTGTTACTGCTATCTCAGCAAGAGGTCATGGTAGCCCACAACTCAGGTAGAGGCAATGGGATAGATAGAAGCGAATGCATATGAAAGAAGTTCAATCAATTCTTACTGCTGAGGTGTTGACAATGTTGACAAGATATCCCTATCTTAGAGCAGCAGAGTTTCCAGAACAAGGGATGACTGCCACTGCTGTGTCTGAAAGCTGGACGTATCTCCAGTCCACGCATCAGGTTGGATTCTGTGCAGGCCTGTGTCTTTGCCTCATTAGAGTGAAGTTTTGTGCTGTCTGAATAGCAGGACCTAGGTCACATGTCCACACTCAAGCTGCAAGGGATGTTGGTAAAGTGAGTCTCTGGCATCTCCTTGAGAAGAATGCCCTAAACTTAGAAAGGATGCTTCAAGAAGAAAGGCAAATATGCCCCTACAGTAGACATGGAGAGTGATTTGCTAGAACCTATTTAGAAAGCAAACCTGAAAATACCTTACAAATTAAAAACATTCTTTCTCCTAAAAACCCCACTTCTTGGAATCTATGCCCTAGAAGTAAAATTATCCATACTTAAGAACATATGTGCATTGAGATATTATGATAGCATTGTTCTTTGGGCAAAAATTTAGTAAGAAAGTGGATGTCTTTCAATGAGAAAGAGTTGAGTAAATTGTGCTGCATCTGTGCCACTAAATATGTACTCAACCTAAAAAAAAAACTGAGTTGGAGTTAAACCCAGTTGGGACTGGGACTCTGAAAATCTGAGAGGGACATGCTGAGCCACTTAAAAAAAAATCTCCTTATATGTAACATAGATCTTGATGTGTACCATCTCTCTGGGAATGAGGTGAGAGGGGTCTTCTTAGTAACACTGGCTCATCCCTCCTCCTCATTCAATACTCTGGTCCAGATTCAGATTGCTGCAAGTCTAGCTCGTAACTGTTGTTTCACTTAGGAACACATGCTACCCAAATAGGCTGGCCCACCAATGATCTCAAAGTTACCAAGCTTCAGTTTACTCAGCTTCCCATGGAAGTCTGGCTCCTGGCCTTGAATCTATTCTCCATCACAATTGGGCCAAGTGGGCTCTGTGACTCAGCCCCATCCTGCAGGAAGCAAAGTAGCAGAGAAGCACCTGAAATAAATTCCTGTATCTGAGCTAAAAACGCCTCTTCCTAGAATTCCTGGGTAAAAGCTTAATTGTATAATAACAGCTTGGTGGTCTGTCTCAATCTGCTCAGGCTACAGCAACAAAATACCATAGAGTGGGTAGTTGATACAACAGATACTTATTTCTCACAGTTCTGGTGGCTGGAAGTCTAAGATCAAGGTGCAGACAGATTCAGTTCCTGGTGAGGGCCCTCTTCCCTGTTTGCACATGGTTGTCCTCACATGGTGGGGGTGGGGAGTGTGCTCTGGTTTCTTCTCCTTTTTATAAGGGCACTAATCCTATCATGGGGAATCTGCCTTTGTGGCCTCATCTAAACCTATCTACCAAAGGCTACGTCTTCAAATACTATCACACTGAAGGATAGGGCTTCAACATATGAATTTGGAGGACCCAAATATTTATGTCTCTGAGGCATTACAGCATGGTCATTAAGAAGACAGGCTCTGGAGCCAGACTAAATCCTGGTTCTGCCACTCACCAGCCATGTGACCTTGGGCCAATTACTTAGCCTTTGTGTGCTCCAGTCTCCTCATATATACAATGGGATAGGAATAGTACTATCTCATAAGGTTGTTATGAGGCTAGGTTAGTTAACACATAATACATCTATAGAGCATGTCTCAGACATACAAAGAGCTCAATAAATGTTATCATCATCATTCCCTTCTGGATCCAGGTATGACTCAAATTAATCTCTTCTCAGAATACTCAACCTGCAGGTACCCCAGCAGCTTTCTTTCTCTCCCAGCCTTTGGTAGAAACTCCCAGTTTAAAAACTAAACAAAGCTGTATTTATTATACAAACAATATTACAGTAATGGGGATTTATAAAGGACATGGCTGAAATTCCTGGGGGTGGGAGAGCGAGGGAGGGATTTTAGAAGTTCACTACAGCCACCCCAGTTCGGAGGGTGCTCTACCCCAGTAGCGTTCTGTACTTGCAATGTTGCTATTTTCCATTTTCTAAAGCTTTATTTAACCATTGTAATTTGTGGCTTTCTCCACGACTAAGTATAGAGCAAAACATAATAATGCAAACTGGCTCATGCTGAGCTGAAATGAGTAGTGTTCTCTCACCAAATCCTCTTGTGAGCTTTAATAACTTCTTTAATTTCTCTGTTATTTTCCAATATTGTATACCTATTCCAGAAGTACTCATTTTGTCTTTCCTAAACCAGCTTTCCTCTGCTGGGAAAATGACCAAATTATTTGACTCCTGTCCTCCTTCCACACCTCTAGTTTTTGGTTTTTCAGCTTCCATTCTGGGGTTTACAACCAATTTAGCAGTTGTTGATCATGGTGAAAGTGTATAACTGAGTCAGTACTGGAGATGAAATGACTTGTCAGAACAGTTCATGAGAGGGAAATCATTTTCAGGACAAGGGGAGAGAGAATGGGCAAGACTGTACATATGCATTGTACTTGCTTGTGGGTAATGGAGTGGACTCCAATGTAGAGCGAACTTGGGTCATTTTCTTTGATCCCCTGACACACTATTCCTTTTTTAAAAAATTAAAGATTAGTCTCTAACAGAAGGTAGGGAAGTTTCTTGTCTAGATTGAGTTGTGGAGACTACATTTAGACTATAAGCTCTTAGAAATAGCAAAATATTAATGCGGAGTTTGTCATGGGAACTCAGAAAATATGAATTAAAATCTAGAGACAGAAAGAAAGAACCATGCTTAAAAAAGATAGTGGGTTGATCAGTGACTACTTACGGCTGCTCTCACAGATTACGTGTAGTAGCCGTGTCCTTTTCTGTATTTAGATTTTCCTACCAAAAGATGACTATGTGGACGTTTCAGAGTGCCAATATGAGTAGGGTGAGTAACTTGAGCTGAAGTTTAGGATGAAAGGAGCAGGAGAAACCTGGCTCCTTGCTGGGATGCACAGGGCTTTGGAGTACCTTCCAGGAGAGTCTGAGATGCCCCTCTACCCACACTCCTGCCAGACCCAGTTGCTTACATTTCCTTGAGCAGTCTGTGTGCTTCAGCTCCTCTGTGCCTGAAGCATCTCTCCTTTGCACTTACTGCTCCCACCCAAACCCAATTCAAATAATGCCAAGTCTTCTCCAGCTAGAATTAATCCCTCCTCCCCTGCATTCTCATAGCCTGTCTTATCCTGCTCAGTTCTAATGATGCTCCTAAAAGCAGACCCTGAGTAAAGGATTTGGGTATGAGAATTTATTCAGGAGAAGATCCCAGGAAACACTGTGAGGGAGTAGGAAGTGAGACTAAGAATGGAGAAAAAGCCAAAAAAAAAGAGTGCTTTAATGTGCAGATTACTGCTCTGAGCAAAGAGGGCTCAGCACCGTTGGGAATGCTCTGAGAGTCTGAGTGGAACATGCTCAGTGTCCTACTGAAGAGCAAGGAATTTGCCACCTTCATCGGTGGTGAGTTGTTCTGGAGACTCAATCTCTGGCACTTACAATCTGCCTATAAGGCACTGAGCTGCTCTAAAGCTAAAGAATGCCTTCAGGTCAAAAAATGCTAGAAGCGATAGCCTCTAGGGGACTTCCCACCTGTGAAGGGAAGGGGGTGGTTAAGGGGATTGGAATTTGACAAGGACATCCTGCTGTAACGATTGCCTTTGAAGGCAGAGAACAAACTTTACTCATCTTTATATATCCAAAGTATTCAACCTGCAGCCTTATCCCAAGTAGGTGCTTAATAACTTAAATAAGTGAGGTTGGTTCACACTTAACACATCTGATGAACCAATGGTACATTCAACACGTATATTTTGAAATGCCTATTATGTGCCAGAGAGTTCTCAAACAAGCCTTGTCTCTGTTCTTCAGGAGCTGACAGTCTCACAGCAAAGTCAAGCAATCAGCAAATAATTACAATGTGGGGGGACAGGTATATTAACCCATCTTGTCAATGTATGTTTCACCCCTTGATACTACCACTATAGCACAAAACCTATCATTTAATTTTCAGCAGATTAGATTTTTATTTTCAAAGAAAGGAGAGTTTATTTCTCCTATAGAAGATAGGAACAGGTATAATATTGATGACATTGTTTTTGGTACGATTTCTGGGTTAATGAACATGGATTTGAAATAGCCTACTGTTGACTGGAAGCCTTACTGATAACATAAACAGTTGATTAACATGTATTTTGTATATGGTATATATTATATACTGTATTCTTATAAATAAGCTAGAGAAAATAAAATTTTATCAATAAAATTTTATTAAGATAGAGAAAACACATTTAATATATATTTATAGTACATTATTGTACTGTATTTATTAATACCATAAGTTTATGTTATCTGTTTATAAGATGAATTATCTGTCTGAAGCAGTGGGCAAACAGAGCTGCAGACCTCAATCTTATACCAAGTGATTCAACTTTTTTGTAATGTCATGACCTCTCTGTGCTTCTTGGGGACACTTCCAGTATCACTAGTGGCACTTCATACGAGTCCCATGGTATTATTCAAGATTTACAGTATGCACTCAACAAAATGAAAAATATGTGACAACCACAAAAGATCACTTTTTTACTGTGATACACAATTTACTGGAAAGGTGAACTGCTCACGTAGAGATGATTAGCATCACATGATGTTTTAAGTGGACACACGCAACACTTGTGCTCACCATGACAGCAATAGGAAATGGCAATGAAATTATTACAGTAGTATAGTATGTGCTACAATTAATTTTATGTAGTTATAATTTAATACTGCATCTTTTTGTTTGCTTACATTTCTCCTGACTAAAAATGACATCATGTACAGTCTATGTAAGTTTTGATAAATTTTAATATTTTATAATATATTTATGTATATTTTATAGTAATACATGACAAAATATACTAGTATCTACATATATTTTATGCATTCATACCATGCCTAACTTTTTCTTTATTTTAAAAATATTTCTAGGCTACAGAATTCATCTGCAAGTTTCTTCAAATTGTTGCAAACCTCCAAAAAATTGTCCAATATATTTAGTGAAAAAAATTTATGTATAAGTGGACCCCTGCAATTCAAACACATATTGTTCAAGGATCAGCTGCACCTTACCTACTGAGAAGCAAAAATAAGAATTACATCCAACACTTCCTCAGAAACTAGGCAAGCAAGAATAAAATAAATTGTTGAGTGTTGAGAGAAAAAACTGCCAAACCAGAATTCTTTACCCTGCAAAATTATCTTTTAAAAGTGAAAGAGAAATAAAGGCTTTCTCAGAGAAACAAAAACTAAGGGAATCTGTTATCAGTAGACATGTCTTACAAGAAATGTTAAAAATAAGTTCTTCAGAGAGAAGGAAAATAATGTAAGTCAGAAACTGGGATCTACCTGAAGAAAAGAAGAACTTCAGAGAAGAAATAAGTGAAAGTAAAATAAACATTTTATTTTTCTTACTCTTTTTTTTTCTTCTTCTTCCTTTTTTTTTTTTTTTTTTTTTTTGAGACGGAGTCTCGCTCTGCCGCCCAGACTGGAGTGCAGTGGCCGGATCTCAGTTCACTGCAAGCTCCGCCTTCCGGGTTCACGCCATTCTCCTGCCTCAGCCTCCCGAGTAGCTGGGACTACAGGCGCCCGCCACCGCGCCCGGCTAGTTTTTTGTATTTTTTAGTAGAGACGGGGTTTCACCGTGTTAGCCAGGATGGTCTCGATCTCCTGACCTCGTGATCCGCCCGTCTCGGCCTCCCAAAGTGCTGGGATTACAGGCTTGAGCCACCGCGCCCGGCCCTTCCTTTTTTTTTAAATTTGAGACGGAGTCTCACTCTGTCCCCAGGCTGGAGTTCAGTGATGTGATCTCGGCTCACTGCAACCTCCACCTCCTGGGTTCAAGCGAGTCTCCTGCCTCAGCCTCCTGAGTAGCCGGGATTACAGGCACCCGCCACCACACCTGGCTAATTTTTTTATTTTTTTTTTATTTTTTTATTTTTTTGTATTTTCAGTAGAGACAGGGTTTCACAATGTTGGCCAGGATGGTCTCCACCTTTTGACCTGGTGATCCGCCTGCCTCGGCTTCCCAAATGCTGGGATTACAGGCGTAAGCCAACTTGCCCAGCCTATTTTTCTTATTCACAATTGATCTAATAGTTAGTTCAAAATAATAACAGCAACAATGTGTTCAATTATATGCCAATATATAAGTAAAATGACAGCAGTGGGCCGGGCGCAGTGGCTCACGCCTGTAATCTCAGCACTTTGGGAGGCCGAGGCGGGCAGATCATGAGGTCAGGAGATCGAGACCATCCTGGCTAACGTGGTGAAACCCCATCTCTACTAAAAATACAAAAAATTAGTCAGGCGTGGTGGCGGGCATGTGTAGTCCCAGCTACTCGGGAGCCTGAGGCAGGAGAATGGCGTAAACCCG
Organism: Papio anubis; assembly: GCF_008728515.1. Classification (NCBI taxonomy): domain Eukaryota; kingdom Metazoa; phylum Chordata; class Mammalia; order Primates; family Cercopithecidae; genus Papio; species Papio anubis. The sequence goes on from NC_044977.1 coordinate 141,814,067, forward strand.
GGAAGCGGAGCTTGCAGTGAACCGAGATTGCTGCCACTGCACTGTGCAGCCCCGGCGACAGAGCAAGACTCCGTCTCAAAAAAAAAAAAAAAAAAAAAGACAGCAGTGATACAAGAGGCAGGACGGAAGAATTACAAGTATTTTGTTATTATAAAATAGTAAAATTCAAAAATTAGCCAGGCATGATGATGCATGCCTGTAGTCCCAGGTACTTAGGAAGCTGAGGCAGAAGGATTGATTGAGTCTGGGAGGTTAGTGGAGGTTGTAGTGAGCCATGATTGCACCACTGAACTCCAGCCTGGGTGACAGAACGAGACCCTTTCTCAAAAACAAAAATAGTTATTCACACTATCCATGAATTGGTATAATGTTATTTGATAAAAGTATAATGTATATGCTAAGAAGGGGAAAAACAGAATTATATACAATGCTCAATTAAAGCCATAAGAGGTAGAAAAGAGAGGAAGATAAAAATAGAAAC